>NW_009953068.1:1459432-1466005 GCF_000747805.2 Chaetura pelagica
GGAAATAAAATGTTTGTGCAGCTCTTTAATGTGAAAAACATCCATTTAGGAGCACAGATTCTGTGTCTAGTCTGGGTGAGACTGAGCAGGCTGCATGTAAGGGGCTGGGAAGAGAGAAGCAAGGGGCTGTTTTCAGAGATATCTGCAGCTCTGATGCTGAGTCTGGGCACAGACTGGTCTGAGCTCTGGTAACTGGGATGTTCCCAGTCCATGCAGGGAAGCAGTGCCCTGTCTGCAGTGCATGTGTCCATGACAGGCCCTGGTGTGCTGGGACTGAGGACCTGAGGGATGCAGAAAACTCCCCTGCTCTTTCCCCCTCCCCATCCACTAAGTGCAGGTTTGCATTTTTAATTCCTGCAGGGATAATAGTAACTAGCTAATCACTGACAGGGCTGCACCTGAAGTCTGACTCCAGACAGGGCCATTGCACACCTTTTGTCAATTAAAGGTCTTTTTGCAGCTACTGTCAGTGTCCAGGCAAAAATGGGCAAACCTGCTTTCCTGGAGAGGGAGCCCCTGGCTGAAGAGATCCTGCCTGGCACTGGGGTCTTGGGGGGAAGCAGCATTTCAGACCCCACCAAGCAGCAGAAAACATGCTGGGCCATAGAACAGGGGGTAACCAGAAAGAAAATAAGCAGGATTTCCGCCAGCAGAAGGAAGCAAATATTTAGGGGAGAGCACACTCTGAGGAGCCATCCTCAGCTGTTTCTAAACCCAAGCTAAGCAGCTATTTCTGTGTGTCTGTCTGCAAGAGGAGCCATCCCCTCAGGACACAACCCAAACCTACAGGAAAGATGAATTTCTGGTTTGGTGGCTTTGTGTCCTCAAGTGTTTCTGCTCTTTATTTTGAGTAAATATTGGGAGGAAATGTCTGCAGATCGTGAGCATGTTGAGGATGCTGAGAAAAATTACTTTGCTGACATGGCTGCTTCCTCTGTTCTCCTTCCACTGGTGCTGTGATTCCTGGTGTTATTTCTCACCATAACGCTCTCTTTGGAGATTTGCATATAGTTCATACATAACAAGGCTTTTTTCCCTGGGTTGAAATCTCTTGAAATCTGATCCATGAACACATCTAAACAGTAGCACTAACAGGAAACTTGGAGATACGGAAATGTAAATGATTCCCCAATCAATAAAGATAATTATAGTGAGAGATAGACTGACATATAGTATCTTGAGGCTTTTTTTCCTGTCTTCCAAGGGGCCCCCAGAGGCAGCACAGACACTGGTGAATGTCTTTCCAAGGCTTACTATGGTTGGGGGAATTGCTGGCTGCAGCAGGAGTGGCACTGCCAAGTGAACAACGTGCACTTCAGCTGCGGCTGTAGCCAAACTTCTCCAGCAGACTGGGGCAAGGAACAGGAGCACAGCCATTACCAAGTTCATTTTCTCATTGACATCCTATTTTTTGCTGTAATTATAGACAGCATGATGGATATCAGCTCTCTTCCTACCTTTTAAGATGTCACTAATTTTGTCCAGTTAGCCTTTTGTTTTAGCAGACTGTAAATACAAACTGCTGCCAACTTCTGCAGAACCCAGAGGAGGCAGAGGTTCTGCACACACACCCCCAGATTGTTGGCTGTCAGAGAATACCTCCTTTGCCCATTTCTGGAGGAACTGATTGGGCTGGTCACATAGGATTCTCCCCTGTGGCCAGCAGGTCTGCCTCATGGTATTGGGAGCAAGAGAGCAGGATGTCCCTGCAAGTGCAGAAAAGCCTGAAATAGGAACAGTGGGGAACAATCACTGGAGCACAGAGCAGCTCTGTTTGAGTCAAGAGCTCCCTGAGCTGGGTCATTGTGTCCCTCTGGCTCTTTCTACCCACAGCACCCCTGCTCCCAGCCCTGTGTCCAAAGGGGCTCTGGTTGAATCCAGTGCTTGCAGCCGCCAGCACTTGACTGATGGTGGGGAACATGCACACCTGGCCCAGTCTGCCCACAGAGCCCTGGCTTTTCTGTTAGACCTTGATGAAGTTGCTCTTAAATCTGGCAGCATTTCAAGAACATTGTCCCTCACAAAAAAAGTAAAAAATCACTTGCTGTCTAGCATTCAGCTGGATGATCTTTACTTGGAAGAGGAACTTTTATACTTTCTCAACAAGGTTAATTTTGTTTGAACTAGTGAAATAATTCCAAGAAAGACCTTTTAAATTTTCCTGCTTGAACTTCTGTCTGTTGCATGAGACATGATGGACACTTACGAGGTCATCTCCCCATCTGCTTTCAGCTCCTTCAAAAGGCACGTCTGACAACTTTGACGCAACCCAAAACCCAATGCAGATCTTCCTCCGTGGCACTAGTTTACATATATATACATATACACTTGGAGAGGAATGAAACTGTGACTATGCTGGTAAAGGTCATGCCATTAAGGGTGGTTAAGGTCACACCATCTGACACATGTCAGATGACAAGATTGAGCAAGAATATTCAGCCAACTGCTCGATGCAGTTTTTCATCCTTTCTGGGGAAGGACCAGCCTATTTCCCATGGAGCAGCTCTTGGTAGCACAAGTCCAGTCCTCCCTGCCTGTGGGGTGAGGAAATGGGTATTTCATGTAGTATGCAGAACAACTGTTCACCTTTACTAGATGTGACACACGTGAAAATGCCAAACCTCATTCTCCCATCCTTCCTGCTCACAATCATACTGAACGGGGGAAGAGAAGAACTTTCTTTTACCACTCCTCATCAGTTCGATGCTCTCCCCAGGAGCCCGGTGCTCTGCAGCATGCAGCCCTTGCTATGTGGGAGCAGGCTGTGCTGCCCAGGGCCAGCCCTGAGCCCCACACCAGCAGCCTGTGCTTCCCAGGGTGCGGCAGCAGCTGCTCCCTGTCCTGCCCTGGGCTGGCTCCAGCCCATGGCTGCTGCTCGGACCTGCTCAGCCCACACCAACAGGGACTTGGAGCCTGCCCTGGCCCCAGGCGGGCACTGCTTCTGGCTCCAAGGTACAGATGGCTCTGGGGTGGCTTTTCTTGGCATCTCCCTGCAACACCTAGAGAGGGCATCTGCTGAACACAACCGCTTCCAAACAGCGGCTCCCTCACCCTCTGCCTCCCGGGGGCTCCCATCTGGATCACCGCTGACCCCGCGCTGGGTTAAACGCGCGCACTTCACTTAGGTACCTCCAACAGCTTCAGGCAACAAATGTATTTCACGCACAGCCCTCCTGTATCTCTCCTTGATGTTCTAAGGCAATGAGAAAGAAGTGTTAAATTTGTTCTTGGCTACTTTTCCTTGCAACTCCCAAAGGCACCGGTTACAAACTGAATCAGTTATCAGCTAGTTAGGCTGGCAGTTCCCGAAGGTACTGCATGAATACTGATAGGGACCCATGCATTATTCAGTGCGAAGAGCAGAGGAAAATGAGCAACACGTCCAAAACAAGAACAGCAGTGGCAGTAAGGGAATAATTAGCGAGCTGTCACTTGTCCCTGTCAGTATTCCCTCCCTTAACACATGAGGGAAAATAATAAAAAAGGGTAAGATCATCTTGCAAGCTCTGCTCTTAAATATGCAGCTGGTAGGTTAAAATACAATGATAAAGGGGAGAGGATAGAGAGCTCTGATACAGTTTTCAAAAGATATGGCCTCCATTTCCATGGAGACTATATTTTTTTTATTTTTTTTTAATCCCAGAGGCACTGGGTTATACAATAAGTCCCTGCCTTAAATATCAGCCCATGTGTGACAGCACGAAAGGGACATGGCTCTAACATCAGGGCTTATCCCAGGGAAAATATTTAGGGGTTGTGGTTTTTTTTTCCTCCCTTTTTACAAAACACAACTGAAGCAAATGTATTTTCAAGAAACAAGCTTCACTGGAACTGGGTCTGCTGAACACGTCTGCTGCTCTGAGACAAAGCACAAGAGAGAATCCTGCTGGCCTGGGCACCTGTGCCCCGCACGATGGCATGCCCCTGTCCCCTCCCCAGCCCTCAGAGAGGCTGGCAGCTGAAGCTGTGAGCTAGAGAGCCCCAGTCCAGCTTATTTACAGTAAATCAATGACTGACTAAGCAGTTTGTGCACTGATGAGAATAGAGTTGTTCTGCTGTAATTTATGAAACAGTCCCAAAGCTCCTCGTGAAGTGGGTGGCAGTGAGCACCACCCGTGCCTTGTGCCAGGGCACCAGTGCCACACTCCCCTCCGAGCCCTGGGGAGCCTCAGCACTCGTGGGTGCTGTGGTTGGGATCTCAGAACAACAGGGAACATGCTGCTGCAGAGGAAGACTTTTCCCTGCAGACCCAAGCAGGTCCATCTGCTTGGACTCTAAAACAGGCACTGCACCTCTGCCTGCAGCAGCCCTCAGAGACCTCCAGCACTGCCACACTCATTCCCACCAGGGAGGGGATTTGTGCAGTGCACGGAGAGTGTATTCACGGCAATGTTAGCAGTGACTTCCCTAAAATATCCTGACATGGATCCCTCCAAGCAATCTGCCACATCACGGCGAAGCTGCAGTCGATCAGCATGGGTCTTCAAGCATGTGGCCCACCACAGATCTGAAAAATCCAAGATTCACCAGCAGATTTCAGCCCTTTCGCACAGAAAACTACCACGGAGATCATCAACAGCAACAGCAATGTTTAGAAAAGCTATTAATGAGCCCAGCTTATTTCAGAGATCTGTAACACTTACGTCATTGAGGACCCACTTCCCTTGTTCTGTGCCCTGGTTTCTGAAAAGGAAATTTTGGAGCAGCCGCAGCAGCAGCAGAGCCCTGCGGGGAGCGGGATGGGGGGCGGCTCCTGGCGAGGGCTCCGGGGTCCTGCGGGAGGGACGGGGCAGCCAGCTCTGCAATCGGCGTGAACTCAAAACAAAGGGAAAGAAAAGAAGGAAAGGCTGGAGAGGCGTTATCAGGAGTGTCTGCCAGTGGCGCCTTCCAGCTCCCCAAAAGCCAGAGGGGGCTCCTCAGCAACCCTCCTCCCACGCAAGGAGGACGTCTCCTTTGAAGTCCCTTCTTTTTCCCAAAATATATTTCATTGTTTTTCCCTGCTTCTGCCTA
This sequence comes from Chaetura pelagica, assembly GCF_000747805.2. NCBI lineage: Eukaryota > Metazoa > Chordata > Aves > Apodiformes > Apodidae > Chaetura > Chaetura pelagica. Next base: position 1,464,443 of record NW_009953068.1, read on the forward strand.
GCAGCCAGAGGGATAACAGCGCTCTGTACATAGTCTCATGCTATAAAAATGCAGGCGAAGCAAAGCGTTTTCATGTCAGGTTTTTATAAGCCCTTTCTAGCTCCTGACTAATCCGTGCCCAGCCCAGCCTCTGACATGCCAGAGCTCTCTCTGAGATCGTGCCATAGATTTGCACAGATGACTCTGTTTGATTGACACAAGATGTTATAGATAGTCCCCTATTTAACCCTTATTCCAGCACAATTTCACAGGAAGTTTTTTGCTCATCAAATGTCTCTCTTGGATCTCCTTAACCCATTGTCTAGGTGGCCATTTTCTTTTCCTATCACATGCGCTGTGTCGTTCCAGGTCTTTGATGAATGATTCCTTGGATAATGTATTTCATCCCAGAAAGCCTCTGTATGTACTGGGAAAGGAAAACTGGAGAGATTTCACATTAACTAGACAAGCATCTTTGGTGTCAAGTGCCTGTATTTTTGCTTAAGCACCCACAGGCTCTCCAGGCTCCCCTGCTGAATGAGATCCCGGCACAGATGAATATTCATAAATATGGGAAGGGCTGTGATTTTCAGCAAAGCAAACTTTCCTGAGGGAGGAGGAGTGTACTTTCTCTGATGCTTCTCTAGTGTCTGTTCAGCCCCAGGTGACACTTCCCAAGCTCCTAAGACAGGGTTAGGAGACAGGCTCGTTGCTGGCACAGAGCTTGGTGCTGAGCAGGGCCACAACCCAGCACACACCAGTGCCCACCTGCTGAGGCAAACTGGTCGTGCTGGTCTGTCCCCTGCCCTCAAAGGAGCCGTGCTGGCTTTAAACCAGCCCCAAACCAGACTTGCTATTTTTAATTAATTGTTGCAGAACACACTGAACTCCCAAATCCAAGTTCTAGGAGTAAAAGAGCTTCCAGGCCTCCTCTCAGCTGGGTTTGGTTGCTCAGCCCTTTCCACTCCACACAATTCACTTTCCGTCCCGCATTTCCCTGCGGCTCTGGCTGCACAGGCATCAGGGCTGGCTCTGCTGACAGCACCACTGCTGCTGCCACACACCCGGCTCTGGCAGGTGCTGGGGAGTCCCAGGAGCCTGATGTTCTGCCACTGCTGCCCAACAATTCACATCCCTACTTGGAATGATGGACCTTTGCTCCCCCCGCTAGATGCGGCTGCGGGTTGATTGCGGGAGGTGCGACTGAGCTGGAGCAGAGCGAGGGACGTGGCACAGAGCATTCCTCGTTGTTCTGTCGAGACGTCCGGGTGTGCATCGATGGGCTAACAGTTATGATCAATGCCAACAGGAAAAATGCAAACCAGCCTAATTTAGCAGCCGGGGATGCCGGCGGGGACGGGCCCTGCAGAGCCCGCCCGGGGAGCAGGGCAGGGAAGGGGCCGCCCCCGGGCCCTCCTGCCTCAGCTCGGCCTGGGCTCCGTCCCTCTGGCTGCCTTGGGTTTTAGCTGCCAAGGGGCTGGGCCCGGAGCTGCTGGGCCTCTTGGCACCTGTGCTCCCGGGCCAGGGGCAGCAGCTCCTGTGGCAGGGGGGGCGACTTTTTGGGCCCGGGGACGGGCTACGCCG
>NW_009953068.1:1466023-1473523 GCF_000747805.2 Chaetura pelagica
CCCCCGGGATTCCCCCCCCCTGCCAGGAATCCCGCCCCCCCCCAGGAATACCACTCCCTGCCAGGAATACCGCTCCCTGCCAGGAATACCACTCCCCGCCAGGAATACCGCTCCCCGCCAGGAATACCGCTCCCCGCCTCTGTCATGCTGCACCCAGACGACGTTGAATTAAGCAGTGGGTCTTTTGATGCTGCCGAGGTAACTGGTGCATTAATTACCCACAGCACACACACCTCACGCAGTGCCAGGGGTGCGCTCCCCCCACTAATGCACCTGGGAGTTGCCAGCCCCCTCCTCCAAATTGCCCACCAAGCCACTTGGACTTCAGACCCCATCGCACCGACCTGCTTTCGTATTGTTTATTAATGAACTAAACCTTGAAAGTATGAGATCTTTGCCAGAGGTTATTTTTACTACCACGTTAGTTAAGGCTGGGAGTATTTTTTTACATGCCAATGAATAATTCACCTGCCATTAAAAACCTCCTTCAGAACCAACCCCCAGCACTGCCCATCCATCGCCTGTATGTCAGCCGGACCTGCTGGGAGCAGGATCTCCAACGTGCAGCCTGTTTCCTGCAAGGCTGTGTTGGCAGGAAGGTCTTAACCGGCTGTGGAGAGTCAAATGTCCCCAGCAGCAGAGGTTTCATGAGGTGTGGCTGAACCTTGAAGTACAGAGCTTACCAAAAAAAAGAATAATTGTGATACCGCGGTTTTTTGCTTGTGCGTGTTTTTGGTTTCTTTGAGATCTCTGTTTTGCCCTTAGATTCTCCACAGATGCTGATTATTTCCAGCATACCAGAATTTGAGCCTTATCAAACACCATGCCTGACTTCTCCCAGTGCTCAGTGCTAAGGGAAACTGGGCACTATAGGTAAAAGATTTAACTTATTAAAAGAGTAAAGCTAGAACAAAGCTCCTTAATTTGGTACCAGTTTTCCCAGCCTGATTGTGTTTATTTAGAAAACAGCTAAGACACAGGCATGTGGGACTATAAATCAGCAGAAAATCAAATGCTAACATGTAAATAAATTGCAAATCAGCTGAGAAATTGGTTTCATTTTGAGACGATAAAGCATATTTCTCCTGTACTGATTTTATAAGGTGCCCCCTAAGAATTGTAATATTTCTGTGTGGTAATGATAAACATTAGTGAGTTGCTTTAGAAATGAAAAAATGGCAACCCTGTGGGGATTTGAAAAACATATGCACTTCAAATTTGAAAATCCAATTTAACTGTCCATTATATGGAGAATAAAAAAAGGTAAGGATAGGATAATTTTGCAGTTACACAGCATTTGACTAAATCTGATTCAGGGATGACAGCTACACTTTAAAAGCTACATGTCTGAATGTAAGGAGACAGCAAATCATTTATTTATGATTGTAATCTAGCTCCTGTCTAACAAGTTAACAACTGTGCAGAGTGCTCCCTGAGTGGAGGCAGCCTGTGTAGGCTTGTCAGTTAGCACTTTTTAAAACACTTTTCATAGAATTTCTGTAAAAAAAAGATAAAATAAAAGAGACAAAAGAGAGTCCCTGTCAAATTTACCAAAACAAGCAGATGTTAAAATTGCAAAAGTTTGATGAAACAAATCCTGTTCTTAATTTCCCACAAAGCACCTTTTGCAGCAGGTGCCCAGCAATCAGAGAGGTGAGCACCAAGATCTGGTCATGATGCTTTTCACCAGAGAGGGCAGTGACAGGAGAAGGGGTAACAGTTTCAAACTGAAAGAGGGGCAATTTAGGCCAGACATAAGGAAGGAATTCTTCACCATGAGGGTAGAAAGGCACTAGAACAGGTTGCCCAGGGAAGCTGTTGCTGCCCCATCCCTGGAGATGTTCAAGGGCAGGTTGGATGGGGCTTGTGCAGCCTGGGCTGGTGGGAGGTGTCCCTGCTTATAGCAGGGGGGTTGGAACTAGATGATCTTTAAGTTCCCTTCCAACCTTCCCCATCCTGTGATTCTATGCCAATGCTGCCACCACAGGCTCTGTGGGATGCCCTGGGATGTGGCACCATGCCCTGAGCCTCACTGCTCCCCCAGGAGCTCCTCTGCTGGAGGTGCCACTGTGGCCCTGAGGTCCTGCCCCTGCCCTGTCCCCATGCTGTGTGGCAGTCAGCCATGCCTGTAACACACTCTGCCCACTGGTTTCTGCACGTCTTGATCCCAGACATTTCCAGCAGGAGCTGGGAAGGGGCTAACACTGCCCAAGCCCAGCAAGGTGAGCTGTGACACGTTCCTTCTTGTACCTGTCTCAGAGTGAAGTGTTGATGTAGGAAGTGTTAAGGCAACTAAATCACCTGAACAGTTATGAAGAGCTATGAACAGAGCATATTTACCCAAGAGCTCTAATCTGATATAAGTAACCTAATATTGGTATTATATGTTCTCTCATTGTAATTCCTCTTGGTATCAAAAGTCTAGAAAGTGAATAATGCAACATGCTGTTGGGGGAAAAACTGGTGTGGAGGAGGGCATGCCTTTCCAGACGAGTTCTTTGGGTTTCCTCAAGGGAAGCTGACTGATGGGAGGTGTTGGGCAAGGTCTTCAGCAAAGTCCTTAAGAAGGAAACTGGTCCAGCAGGAGGCCGTGGCTCCACCTGGCACAGCTAAAGGCCAGTGTCAAGGAATAAAAAGAAATTGCTGCTTTTCAAAAGGGAGATTCATGGGATCTGTGCTGGAGCCAGTGCTGGAAGAGAGGACAGTAAATGATCCAGAAAAGGGGTGAGGTGGCAAAGTTTGTTGTTAGCACAGACCTGTCCTTTTCAAGGCAGAAGTTGCAGAGTTGTCTCACATCCTCACGTGCACAGAGGGCTCTGTACTGGTGGCTGGCACTGAGGAGTAAACACTGAGGGCTGCAACAAATAACTCCATGGAAACACTAGCTCAGCACCCAACAGTGGCCTAAACACAAACCAAATACTGGGAATAATTAGGGGAAAAACAGGGACCAAAGAAAGCACTAGGCTGCTGTAGACATCTGTATAGCAGCCCCACCTGAATCCTGTATTGTTGTGTCCCTACCCCATGACACAAAACCTGTGACAGAAATAAGAAAGGCCCAGAGCAGGGCCCCAGGGATGAGCAAAGATGAAGGTGGGATTTCCTGGGTTCAGCTCAGGAAGGAGATGTCTGAGGAGGGATACAAGGGCAACCTGCAAAGCTGGGACAGTGAACAAGGATGTCCTGCTGATGGCAGGCAGGGCACTGGCAGGCAGGAGGCTGATGCCCAGCAGGAAGGAGGGCTGGTCTCACCTGCCCAGTTAAACAGGAGAGGTCTTTCATTGTGAAAGCTCAAATTTACATGGGTCCAAAAAGTTACCGGACAAATTACTGGCAGAAAAATCCATCATACAACCATACACAGACATTATTTCTGGCTCTGAAAGATCCTGAGCCATAAATTACTGGAGGTTAATAGAGTATTTGATGAAGTATCATTGTTCACTTGCTCTGTTCTTATGCTCTTCAGCAGGTGTTTGCCATTGCTCTCTCCCAGAGATGAAGCACTATAGCTGTTTTTATGCTCTCAACGTGTTCTTTTACCAGTTGGAGATGTATCTAATGTTCAACATAAATCAAACATTCTCATTTGGTGTGACTGGTCTTGGCCTCCCTGAAGCCTGTGGCCACATTCCCATTTGTTTCAATGGGGTCTCAGTTGTACCTGTTGCACTCCATGCAAACACGTCACCACATGCCTGGTGTCACACTCCTCTGGGCACCCCCTCCCAACACCCCCCCAGCCCGACCCCCTCCAGGGGCTACTTCCATACATGGATTCCTCTTCTCAGTTTTTGAAAGCAATATCCTTGGTTGGGGAACGTCCCCAGGGTTTGTGATCCCCCAGTGCCCCAGGATGCTGGCACGGGGGGCTGGTGGGGCAGGTGGGCTTTGGGGAGTCTCACACTGATTGTCTCTGTGTTAATGGGAAACTGGCTGTAAATCCAGATTTGGTGACCCTGTCCTGTCCAGACGAACAGCCTTGCCCAGGAGCATCTGCAGATGAGAGGCCAGGCCTGCTGTCCTTTGTCAGCTGAATCACTTGGAGAGGGGGTGTTTTATCACAGAGTGGCAGAACAGGGGCCACTTTTTGGTTTGTATCTTCCTGACTTTTGATCAGTTTTTAAAAAGAATAAAGTTAAACCCCCCTTTGTTCTGATTGTTTGATTTTGCATGAAACCCTTTCCCCCTGAGCATGGGAAGTCCTTATCTTTGCAAAGGTGCTCATGCATTTGGCCTTCAATTTGGCTGTTCCCTTCCCCTCTGCCCCAGGATGAGCCCCTCTGGGTGTCCCCCAGTTTCCTGCAGGTGCAGAATCCACCCCAGCTCTGTGTGAGGTGGCCCTGGCTGCATGAGTGGCCCTTGTGCGTGAGAATCACAAGCAGCTAAACCGAAGGGAGAAAGTTTGCAGTGGTGGTTGTCAGATAGTATCACCCTCACACCCTCTGCTGAATGTTAATAAGTGCAAGTAAACACAAGAACTCTCTGCCTGTTTATTTATCTTGGATTAGATCAGTGGCTGAAAATACACAGTTTTGCTTTTTTCAGACAAAATAATTATTTTCAGATAGAAAATGCTGGGTTTGTAATTAATGATTTTCCCTTTTCTGGTGCAGGTAAAGCTCGGTTGGCTTTAAATGATATTGTGCTGACAAAAATATATTTGAAATATGCTCCAAAACCAGCCACCAGCAGAATGTTTTGGAAAAACCTGCAGTGGAAGGATTAGGGCTGTTCACTGAACCTTCGCTGGCCACTCGCTGAACTGAGTGTAACAGGGGCCACTTTTTGGTTTGTATCTTCCTGACTTTTGTTCAGTTTTTTAAAAGAATAAAGCTAAACCCCCCTTTGTTCTGATTGTTTGATTTTTGCATGAAACCCTTTCCCCCTGAGCATGGGAAGTCCTTATCTTTGCAAAGGTGCTCATGCATTTGGCCTTCAATTTGGCTGTTCCCTTCCCCTCTGCCCCAGGATGAGCCCCTCTGGGTGTCCCCCAGTTTCCTGCAGGTGCAGAATCCACCCCAGCTCTGTGTGAGGTGGCCCTGGCTGCATGAGTGGCCCTTGTGCGTGAGAATCACAAGCAGCTAAACCGAAGGGAGAAAGTTTGCAGTGGTGGTTGTCAGATAGTATCACCCTCACACCCTCTGCTGAATGTTAATAAGTGCAAGTAAACACAAGAACTCTCTGCCTGTTTATTTATCTTGGATTAGATCAGTGGCTGAAAATACACAGTTTTGCTTTTTTCAGACAAAATAATTATTTTCAGATAGAAAATGCTGGGTTTGTAATTAATGATTTTCCCTTTTCTGGTGCAGGTAAAGCTCGGTTGGCTTTAAATGATATTGTGCTGACAAAAATATATTTGAAATATGCTCCAAAACCAGCCACCAGCAGAATGTTTTGGAAAAACCTGCAGTGGAAGGATTAGGGCTGTTCACTGAACCTTCGCTGGCCACTCGCTGAACTGAGTGTTCTTCAACTGGGAAGGAATGCCTACAGTGCTATTTAGATTAGATGCAAAGTAAAAGTGTTTTCAATAGTGCAAGAGTCTGGCCTCCTTTCTTATGGGAGGGAGATGAAAATTTCAGAAATTGATGATTTAATTAGGATCTCTGAGGTCTCAGGTAATTGCAGTTTTCCCTCCCTGTGTCCTCATGCTTTCTGTGCCTCAAAAGAAGAAAAAGACAATGTTATTACTGTCTTTTTGAAAATGAACCACTGGCTGCTATCAGGTCATCGTGCAGAGGGGATATGTCCCTGCTGGTGATTACTCCAGTGAAGAGGCTGGAAATACCAGTGTGCTGAGTGACAGCCTGGGCTGAGCAACCAGCCCCGTGGGCCGGCACTGGGCTTGGCTGCTGCAGGGCTGCAGAGCCAGGAGGCCGTGGAAAATGGCACTGTTAAACCAGCCAGCAATCTGTGGGGTCTTCAGAGCCTTATCATCCATGCGAGTCAACAACTGTGCTAAATTGAAATTGTAGAGTTGATTAAAAGACGTATTTAAGGCCCCATAAAAGAAAGCAAGGCAGGGAGGGAGCGGGCGGGGGGGGAGCGGCGGCGTGGGGAGGGTTTATCTCACCACCAGCAGCAGGCTCAGCCACTGATCTAATCAAATTATTCAGCATTAAAAAACTGCCAGGGCATTCCAGTGCTGCAGCTTCCAGAGGCCCAGCTGGGATCAAATGCTAATCAACATCTCCACGATATTTATTCCCACTGTCAGCCTGGTACGCGTTTGTTTTCCGAGCACTGCATACTAAACCGAAGGCGCTGGAGCGGGTGGGGATGGGAGGTGATGAGCAGCCGGGATAGACCTGCAGGAAAAACACCGGCCATAGGGAAATGGGGAGGGCAGGAGGTGGCTGCAGGGGACACCCTTTTGTCCTTCCCGTGTCCCCCCAGCTGTGTGCCAGCTCCTGGGCACAGGCAGGACGGTGCCCAGCAGCGCGGGGACGGCAGCACCAGGCTGAGGCCCCGGGGACCCTGCAAGGCCGCGCACAAACCCGTGAGGTCCTCCCGCAGCTCTAGCCACCCGAGCGCTTGGAGACTAATTAATTTCCTTTTTGTTTTTCAGAGTTTCATTTTTAAATTACAGTCTTCCCTCCTCTCTAATAAATACTCAACAATTAAAGCTTTTTTTTCCCCGACATGCGATTCCAACATCTCAGTGTCCCACCCTCCTGTCACCTTCCCTGCCATAAACAGATTCGTAAAAACTGCTTTTGACGCCCCAGCTGCCATTAGCCACTTAAAATCCCATAATTATCATCCTATCATGGGCCTGTTAACGAGCAGTAAAAATAAGGCCATTGAATATGGTAATTTATTCGTAAATTAGCCTAATGAGAATAGGTTTCAGACACTGTTTACTTTCTAGCTGCCTGTTTCGGTGCGGCACAGGCTGCCTGCTCTGGGATGGCAAAGCTGTTTGTCGGCGCGGGAGCCTCTGCCTGGGTGGCAGGAGCAGATCCCGTGCTGGCAGCACAGTTGCTGCTCCAGCACCAGCCCCAGTCCCACCCGGCTGGACCATAGCTCTCCTGCTCTGCCCTCTACAGCACCCTGGCCAGTCTCGCCCTTGCTGGTGTCCCCAGCACTGGTGCCGCACCACAGCAGAGCCACTGACACGGCTGCACGCACAGACACGGGTGATTCCTCTCCATTTATGGCACCCAGGCTGGGCACTGCTTGTGGCAGGACCTGCACTGTGGCTCCCCAGGGACCTCCCAGCCCTGACTGCAGTGGTGGCTTCTTCTTCCTCAGCCAGTTTCTCTGTGGACGTTATAGATCCCCCACCTGCCAGTTCCCTTCCCTGCACCTTCCAGAGCTCGTTAAAAATACCAAGGTGAATACAAATAAAGGCTACAGAATGGCATTGTGCTGCAGACCTGCAATGCAACATGATAATTTGTCAGGGTCCAGCTTTAAGAAAGCAAAGAGTAAGGATTCAGGAGGAGGTGGCCATGGGAGGCAGCCTCATCACCTGCTCGAACGATGCAG
>NW_009953068.1:1478523-1481785 GCF_000747805.2 Chaetura pelagica
AAAAAAATTAATTCTACTTGAAATGCATGTATGTGTCAGAAACACTTGACATATAAAATAGAAATAACATTGCTTTGGATCTGTAACATTTATTGTACTGCACGTGCTACACAACTAAAACACATAATTACTAGACAGGCACAGGTAAATTAGCATCTTAAAAATTTCACTTTTTTATCACATACTCTTTGCAAGCTGGAAGTTGTGTCACCCCTGCCTGTACTTCAGGTGTCTGAGGGAAGGAGAAGGCGCTGACACGGTCCTGGTTCTCAGAGCCTGCAAAGCCAGGCTGGCTTCTGCTTCCTGCTGGCCCAGACCAGTCTCAGCCTCCGAGTTTACCCACAGGTTGTTTTTAATAATGTATCTTAATACCAATTAAGGCAATTTTGCTCTTTTGATTAAATTGCTTTTAAGTAGTGAAACACCAACTGCATCTAAAGCCCACTGGTGATCAGTCTCCTTTCAGGTTGTGCTGACGCATCACGGCGCGGGGCAGTGGGACACAGCGGGACAGCACCAGGGGATGGAGCACCTCCAGGGCTGGGCCTGAGAGGTTTCTCCATGATTAACAGGGAGAGAAAGAGTGACATGAGAAAAGGAGTTGCTGCTTGAGCAGGAGTGCCAGTGTCACAGTGTCACACAGCCCCTCTGGCACGGTGGCACCGGCAGCCCCGCTCACGGCCACCAGACTGTGCAGCTGGGGAGCCCCAGGTCCCCACACACCAGTGAACGGGCACTGCCAGGAGGGCTGAAACCCTCCCCAGGACCAGCCACTTGCCCTCAGCAAAGGCCCCAGGGAGCTGCTGAGCTGGAGGAGGCAGATCTGCCCATCCCTGCTTGTCCCAGGGAGGGTCAGTGGAAAACAGCTCAACTGGCTCCTGGCTTTCTGTTCCCCAACTCAATTACACACTGTTTTAACTTGTCTGCAGCGTCAGGTAACAGCCCTAACTTCTTGAGAAAGGATTCCTGCCTTCATTTCCTCTCGTTCAGCTTCAATTGAGCCCCTGAGCTATGAGAGAGGTGCAGGCCCTCTGCACGTCCCTGCTCTGAGAGGCAGAGCAGGGACACTGGTGGCTGCTGCTGAGCAAGTTCCCCGGACTTGATGAGCTCTCAGGAATTTCACATTTTCAGCTGCAGTTCACAGACTGAAGCACAGGCAGGCCAGGCTGTGGCACGGGGATGGCAGCAGACAAACAATGGGTGGCACAGGGCAGCCCTTCCTCAGAGCCCTTCTGCTTTCCTGACAGCACTTCAGCAACAAAACGATGCAGTGCCTTATAGGAAGGTTTCCTCCTCTGCAACTCTCCCTAAACCTGTAGTAACATCCTAACTAGACACATTAGATGGACAAGATAAAGGCAAAGTCCTTCTGCAGGAGCATTTGTCTTTCAAATCTAGAATAGCAATTGGTGTGTGGGGAAGATGGAACACTAATCTGATTGAATAGGGGGGGGTTGTGATATCAGTCTCCTTGGATCCCATTGTCTTTGTGCTGCTCTGTAAATTAATATTAATTTTTGTCTCTACATTTGTGCTGAATCTCTTGCATTTCTTGTCATGGTCTGATGAACTGCAGTCCTATGTACTGGATACTGTGCAGTACAATTAAGTGTTACGCTGTGGTTTAACTTTATATGTGTGCTTAAGTGCTGTGTAAACAGAGCTGCAGAGAGCACAGGCTGCAGGCTGGGGAGTGGCAGGGCCAGGGCTGCAGGAGCCACCATCCCCATGCTGATGGGAACTCAGGTCTGCTGCCCCAGTGCTTCCCTGCCCCCAGGGGACCTGCCCACCCTCCCGTGGGCTGCCCTGGGGGTCCCCAGCCCTGCAGCTCCCCCAGCCCCTCGCTGGCTGCCAGGCTGCCTTTGCACAGCTCACTGCTGGGGCCACCTGCTCCAAAACTCAATTTTTTCCCCTTCCCTCAGAACATTGCATCTTGTTCAATCCTTCCCCTGTCACACTGGCTCCAGCGCTGCTTCAATTGGATTCCAAAAATAACCTCTTTATTCACACTGCTCACGCTATTATATGGCGGAGCCGCGCGGGCAGGCGAGGGGTCATTCCATTATCCGGGAACGAGATAACTGAGTATTAGGGCAGCCAGGCTCTTTGACTCCCTGCCCTGTGGTAATGGGCCTTTTTTAAGGGCATTAACCAATGTTTCTACTTAGGTATTTGACAAGAGTAAAGGTAACATTGCCATTTAATCCTCTCTTTTCTTTTTCTTCCGTGCCTATAGACAGCACTCACACGTTTACTTCAAGTGTTCAAACTTCAGCTCAGAACCACAGAGCTCATTTTCTCACAAGCAGGAGCCTTGTGCCAGAGCAGCCCTGAGAAAACAAGGGAGTAGCTGAGCTGCTTTCTCCTGCTCCAGCACAGTTGTCCAGGTAGAGCATCTTCAGCCTGGCAGGAAAGCAAGTGCCGCTGAATGGTTCTCGAGGGGCTTGGGGCCATCTCTAGACAGGCCTTTCCCGGTGCTGCAGCTGGAGGCAGATCCCACCATCCCTCCCGGGCTCTGCTGCTCCAGACACAGCTCAGGGATGGGCCTGGCACCCACCAGCACCTGCAGCTCTGCCATAGGCACCTGCTTGTGTGTCCAGATGCATGGCATCCCTAACGTGTGTAAAGCATCTCACCTCTTTAAGAGTGAAAATGTATACAACAAAGAGTGTGGCTTAATTGATTGATTAATAACAGAAACTCTAATTGAATCCTCCCAGCTTGTACATAAGATGTCTTAATGTTAGAGCCTAGGGAGTAAATGCACAGCATGGAAGTACGAACTGCAGCACAACCAGTAACACTTTCAATTTAAAAGTCAATCTCATTATACAAGAAGCTGTTTTCTCTATCCCTCTGGAAAGGCAACGGCAATCTCCCATCTTCTCCCTACCAGAGCCACATGGTTTGTTAGTGTCTGTGGGAGATGCAAATACAAGGGTTTTTTTATTTGTTCCCACCACTGCATATCTGAGCAGTTCAGTAAATATTCATGAGGCTGCCATTGTAGAAGCTCTGCAAACTACAGAAAATATGCCCTCCGAGGTGACATGTAATTTGGCACTTCCCGCATGGAGAGGCAAAGGATGCAGCCAGAGCAGAAATATCCTAATAATTAAATACCTTGCTACAACCTAATCTTTTCTGTTTCTCATTAAACACAAGACACCTCAAACCCGTTTCATATGCAGGCCCCCCTGTAACACAGGGGTTTGCAGGACTAAAGATGAGCAGCAGATTCACACACATTGTCCAGAAGAAC
>NW_009953068.1:1481812-1484852 GCF_000747805.2 Chaetura pelagica
GCCTCTAACCATGGAAAATAAAATCACTGCATGCTGAAATGCCTCCAGATCAGAGCATTCATTTGCACACAGTGTGCCCCCTGTTTTCCATGTCCTTAATGGACACTGATCCTGCTCTGTGATCCCACTAGGCAATTCCACGTGCTCCTGGTTTATACTTCCTGACACACCTTAAGCTGGAGAGGGTTTGGCTATTGCAAAGGCTATGGCCTGCTACCTCCCTCCTGGATCATTCCAGTCCCCACCACTTGACATCTATTTTAAAAAGCCAGACAGTGCCAGAAAATCAACAACATTAACTGAAAAGATCAGCCCTTTGAGCATTGTCTGTATTTTGCTCCAGTCCATTGTTTTCATTTCTAAGACTCAAAACCTCAAATGACTGGATCCTCCCTGTTAAAACAAGGCAGCACCCCCGAGCCAGCATAAACCCCATGTCTCTTCCAACAGGTCCACAAGGTCATTCCAAACTCTTTTCTGCCACAAGGGCAAGAAACCATCTAGAAGCCAAGTTCCATGTTCCTCATGTTCACTTGTTCCCCTTCCCATTCAGTGGCTTCCTTGTGCAGAAGATCTGCCTTCTTCTAGACAGCTGCAATGTGGTCCAAAAGGCCAGGGGCCAGTGTGGTGTGGAAGGAAATGTTACTTTTGGCCACTTTATTAAGGAAGTTAATGAACTGTTAAAGTGGATTGATCCCAGAAACTCATTCTTGAATGTCTGCCTGGGGGAGATGGTTATGCCTGTGCCCAGGAGCCCAGTGCCTGTGAGGCTGCAGCCTCTTGGAGCTGGATGTGGCACGAGGCAGGTCCTCTGTGCTGGACACCATTTTCCACCTTGCCCAACACAGACTCTGGCAGTCAGTGGGTCCCCAGGAGCCAGGCAGACCTGTGCATCACAACCTGCAGAGGAGCTTTGGGCTCTGGTGGAGTTTAGACCAGAGGCTTTGTCATCTCCATGTGCTGCAGCCAGGATTTGGCCACCAGACAGGAGGGTCTCTGTGAGGAGATGAGCTCCCTCAGGAGCTTGCCCAGTGCTCCATGGCCGTGGGGGCAATGGGGCTACTCACACTTGGCCCCTCAGGTCCTCAGTTGTGCTGCAGAAGGCACACACGTACTAACGGTGCCACATGGTGACCAGATGGCCCTAGAGGATACTTGATTGAATCCCATCTTGCCCCTGCTTGCAAGCTGTGTCTATAATATCCCCTTTATAGATCCACCAGCCAGGCAGTGTCCTGCCTGCTGCTTGTCCTGTTCCCTTTAACTACACCATCATTGGCATTTCAGTGTCATTCACACTGTAATCTCACAGATATCTGTTTCCTATTTGGATTCCCACCTGTCAGAGCCCCTCTTTCCCACTGGCAGTATGGGTAGGGAATGACCTTCAGCCAGTGAATGGTTATAGCCTTAAGACAACACAATTAAACATGTTTTACTGCTTAACACACTGTGTCAGGAGCCTTAGTTGTGTTTTTGTTCCAGTCTTCTATCGTTTTCAGAAATGCCTGGAACTGTGACAGCTCAAAGCGCCCGGGTACTTCTGCTCCCAGGTAATCAATAGAAGGCCTCAAGGTGTTTCACACTTCTGTCAAATATGGGATTTTTAGCATGAAAGCATTTCCAAGACTTTTTTGGTCATTGCAAGGCTCCCCCGCCCTCTCTCTCTGACAGTGATCCTGGCAAGGACACAGGGCAGCAGCAGAGCAAAGCAGACTCAGCCCCCAAGGGAGGCTCATCCAGACCATTCCCAAGGAAGAAAGAACCATCCTTCCTTTGGGGGCCTCGATGCCACCCGGACCCCAGGGCAAGTGGGATGGGATGGGACAGACTGGGGAGAAGGGCTGAAATGGAGATACCTTGAGTAATACCCAATTGCTTTGAGAAAAGGCCGCTTTCTGTGATGGCCTCTGTCTATTATTCTTTGCTATTTCTGAAACAACCCCTGTGCAGCAGGGGTGTGAGCTGTGTGGAGTTATTAACGAGCCCCCTCAGATGGTCCCACCTCTAGGTGTAAATGCCCACCCATGTCTCCAATCCCCACTCAACCAGTGGGATTTCACCGCATTTAAATCCCAGTGAATTGTGCTGGTCAGGGCGGGGCGGGTGCCCACCCTCTGCAGCCTGACACTCTTCCCAAGCCCAGGCGAGCATCCTAAGGTGGCCCTGGGCAGCAGGAGTCTTGGCAGAGCAATGTCTCGCTCCTGCTGAGGTCTGGACCTGGCTCTCCAGACCTGGGTTGTGTTCCCACAACAAGTGCTCCAGCACTGCGAGAGCCACTTCCCTCCCTCCTGGCCCCATGAGCCTCCTGGGGCCACCCCGGCCACTGCCCGTGCCCCGCCAGGCACCAGCCAGCAGGGAGGCCACGAGGAGCCAAAGCCATCGTCCTTGGTTGGAGAGTCCTGACACAAATGGCAAGAGAAAAACAAATAGGGAGGGAAATGAACAAATTATACCGATAATTGGTTTAAAAAATGCATCAAAGAGAAATGATATCCAATAATACTGCTGGTTCCTAATGAATGTGTGTGTAATAAAATCAGGCTGTTTGGGCCGTGGTTAGCCCTGCACTTCACATCCCCAGATTAAAAATGGAACATCTGTGATGATTTAATTTACATGTTAATAACAAACAGGCCTCCAGAAACCAACGAATAAATGCCTTTTATTGCCGGCGTATCTTTTCCACTGCAGCTTGAATGAAAACTCTGGTAATTAATTGTTTTAAGCGATTCTATTAAAAAGTGTCTGGAAGTGCTGTGTGCCGAATGTTTATGTGGGCAGGCAGACGAGGAGAATACAGACGAGGAAGCAGCCTGCTAATTATTTGCCTTTTTAAAATTCACTGCCTTAAAGACATGGGATACTTTTAAACATGGAAGTCGACCCGGGCACATTTATTTTTCCCTATTGTTCCTTTCCAGTTGAGAAGTCTGCAATTTAAAATAAATAGCAAATCCCGATGTTGCTGTGCTCCTTCCCGGGGTGGAAACGGCAGCGGCAGCGCCCGCTCTGCTCGGATAGGCGGGTGCTGGGGAGC
>NW_009953068.1:1485057-1493006 GCF_000747805.2 Chaetura pelagica
CCCGCTCTGCTCGGACAGGCGGGGGCTGGGGAGCCAGGGAGCAGCCACGTGTCCCTGGGAGCCCCTCCACGCGGTGCCCTGGGACGTGGGGCCCTGGCCAGAGATCTCCTGTGCATGCACCAGTTCTGCAGCAGCAGCTGAAGCACGATGAGATCATGGCATGGCAGCTCCAGCCGTTGCCTCAAGATGTGTTTATTTTTTAAAGGAAACTCTTTCACATGCTCTGCGTTCAGAAACAGAAGGGAGGCACTTCAGATGTCAAAACGCAGAGATAATCCTGAAACTCTTCCATTCCTCAAGCCCCACAAAATTCAGGACGAGGGCTTGGGTATTCAGTGTCAGTCAATCCTCTTCCCCTTGTCAAGCAGAATTCCATGTTTGCAGTGACCACTCCTCCTCTGCATCACGCAAAGCACTGAGCTCCACGGATGGAGAGATGCTGAACCTGCTGCAGTGGTGGGCTCACCACGGGGAGGGTCCCCATAATGCTCGATGCAATTCAGGGATCTCTAAGGAACAGAAAATCAGGAGAGCCAACACTGAAAGTTTACTCAGTGCTAACTGCAGAACAGGATAGGTAAGAGTTGGTCTTACAAAGCACCGGTTCAAGAACTGCCACCCAGAGAGGTCTGTGCTGCAGCAGATGGGGAGGTGTGACAGCCCCCAGCTGTGCCATGAAACTTTGCCAGCTCCACTGGGTGCCACCACAGACTGAGGGACAGAGCTGGGCCACCTCCCTGTGCTGACACTTGGGGCCAGTGCCCGTGACCTGTTCAGCCCCAGCTCAGCCCCGGGGTCCCGGGGTTGCTGCTGCCCAGCCCAGCCCACAGGTGGGAATGGGGAAGGGGGCTCTGGGTGGCACAGCAGCTGGTTATTTATATCCGGTGGCAGAAGGACAATTCCTCCAAACTAAAAATTGCCCCGAAACCACAGCATAAATTTAAGCTGACAGCGACCAGGCAGTGAAGTAAACGGGGAGGAAGCTGAGCGAGCTGCAATGCTGCTGCTGCTGTTTGCTATTAAAAGATAGGGGCAAGGAAGACAGGAAAAAAATATCTGCAAAGTGTGGGACTACACATTTCTTGTAGTAATTACATCCACAATTCTACTGGGGTGACAGGGAGCTCCCCATAATCACTGTCAAAGAGACTAGAGCCTAATGAGGAGGGAAGACTCTTTTTTCCTCCTTCCTTCTCTGCCTTTCATATCCCGATTGTTCGGAGCTGGGAGCTGCCCCTCTTCTCCGGGGGTGCCCGGCATTCACCACAGGCTTCCTAGCACCGCAGGGAAGAAAAGCCCGCTCTCCCCTTTGTTTTGCAGATGAAAAGCTCCTTCCCTCTCTGTGAATGCCGCAAGACAAGGTCCTTCATGAAGGGCAGGCAGAGTTGAGGCCATCCTCACCATTGCTGCCTTCCCTCGGCTCCCGGTGCAGGACAGCATGGAAAAGAAACGTGGAGGAAACCTCCAGATCCATTTAAAAAGCACCTGGGAGCATTTAGGGAGGCTCCTCTGCAGGATGGAGGAAACCTTCCCTCCTTCCCCTCCTCCCTTTGGTGTGGGGTTGTTTTCTGCTCAGCTCCACCGCGTTTGCTCCCCAAGGGCTGAGGCAGCTTTCCCGACGATTTCTTCCACAAAACAAGCAAGGAAGAGGAGAGCTGTTTCCAGAGGGAAGCAGGAGGAGGAGAGGCAAGCAGTTCCCCAGGATGGGCGTTTGCAGAGGAGGCAGCAGCAGAGGGTCCCTGCAGGCACTGGCTGCACAGCTGAGGGGAGCTGCCAGGGGGTCCTTGGCTGCAGCCCACTCGTGACCCCCGGGGGAGTCAGGGGGGTGGAATCGTGGTTCAGGCAATTCCCAGGGGCCAGAATTTCACACCCTGCAGAGGAGCTTTGCCAAAGCAGCAGGAAGAGCCTTGGAGAAACGGGAGGAAAAGCCTGGGACACAGTAGGATGGTGGATGCCAGGGGTGGGGGTTGTGGCAGGTACTCCCACAGGTGCTGGGAAGGGCAAAGCCCCGGGCCCCACATGCCCACCAACAGACCCCCCAGCAGGAGAGTGCAGAGCAGCAGTGCTGTGCTGTGCCCTCGCTGCCCGTCTCTGCCCACCACTGCTACCCACCCTGGCAGTGGTGGCATGGTGGCACCCACCACTGTGCTATCCCTGGGCCACAGACTTCCTGCAGCCTTTCAGACATAGTGCTCCACTGGTCGTGTCCCGAAGCTGCAGCAGTCATGGCCCCAGAAAGCAAAATTCCCTCCCTTGGGCTTGGAGGGAGCAGCACTGTCCCCACATGGAGCAAAAGGAAAGAGCCACTTGTCAGCTCTTCAGTCAGTCAATATTTCACTGAACTTTGTTTTCCCTATTTAGTACAATTAAAATCCCAAGGAGAAGTCTTGTATAAATCAAAGTTCTTTTAAAGTGTACCAGGCAGACACGCAGATCGGTGCCTCTGCACAGCGTGTGCCAGTAAAAAATATGCAACCCCCTTTGGCAACACAAGCAGAAATAAGCAATTTAGGATCTTAAAAGATAAAAGATAATAAAAGTAATTAAGATAATTAACCACCCTGAAGAGAGAAGAATTTACTGCTGTAAATTTTGTACTTAGTTTTAGATGGCAATATCGCAGCTGCCACTCCACTTAATATACAGCACATCCCAGCACGCAGCTCCGCAGCGCCCAGCCAGCAGCTCCTGCTGCACGGGCACCAGGGCCACCTCACCCAGGCTCTGGGGAGTCCTGCCCACCATCTGAGCTGCTGGGACCAGGGGTCACTCACCTCCCACCTGGGAAGTGACAGTCCTGGGTAATGGCAATGCAGGTGAGCACTGAGGAGGGGATGGGGCAGGATGGAACAGGACAGGACGGGGTGCTCAGCTCGGTCCTGGCTCATTCCTTGTATACACAGAAGTGGGAATAGACAAGTGCTCCTTTTCTCAGTAACCATTTTCTGGGTTCCCAAACAAGTGTGCTGCCTCATGCTGGCTGTCATGCTTCAGACAAACCACCTGTGAGGGCCCCAAAGGAACCAAAATTCTCCTTGAAACCCTCGGCTTCCTGCGATGCGCGGCTGCTGCTGCGCTTTGTGAGCGCTCCTCACGCTGCTGCTACTGCCTTGTTGTTTCCTCTTCTCCCCACCCGTCTGTATCCATCTGTTGCCACCCAGCTCTCCTAACAAGCTTTCTGGGATAAGGAGTGTTTTTAGCTCCATGTTAAGTAGTCCCCAGCACAGAGGGAGCACAGGCACAGCCAGGAGTGCCAGCCAGTGCTGAGCCACGAGCCCTCCTCTCCCTGCTCTGCTGCTCCAGCGCAGCTCTGCCCTGCAGGATGCGGTGCCGGAAGGGTCAGGGGGACCCCCCGTGTGCCAGGACCCCATGGGCTGGGGCCAACTTTGCTCTTCATGGGCTCAGTCTCTTTGCAAGGAAATGTCTTCCTCAGACAAATGCCAGCAGTGCCATCCTCACTGACACCAGCCCTCCCCAGAGCACTGTTTCTCTGCAGGACCAGCCTGTCCTTTCTGCCACTGGCCGGTGGGATGCTGAGGCAGTGTCCCTGTATCTTTGTGCTTATCCTGCTGGATCTCCCTGGCTCCAGCACATGCACAGTCTGATCCTCAGCCCTGTGCACAGCACCAATCTGGACACATCCCAGCCTTACCACAGCACTAGGAGACATTCATAGCTGTCCCCTTCTGCTAAAAACCCCAATTTGAGGAGCAGACCCCTGGTGACAGCCTCCCAGGTACAGGCCTCCACATCCAGACAGTACACGCAGAATGACCCCCCAAAATCATCAACTGTTCAGCCCTTTCCATGATGCTCTGCACACGTGGGCACGAGCTGGACTGGGAGGAGTTTAGAACAGAGTTGGGAGCAATTATGGTTTATTGAAACCAGTCTGTCCAGCAAGCTCAGACATGAAAAGGGGGAGCGACACCAGGGCTATTGGGAGAGGAATACAAGATCCAGCATGGATTTACCTCAGTTTTCCAATGAAATGCAATTTCTGTGACTGGGCTGTCCATGCTTGTCTGGCTCTGGCTATGTGTCTGCTACAATATCTTTCTAATCTCCTGGCAGATTTCAACCAAATCTGACAGAAATGTGGGGACAATGGCATTGCTCCATGCTCTGTGACAAAGGGCTCCTGCGTGGGGAAGGCTGGAAGGCTCCATGTGAGCTGGGTGAACAGGCCGTGGGGGATGTGGGCACACGAAATGGGGAACGGCAACACCCGGCACAGCTGGGCCTTGGCCTCCCTGGTGCTGCTGGGTGTCATCAGCCTGAGAGGAGCTCGTTGCAAACACCTCAAAAATGTTTATTTGCCACAGGAAACCAAAGTCCCCAATCACCTCTTCCTTGTCTGCCAGCAATTAAGACAATTTATTGTGTTGTGCATCTTGGGCAGAGGCGGGTGAGCCCCAGCAGCCCTGCCAGGCCCTGCTGAAGGGGCTGTGCTGTGCACCAGGGGGTCCGGACCCCCCTGCAGGGGAACCGGGCAGGATGGTGCAAGAGACCCTTCTGGGCTCTGTCTCTGCGGTCTGCACGGTTCCCACAAGCTGCAAATAGCAACGGGAAGATGTGTGTTCATTCACACCTACCAAGTGCTCTGTCTGCTGCCATGTGTGTCTGCCCGTGGGGAAGGGGGATGTGGTGAGGGTGGGCACCTGGTGCCCCCAGCCCCCCCCCCCCGTGACCACAGCCCTGCAAACATCCACCACAGCCCGGAGCCCCCTCACCCCCTCAGCCCTGCCCATGGTGTTGTCTCTCAAGACATCCCAGGCCTTGGCAGATATCCAGCAGAGATGGCTCTGGAAATCTGAATATTCACCAACCTACCCTGAAGTGCACAGTCAGCTCTAAATGGACAATTCCCTTTACTTTTTTTAATGACAAAAATCATATAATTAAGGGAGAGAATTAACCCGGATGCTTAGAAGTTAATGAAAAGTCTGACAAATGGGTATTCACCAGAAAGCAGCTATCAAGGCCTTGTCAAGGAGGAAATTGTCATGAATGTCACAAACTTTTTGTGACTATCAAGACGATACCTGGCTGTAAGGGATCCCTCCCCTCCATGCTAAAAGGCACATTTTGCATTTCTAAAAGAGACAGTTCATCCAGAGGAGGAAAACTCATAACATGTTTCCTTGTCACCCCTGGTATGAGATGGTCAGACACTGGGGCTCACTGAAGCCAAACGAGCACCTTCAGCCCAGGGTGAAGGAAGGACGGGCCCAGGTCGCCCCGCCTGCTCCCAGGGCTCATCCTGCCCTGATGGATACCTCCTCACACTTCCCTGTTCCTCCAGCAGAGTGAGAATCCTTCAAGTACTCCTGAAAATGCAAATTATACTGTATTTTGCTAATTGTCTCCTCATCCACCCTGCTCTTGAGAAACCCAGGAAGTGCCAAGATCTATCATCTCTTTAAAACACTCTCTGGTTTGGGGCTGATGGGGAAGGGTGAATGTCTGTATTGTGCACACAAGCAATTTCTGCAGCTCAGAAGTCTCCTCATTTCTTTTAAAATCCAACCTTCAACTGTTCTCTTCATCATTTTTCAAACCCTTTTGTAAGTGTCTATTGTTCAGCACAAGAAGCTCTTAGGAGCTGGGGCTGAGTTTCATTCAATTACCAAAATACCCGGTGAGCACTGAGTGCTGCCAGGGCTGGGACCCTGCCTGGTCCTGTGCCCTGCCTGCCTGGTGACACCCCCTGCTCTGAGAGAGGACATTCCGGGGCAGAACAGCTCTGCCTCCATGGCACTGCCACCATCTCCAGGCCCAAATCCCCTCTTCAGAGGCAACCTTCCTCTCGCTGAAAACTGACGACCCCTGTGAGCCAAACCTGGCTTTTTGACTGTGGTTTCAGCATTTGTGTCACTTTGGTGGGTCTGGAAAAGTATCTTAAGAGCTGAAGAGTGGGATGGGGTTGAGGATGGTGGGTGCTGGCTGAGCTCAGCAGCTGTGTCTGCAGGGAGAAGGTCTGAGGAGCAGCCAGGGGTCCTCAGAGGTGCTGGGGAAGGACAAGCACATGGGGTTCAGGGTGCAGGAGAGACTCTGGTGCTAGTGGCACTGCTGGGGGGCTGCAAACAGGGGCCAAGAGAAGGGGACGGCGACAGGGGGGCTGTGAGAAGGGGGCTGTGAGCTGGGGGCTGCCCTCAGCAGAGCCGAGACAAGCTAAGCAGCCCTGGGGGAGCGTGTGTGTTCATTCACCCTTCACAAGGCTTTGTCCAGCAACTGCAGCATCGGGGCTGCTCGCAGGGAAACCCGTGAGGGAGGAGTTAAGCAAAAAAAAAGCGGCAGAAAAATCAGTTTATTTTATTCCAAAGTGACAAATGTATTTTGCAATGAAATCCAGAAGTGTTGCCAATGAGCCTTTGTTTGCTCTCGCACAAAAAGTCCCCGGCCGGGTGCTGAGGAGCAGCGGGCAGGAGGAGGAGAAGGAGGAGGAGGAGAAGGAGGAGGATGAGAAGGAGGAGGGCAGCACTGCTGAGGCCCTTCTCAGCTGCATTCCAAGGGGCTTTCTGAAAAGAATGAAGTGTTGAGCGTTTGCCAAATAAAGGAGGGGGGCAAAGGTTGCTATTTATCCCAGAAAAGTAGCCAACATTATGTCTATTGATGGGAAGGAACCTGAAGAATTGTGGGAAGGAAGAAAGTTGCTGCAGCTGCCAATCAAGGCCCTAAATTTCCATGAGCTGCCAATCATAATTAAAAGGAATGTGGCAGTTCAGGAAGGTCGCAGCAGCAAGGATCTCCCTGAATAAACACCAGGTCCCAACTGAAAACCACTCCAAAGGCTCCGAGTGATAAAACCACTAACATCTACACTGACAATTGTTGGTGGTGGTCTCTTGGAGCGACAACTGTTTTTGTGTGACACTGGGGATGGCCCTGGACCTGAGCAGCTCTGGGCACTGAGGCAGGGCTGCAGTGCAGGGGAGTCCCAGGGCTGGGGGGCTGCAGCACTCAGCAGTGCTCCCTCCCCAGGAGGATTTGGGGGGTTTCCCACAAGGCTGCAAGGCAGGAAAACACTTGTATCCCCTGGCTAATGCAAACCTTCCCCAAGGCAGCTGTGCCCAATGCTGACAGGGACTGAACCACTAGCAGCCCTGGCCTGTCCAGCCCGTCAGCCCCACTGTGTCATCTTCTGCTATTTTTGAAAACAAGTGTCAACCCTCTCACCTCCTCTGCTCAGCATCAGGGCTGACTCTCACGGTGAGAAAAAATGCAGATGGATACGATGCAGGCCCAGCAATGTTCATGTTGTTTAGACTTTGCTTGAAAACTAAACTGCTACAACTGACAGCATGACTGGATAAAGACAGCTCAGCTTCACAGGAGGGATGAGGCTAAAATCTGCTGTGAGAGCCAACTCTGCAGAGGGTCTGAGGCCACAGGGGGGTAGGAGCTCTGCCATGGTGCCCAAGGCACTGGGCAGGACTGAGCTGGCTCCCCAAATCCCCTGTGTACAGTGTGCAGCCCCATCCCCAGCAGAAGTGTGTGAGGGTGTGTGGGTGCACGTGGCTTCCTCCGGCCACCCCAGGGCTGCTGGGAGCACTTGGCACATGGGAATAACACAGTGTGACTTCCAGCCCCACACACCTGCAGTGTGCTCCCTGTCAGACACGATGCATGGTATTTCACCCACTGCCTTAAGTCTTTTATTCTAAATGTATTTTTAAAAGTGATGTTTAACTGCCTCTGTGGAGATGGGGCTTTTGAAGCAAAACTGAAACCACCACTGTCTTTAACAGAAACAGTGATAAACTGCAACTGTGAGCTTGATTGAAAAAATACACTGTACAGTAGTTTCCTCTGCAGCCATAATCATTCAAATAGCCTGGCACTGGCACAATAATATTTAAAATAAATTGAACCAAACAAAATGCATTTTATGCCCACTCTGATCTTCAGCTTTCCAGTTTTGGGGGGGGGGGGGGGGGGGGCGACAC
>NW_009953068.1:1493651-1501093 GCF_000747805.2 Chaetura pelagica
GGGGGGGGAGGGGGCAGCCAGAAATCCTATTGGAGAAAAGGACTTTAGAACCATTTATTGTACTACAAAAATGTTGAGCAAAAGCCCTACAATTTTATTAGTGACCCCCTGTGATTGCCACAGTGGGAAGAGCCTCTGGCCACTGCAGCCAGAGCTGGGCCTCAATGTCCCCAGCCAGGCTGGACAGGTTGGTGTGGAGACGCTGGTTGTACCTGAGCTGTGTAAACCCAAGCTCATGCAGGACGAGGTGGAAGAGGAGCTGCACTGTGCCAGGGTGCAGCCTCCCTCCCAGGTGCCCACGATGGCGCCCAGATGATCAATGCCAGCAGCATCAGGAGCACAAATTGTGCATGGCTCATGCAAATAGCACACGGTGAAAAATAACACTCAAGTGGCCTTTGTGCACAGACAGCTGGAAAAGTTTGCCCTCTTCTTAGTGTTAGTTAAGGCTAACATTAAAATACTCTCTTCGTTCTTGGTGCCTGTTCAATATATTTTATATAAGTTTAATAAAAAAAATTGCTAAGATCATTGGAAGGGTAAATAACTGCCATGCTGACATTGCTTCTATTTAAATCAGCTACACACTGCGTGCGTACATCGTTTGCATAAAACAATATTCAAGTAGGGTGATTTTAATGTTCTGTGCTATTTCTGACTCTCTCTGGATTGCTGTTTGCATATATTTGCATACCCTAGGAGAATTAAACTAGGAGTATGTAAATGAGCTAGCAGGCTCCGTGGTGGAGAGGTTTCTTCAGTTCTACAAAGCAGCTCCTGCAGCACCCGGGCAAGGCTGGAGCAGGGACACCCTGGGGGCAGCAGCAGTGGCTCAGGTGGGGGTTCAGCCAAGGAGGGGGGGCACGGGGCAATCACCACTCGTGGGTTTCTCACACTCCCTCCACTCATTCCCCCAAGCTCTCAGGTCCCCCACACGAAGCCACAGCTCTGCCTCTCCCTTCTCCCCCCAGACCCTGCTCTCATTTGCCATGAGGGCTCTGGACAAAGGGGCAGGGAGGGTTTTGGGAGCTGCTCCCTGGCATTACCCAGGGGGGCAGGCAGAAGGAGAGATGCCAGCAGTTTCTAGAGGGGCTGGCCTGCCCTGCATCCCACCTTCCTTACCAAACACCAGGCACCTCTGCAGCTCCCAGGTCCTGCTGAGACACCAAGGCCCAAAAATCCACAACAAAGGCTCTTCTGGTGCTCCCTGCCCTTCCAAGGGGAGTGAGGATGGTGGGAACAATTTTCAGTGCCGTGCGATGAATCTCCAAGAGGCCACATGGGGGCTTAATTAAGCAGCCTGGTGAAGTCTCAAATTTTCCTGCTGGTAATTGCTGAGCAGCCTTTACACAGTCTGCCTCCTCCCGCCAGCATCACCGAGGGAACATAGAAAGGGTCCTGGCCACAGCAGGAGCCCCTGGGCAGTGCCAGCAGCCGGATGCCCAGCTCCTCCAGGAGCACTTATGGAGCACCAGGGTGCAAAGCCCAGCCCAGCCCGTGCAGCTGAGGGAAGGATGCTGGTGCCTGGTGTCAGCACTGCACTGCGGGATGCTGCGCCCTCGCTCTGGAATCAGCACCTGGCCAGGGGGGTCTGTACCCCCACTGCTCAGCTTCTGTCCCCTGGGCACTCTAGGATCCATCCCAGAGAATTAAGCTTCTGACCCCAGTGATAACGTGAAGGACATCAGATTATTTTCAGCAGTTTCCTGCCAGTCACAGAAAGCAGTGCCCCAGTGCACTTCTCCAAAACATCCAGCTTTTGTGGAGAAACCCTCAGATTCCCTGGTTCCTAAAACAACGAGGTGCTGACACCCTCACCTACATGCCCTGAGGGACTGCACAGTCACTGTCAGGGCTGCCCTGTGCTGCAGCTGCAGAAGGGAGAAGCAGCAGAGAGGAGAGGGGTTCCCTGATGCCTGGGAGCACCCTGGGGACAAGGCACCTCTCGGGCAAAGCACAGGCGTGCAAAGGCACCGTGGATCCAGGGCATGTACAGACAGGTCAGGGCCAGATGCCCCCAAACAGCCTGCCTGGCTCAGGTGCTAAGCCTGCCCCTCCTGTGTCCCAGCAAGACTGATGGAGACCCTGCGATCTGCAGCTGGATCCAGAACTGTTCTTGCTCTTGCACAGGTGAGCAGCAGTGGGATGCCCTGCATTTTGCACTGTGTGCCATCCTCCCATCCCTCTGAAGGGCCAAGCCCAGGGCAGCAGCTGCTGGCCAGAAGAGACTCCTCCACAGGCTGGAGCAGGGCAATGGGCACAGCCCCCCACACCAGCGCTTCCCAGAAGGCAAGTCTGGGGCTGCCATTCCTATAGCCAGTGGCTCCACATCATCTTGTTGAAGGGTTCTTTTCAATAATTAAAGAGGTATTGGCTTGTTGAGCTTCAGAGATCATCACCGTGGAGGGAGTGGTAATAACTTTCCCCCATAGAAGGACTTTTTCATTCTCCTGCTGATCATGGCTTGGCTTTACTGTAAATTAAACACATCCCCACCGACACCTGAAGGTTAAGGGGGATTTTCCTGCACTAAATCAAAGCGGACACTGGTTTCTTCTGCAGGAAGAATCCGAACTGGCTTAAAAGGTCAAAGAGTTCGCCACAGGATTTGGGTGGTTGTTTAAGGTCGTCAAGCAGCCTGCTCCTGTCAATACATCAATTATTAACAACTCATTGGAGTTAAAGTGAATTAGTCTTTTCCCATTTCACTAACAGGATTAGCAAACAGTAAATAAAAATTATGGTGGAGATAAGCAAATCGAGCACACAAAGGAGCTTGTGCAGCTCCAAGGTGTGTGTCGGGGCAGGGTTCACATGTTCACCCTGCATGAGGCATTCCCCTGGGCTGGGTCCCTCCAGGGCTCCTGAGCCTCTCCATGCCTCAACACAGCTGGTGGCTGGTGACCAGTGTGATGAGGTCTCCCCTCAGCCTCCTCTTCCTCAGACTAAACATTCCCAGCTCCTTCAAGCGTTCTTAATCAGATTTATTCTCTAGGCCATTCACCAGCTTCCTTCCCCTCCTCTGTCCTTGCTCTAGCACCTTGATATCTCTCTTGAATTGAGGTGCTCAGAACTGGACACAACACTCCAGGTGTGACCTCACCAGTGCTGAGGACAGGGGGACAATCACCTCTCTGCTTCTGCTGGTCACACTATTTCTAATACAGGCCCAGATATCATTGGTTTTCCTGGCCACCTGGGCACACTGCTGGCTCATGTTCAGCCACTTGTGAATTAGAACCCCCAGGTCCTTTCCTGCCAGACAGTTTCCAGCCACATATCCCCAAGCCTGGAGCGTTGCCTGGGGTTGCTGTGGCCCTAGTGCAGGGCCCAGCACTTGGCCTTGTTGAAGCCCAGACCATTAACATTAGTCCAATGACCCAATCTATCCAAGTCTCTCTGAAGAGCCTCCCTGTCCTCATGCAGATCAACACTCCCACCCAGCTTGGTGTCATCTGCAAACTCCCAGTCTGTGGCAAAGCCCGAGCTGCAACAGCAGAAAGTAATTAAAAGGACAAGAAGAGATGGTGTGAGAGGCTGATAACACCTTTAGCCAAACAAGAAAGCACATTTTCTCTCCCGTGCCCTGTTGCTGCAGCAGCACCAGTATTGCAGACAGGACATGTGGGGTGGCTGGGGATGTCCCCAGAGGTGGCACCAGGAGGGAGCTTGGCTGGGGTTTGGATCCTCACAGTGGGATTCTCTGTTTTAGTGGGTGGAAAACCGTTAAGCGTATTTACATCTTTTCATGACATTTTTAATTTCTCAGATAAAATCAAATCAAAATTTTGAAGCTAGAGAAAACTGGCAAAGATTTTACCTCTTCCTGCCTTCTCAGTAGCAAAATAGGCATGCAAGGGACCGAAGATAATGGGGAAAGAAAAAAATATTTTAAAAAATTAAAAAATAAAAGAATTCTTTCCCAGGATTTGTGACATGCTTAGGAGAAAAATAAAAGAGAAAAAAAAGAAACCCTACAGGGAAACTTTTTATGTTTTAACAGTCTTTTTATCACATCAAAATTTTAAGACATATTTTTCTCTTGCATTAGTTTTAATAAATGTGACTTAGCAGTTCGTATTATCACTGTTCCTGGACTAATTAAATGTACACATACATTTTTAAATGTTCGCTTTCCTTCAGCACTCTCTGTTTCAATTTTATTTAAGAGCTTATTTAACACCTTGCACAAAGCCCTTTGAAATTCCTTCCAGAAAATGTCACACCTTGCAGAGAGAATATAGCCTTTCAAGAACACAGAACTACAGCTGTACTAACAGGCAAGTGCACAAACACTCAGGGGTGCCCGGGGAGGGCTCCAGTCCTCTCCTCTCCCAGGTGGGTGATTTTTGGCCAGGCTATGGAGGAGGGGGCAGCACCCCAGCCCATCCCACTGCCCCAGGCTCCAAGGGACCAGCCAGCACCAGGCTAAAGTCCCCATGTGTCCACAGCCTAAAATGCCCCCTGTCTGCCTTCCCCTCCAAGCTCTCATGTTATTTGTTTAAAATAAGAGACTGGAACTTGTCAGGTGACTTTTTGCAGCATATTGTTTTAAAGAAGACATTCAATTACCTCTGCTGCAATGCTTCAGTGTGCTCTGATGATCTACTAAGGGAAAAATAACTAATATGTAGCATGTTGTGTCATAGACAATTATAGAGAACATCGCTTTTAAGGAAACAAGACTTGTGCCCAATTGTGCGGGATTTATTAAGTTTGCTGTTCTGCAGCAACATGGCAAACTAAGGGAGGGGAACACATTTGCATTTCCTTCTGCAAAACCCTCGTGCAGGAGGGGAAGATCATTTCTTCCTCCCCTCATTAAAAGCCACGGAGCCGGTAGGACTGCAAATGATGGAGATAAACATCTCCACAGACACACGATTATTTCCTCCTTTAGTTTTACACAGCAGGAGATTCTTATGTGGAAACAAAGCGATTTGGCTATAGATTTATAGAAGGAGCAAATGATTCGGTCCTACATGATGGAGCATATCATGCATATTTTGTGCCTCGCTCGTGGGCATACTCAGCTCTGCACACAAGACGGATGGAAGGGAGGCAAGAGGGAGAAGAGCTTGGGAAATGTGACATTATGCACAAGAGGAAATACTGCTAGGATTTCACAGCTCCTTTGGCGAACGATGTGCCTGAGAAATGCAGTTACCGGAAAGGATAACTTAATTCATCTACCACAGCAGGCATCTGGGAGCCCATACAGCAGGCAGTGGGGCCGGGAGAGCCCCAGGAATAGCAGGAGCTGGGAGAGGAGCAGGGAGAAGCCCCTGAGTGGCACACGATGCTCCTGCCCTGCTGCCTCCTGCTCTAATACCCATTGACTGCATTTCCTCAGACCAGGGTGTTATCATGACTGTTTGGGCAGTTCTTAGTAATGTTTTTTATTTGAATGCTAATCTCTACACACACAGTGAAAGACCCTGCTCCAAGGATTTTACAGTTTAAGACCTTGATCTTGCAGACTTACGAAAGTGCTTCATTTTAAGCACATGATTAATGCTGTTGACTCTGGTGCTTACAATTCAGCATGCACGTAACTGTTTGGGGCTTTAGCTGACAACCAGAGTTCTCTGGAGATGTTAATGTGCTTTAGCAGAAAACATAACCGTGCATCCATGGGAGGTGCCTACAGAGTCACCCAGAAATAGCACAAGGAACAGCTATTTTGAGGAGCAGGAAGCAGTGACACACACTTTCAGTCGGAAGGAGCTGAATTTGATGGGTTTTGGGGTGGTGGGCAGGTCTGCGAGTGTTTGGAGGCAAGACATGGAGAAGCGCATGGGCAGGATTGATGGATGATTTGCAGTCTTCATTAGGAAAGCAAGAGAGGACTAAAAACAATGAATAAATCTTTATGGAATTCAACATTCCCACCAAAGGCATTTATCTCTCCCGTTTGCTATCAATGGGCCGGCAGTGGGGTGGCATTATTCCTGCTCTGCTGGGAAGCGGAGGGCAGCCTTCACACCACCCACCACAGTGATAAACAACATTCTCATGAGCCCACTGCTATTTATAGAAGCAATCCTATTTCTCACATATTTGCCTCTCGGTTACTGAGCAAGGGCACTTTCATGGCCCTGACAGATCTGAGCACATTCAGAGGCTGATCCCAGGGGAGGGATGCCATTCCAGGGATGCATTGCTCTCTCACTGCATAAACCATCACCTGTTACAAGCAGGCTTTTCCCCAGCGCCGCACGACGCGGGGTGTAATTCTGTAGCCAAAGCACATTAATAGCAGAGGTACAAAGCACACAGCTCTGTGCACTTCCCACCTATGCTGGAGAGGTGGGGAAGGAGCAGGGAGGAGGGGAAAGCGGTTTTAAAGGATGAATGATCTGCTTTCTGCTGAGAGCTCAGGCACATCCAATAACCTCAAGCAGAGAAAATCTCAGCCTGAATTAAAGGCTCTGCTGGGCTGAATTCTCCTAACTATTCTGCACTGGCTGCAAACACTCCAATTTCAGTCTCATCTGCTATCTCATTGTAACAGCTCATGAGCCAGTGTCCTCATTTGCTCTGAAATGCTGTAGCCAGAAACCAAACATAAAATGTTTGGCGAGAGATGTGTCTTGGTTAGTGGTCAGGGTGAACCCCAAAGCAGGGGACAGCTGCTCTGTGACCCCCTCCGCCCTTCCAGGGGAAGATATAAAGAGGAATGAGAGACTTCAAAGTTGGAAATGAGAATTTCAACAGGTTTACTCGAACACTGAAAGGGGAGTAACATATGGGATGAGGAACAGATTGTGAGGGACCCCGAATGAAGCCCCGTCCGCGTTCCAGAAGGACCTCCCGACAGGCTGGGCAGGGCAGTGAGGGCTGGTGGGGCCACCGGCCGCGCGTGCAGCCGCGGTGTGACTTGCGTTACCTAAATCATCGTCCTGTCTGATTGCCCAGCCTGAGGTAATAACTGAAGTATCAGTACTCCTTATATGGCTTTAATTAAACCTGATACTCAAATTCAAACCCTGAGGGTCGATTCACCTTAATCTGATCAGGGGGTACCGGACAGCGACACTTTAATCACCCTCCCTGGCAGGGCCAGGTCTGAGGCCACGGTTGGATCCCGCTGCCCTGGGGCTGCTCCCTGAGGAGCTTGGAAAGCAGGGGAGCCCGGTCTGATCCTCTCTGGGCCTCCCTGCCCAGGCCGTGACACAAATATAGACGCTTATACACAAATATCTTCAAAACTGATCCTGATGATGACAGAAACAGGAGGGTGGGCCCACTGAGACCACCACGACCTGCCAGCAACACCGTGTCCAGCCGTGCCTGGGCTGGAAGGGACACCGGCTGAGGGTGGTGGCGGCTCCGCTCCCTGGGGAAGCGGCTCCAGCACCTCCAGGGGCAGCGCAGGACAAGGGCCCTGCCCGGTGCCCTGGCGGGTCCCTCCGCCGAGCGGGGACCCGGCAGCTGCTCTG
>NW_009953068.1:1501464-1510935 GCF_000747805.2 Chaetura pelagica
TTCCTGCTGTCTCTGCACAGGGATGGAAAAGGGGACTCCAGAAGTGTCAGATCCATCTGACACTAGGAAAATTCTTATAAATAAAATAGTTCCCATAAAATCTGTATGAGATCTCTCCAGTCCATCTAATACAGAGTGTAATAAAGGGGAGACATAGTGATGAGACTATCTTGTAGCAAGAAATCTTATTTTAAGAAGTATAAGAAGAAAAGTAATTTACTCCCTATTAACATTTCACAAGTGTGTTGGCAACACGGGGCAGGGCATGTTACTGGCACTTCTGGTGATCCACAGAGGCCTGAGGCGCCCGGCTGATGCAGGCAGCATTCCAGCTCTGCTGTGGGGCTGGGAGCCCAGCATGGGGTCTCCTGGGATGAGGAGAGAGCAAACTGCTGGGTGGATCACCACCACTGCCCAGGTCACCAGCTTTTGCCCCGTTAGAGCCTGAGAGTTCTTCATTAAACCAGCCCCCCCATCAGCCTGAGAACTGGCTGGTGTTGCCATGGGGGACAGTCAAAATCCAGACCTGTCCCTTGGTTTCTGTCCTTTGCAAATCAGAGGCACTGTGCTGGTGACACAAGCTATGCCTCCATTTCTCTGTCATGATGTCTGGAAGGGCAGGGGGTAATTATCCTCAATGCTACATAGATATTTATTCAGCTCTTATAAGGCATGCCTCACCTGCTCAAACCTGTGTCACCAAAGCATTTAGAGCATGAAACCCAATTAAAGATAAACCTCTTGCTGTTACAATGGAATAGCTACAAGAATTAGCACTTAAGCTGCATTAGCAGGAGGCATGTCTAATGATGATGCACCCAAATTTGTCTTTGGCTATTACCCAGGGCACACAAAGGTTAGCTCTCATTTTGGGGTACATAATCCATTAGGCAGCAATTTTTCCCTGCATCCCTGTGCTGTCCAGAGCCCTGTGCCTGCTGCTCACCCTGCTGCAGGGTCAGATGGTCCAAGTCATTCCTTGGGAAGAAGGAGGACGTGGGAGCTGAGGTCTGCAGCAAGAGCCCAGCTGCAGGATCCCTCTGGAGAAGCAGAGATGGGTGCAACAGCTGAGAGGGTGCGGAAAAGCAGAGCCCAGAGCACATTTGGACAAGATTTGGAATGATGCACCAGAAAACCCTGCTGAGAATGGAGGAGGTAGGAGGCCTGACATAGAGCTGTGCTGCTGGGTAGGGCTGGGGCCGCTGCTGCAGCTCTTGGAGCTCCAGGCACAGGGACAGGGGAGCAGCCTCAGGGCAGCAGGGGCCAGCGACTGTGTCTCAAGAATAAAAATAGTTCTCAGCACCAGTGCTTCATCTGGGAAGCGCTCTGTAAGCAGTGATTGAGCTGTCCTGCCCTCCGGCAAGAGAGGTTAATATTATTCACTCTGGTCGGCAGAGAAGGACGCAGAGCCTTGGAGAGGTTATGGGCCAGATAACCAAAGATGGTTTTTAGTTCTGGGCTCTTTCATTTTACAGTGTCTGACTTCTGAGGTACTATCAGTCTGATTTTCAAAGGCATCAAGCAGATCTTGCTTTCACTGACCTTAAACACAGAGGGACTGAAAATTAAAGGCCACTATAGAAACTCTGGGCTGAAGCAAGCTGCCCCTGACTCACTGGTCAGGGGAAGGAGGGGTCAGAGGTGGCCAGAGCTGAGCCCCGGGTACATCTCTGGCCTTTTGGACTTTCTTTTGCAAAGTGAAAGGCCAGCACTACTGTGGAAACCATCAGTATGCCAAGGAGCAGGACCAGCTCTCCTATCTCCCCCCCTGCTTCCTGGGAGTCTTTCAACCAACCGCTGATAACAGGTCCAACATGTGCAGTCAGGTGACAAAGGCCTTTTCCTCCCACTGCCCACCCCAAAAAGGTGGCAAAAAAAGGCTGGGGAGGAGTTAAATAATTGAGGAGTTAAATAATATTACACCTTTATTACACAAGTTAGGTAAATTCTTCCTCTCAGCTGTCATTATCTGAAAAACTTCCCAACCCTGGATTGTAATTATGTACATAGATAATGAAATTAACATATCCAGCAACATAGCCTTCAAGGCTGCCATGGGAACTGCCATGGTCAGCTCTGGTTCCTGCCATGGAAATACAGAGTTTAACTGGGATCTGATCTGGTCAGAAGATGGTGAAGCTGGGGCCTGGCAGCCTGGCAGCAGCTGGGGGGGATGTGGGTGGCCCAGGGTGGCTGGGGGCAGCCACTCTGTGTGCCACAGCCCCAGCCACCTGGCCCACACAGCACCTTGCTCTGCCAGGGAACCCAGACCCACCCCTGGCTCCCGTAAAAACCTGTCCGTGTTTCACGAATGCATTTAGGGAAACCTATCTGTAGAAATGCCTTACAATGGGAACAACCTTCCTGTGCACCAGGCTATGGAGACTGCTCCTTGACTGTAATTGGGGACCTGGTAATTAGATGATGGCAAAATGTACCAGAAGCTCAGTTTTCATTCTGTGGTCCAAATTACAAACCATCATATTTTGAAAGTGATGCTGACATTCCTCAGCCAGGAGGCTCTGCCAAAAACAACTCGAGCAAGGCTTGTCTTGGCACAAAATCAAACTCAGGGCCTCAGCAGCGAAACTGAAAACATTTACACAGCTGGACCCAAATCACCCGATTTTCTAAAGAGTTTGTCAGAGCCTGAAGCTCTCAGTGTATTTTTGCCCATTTTAAAGGGTCCTGTGTTCTTGCAATCCACCAGCTATCCACATATAGGAAATAAATACACTTGGAAAAGTGGGTGGTCTTTCTATTACAGTCCAAAAAAATAATCCAGAAAAGCCTCCTGGGGGTAATGAGAACTAGCCCAGTATTTACCCGGCCCATCAATATATGTGCCAGACATATTTTATTTGCATATATAGATATGGAAACCTCATCATTTTGCTGTATGTATGTAATAGCTAATAAATGCATTAGCAAACCACTAATGAAAACAAATTGAAGCCAATGTCACAAATTACGACAGTGTGAGGAATTACCTCTCTGCATTTTTCCCTGTCTCCACGTCCTGCCTCGGTGTGTCTGTGACCTCAGCCGGACACACCGCACATGCGCTGCCCCCCGGGCACTGGCACCAGGCTCCTGTAGCATTGTCTGTGCCAGCTGCCTGTGCAGGGGCAGCTCAGGCTCTCATACAGGATCTTCCTCATAAAAGCCAGGAGAGCAAGTCCTCTCCCATACCCAGCCAGGATACAGAGCGGGCATGGGCTGGGGTGGGATTCCCATAAGGCCCTCGGCTTCACCTCCCTTTGCTCCTGGACAGATAGTGGGACAATTACCCAGCTTCTCTCATTTACTCCAAAGGCATCATATTGATTATTTACAGTCCCATAGCAGCTAACTCGGTCACCACCCTCCAAATGCTGCACAAACACAGGACACAACCCCATCCCTGCCCCAGGAAATGGAGTTTCTCCTCACAGCCTGAGATAATGAACAGGCCGTTTGACAAGATCCCTCTAAAAAGCCCCTCCTATGCTCAGCTGTGATTGCTACCAGAAGACATGAAGGAGCCATTTTTCATAGCTCAACTTAAATTTTTGTGGTTACGTGGGGACCTCAAAATCCTGCAAAATTAATTTTTCTTAATGCAAAACCTTTTAAGTAAAAATACTTGTAATTGCAACCTAAAGCGATGTGGGATCTGTGAGCAGCTCTCTGATTAATTCTTCTGCTAGGCTAGTCTTGCCTCTCTGTTCTACTGAACAAGCGTACACATATTATTGGGATTAATGCTGCATAATACATAATTAATGAAATGGCATAAATATGCAGATTTGCAATTGCAGATTGACTGCCACAGCTATCTCCCCGAACACTATGGTAACTGATTGGATGTTCATTATTACCATATTTAAAACTGTTTCCCTGCGAACATGTGCAAACAAATACCTCCAGAAGGGCAAAGGCCTTTGTTTCAGGCGCTGGGATGCCTGGCAGGGGAGGGCTGGCGTGGCTGCCTGGCACAGCCCCTCGGGGGCTGCAGAGCTCACAGCCCTGCAGAGGTCTCGGGCCAGAGTGAAATTATCCTTTGGACAGAAGGGGAAAATGATGCTCCCATTTCTCATATTTGTGGGATCAAATTCTTACTGGGAGAAAAGCAAAAGCTTCCCCAAGAGCTATGTGGGAAATGTTTTTACTTCAAAGTACAAGTTTCCTGTGGATATCTTCAGTGGTTTATTGAGGTGGAATAAAGGAAGGTGTAGGTACGTGCTGGCCTAGAGAAGATGAAATTTGCAGCTCTGGGCACCAGAACCACTTGAGCAGGCAGCTGGGTGCCCAATCCTGCTGAGGGGTCTTCTGGGCAGGAGATGCCTCCCCTGGAGCCCAGCACTCTCCTGCCCTCAGCCAGTAGACCACTGCCTGCAGCTTTGGGGCACAGAGCAGCCAGCAGCTGGTGCCCTCTGCCCAGGCCCTCCCTCTCCACCTCCAGAAGGACTGAGCACCAAGAGAGGAGGAGAAAGTGTTAGGGTATTAACTAAATCAGGCTTGATTCTTCCGACATAGAGCAACCTGTACTCAGTAATGAATTTAGCCTGAGTACATTTCACAATGAAATATTAATATGCTAGCCAGGCATTTTCCTTTCTACTTTTGTTCTCTTCTCAGGGAACAACTGCACCCTTCTTCTCTGCAAAACAACTTTCTCTGTAAGTGCTACACACAATCCTTTTATTCTGAAAAACATCACCTGGCAAAGCAGAGCAGCAGCTTGACCCAAGCTTTGGGAGTGTGTGTGTGAGTCGCCTCAGTCAGAGATAGAGAGCTGGGGGCAGGCCCCCACGAGCCAATCTGTCACTGTACTGCATCAAGATGAAGACATGCAAGTGAGAGATGAGACCCTTGGAAAGAGAGGAGGGGACAAGTGACCTTAATTGCTCTACTGTTATTGATAGGCCAACTTGTCTTCATGATGCAAATCACCCTATAAATAAAAGTAAAACAACCACAGGAAGCAATTTGCTGCTTTGTTAGAGTCAAAGTAGACCAAAAATTAAATCAAGACATAGCATCTTTACCAGGGCCAGAGGCATGGGTCTTGGATGTAAAGGGGGACAGAGCTGCCTTGGGTGGCCCCCCGAGGGAGGACATGGCAGTTCCTCATGCACACGTCCAGCTCCAGGACCGAGCTGAAGGCAGAGGTGTGGGCATCACCTCTCCATGTGCCGCTGCGCCGGGTGCTGGTGGGGAATGTCTGCTCTGTGCCAAACCTCTGGAGGAGCCTGGGCTCTCCTGGCTCCTGCTGCAGGCAGGGGACATCCCCTGCACCAAGCTAACCAAAGGCAGCCACCCGTGCCCGTGGCTCCAGGCACAGCTCCAGTGCCCCACAGCTGGCACTCCTGCTTTACTCTTTTGTTCCCGAAGTTTCCCTGAGGCAGCAGCAGGGCTGGCCCTGGTCCCCAGGGATGCACTGGCTGCTCTGAGCTGGCTGAGCTGCCCAGGGCACCGAGCTGGCCACAGCACTGCTGCTGGTGTTAATGGGAGAAGCGCACCCGAGCCACGAGCACTGTGCTAAAATCATCTTCTCTGACACCTGAAGTGGGTTCTAACTCCTGCCTTAAGCTGCTGAAACACCTTTTAATTCACAGATCATTATATCCAATATTTATTTGCCCACTGCAGGAGCTGGAGCCATGCTCAAAGGCTTCCTCCAGCTCTCCAGTGACCACAGGCCAGAGTCCCACTGGCATGGGAACCAGTCCAATGCTGCTGCTTCCTCATCCCTCCAGCTACTGCGCTGCCCCCTCCCCAAAGTGCCCTTGCCCACCACAGTGACCGTGGGTGCTCTGCTGCATCCCTGGCTTCCAGGGCCAGGGAAAGACCCAACAAAGACAGAGCAGAGGGAGCAAACAGGAGGAACTGGGGATTGTGTTAGTTTGCTTGTGCCAGGGAAATTAAAATGCATTATTTTGTCACTGAGTTGCAGCTTTTCTCAGAATACTGGAAGTCACAGTGATTTTCTTCAGCCCCAAAGGAGCACTTTTAAGCACTCCATTTTAAGGAGATACTTTTTTCCCTGTTGTTTTGTTGTTTTTTTTCTTTTTGTGTTTGTTTTCAAACCTGTCAGAACACACTAATATTTCCAAGCTTTGTTGCTGTTGTTGTTTTCCTCCCAATCCTTTTCCATTTTTTAACATCCTTGCTGGTTCTGAGTGAGTCCCCTGGAGGCTGCAGGAGCAGCAGGACTCGATCACAAAGCTGGCTGCCTTGCTGGGCCAGCTTCTCCACTCCTCTGAAGCTTTGAAGCTGCCACTTTAAATTCATGCAGATGGATTATGCTTTTGTTTCTTCAGGAAGTTATGAAACACTTTGTGAAGCAACATCAATGGGAATAATAAGGACAGAGACCCCCCCAGCATCCCCTGGTCCCCACGCATCCAGCCTGTACCGGAGATAGTGCTGCCCAGGGGCAGTGGCTCCTGGTGTCAGGGCCAGCAGAAGCCACTAGATCCCACACCAGGGCTTCTCCAGCTCAGGTCATTTCATTTTGGCTCTCTCCCCCCACCTCTACCCAAACAACCTGTGTAGCTCACA
The DNA here is from genome assembly GCF_000747805.2 of Chaetura pelagica. NCBI lineage: Eukaryota > Metazoa > Chordata > Aves > Apodiformes > Apodidae > Chaetura > Chaetura pelagica. The sequence goes on from NW_009953068.1 coordinate 1,508,011, forward strand.
CCTAGCTCCCCAAGGGCCGCAGTGCCTGCCTTGGACGGGTGAGGAGATGGAAAACACACAACTTCCACGGGTAGTTTTTTCCAGTCAGTCATTACCCTCCTTCCCAGCGCTCTGAACCTTATTTCCATGTTAAATGACTTGCTTCTGCCTGTAGCCTTTGGCTCCCAATCTGCCTTTTCTGCTAGACTTGAGGGCCTCAGTCCTGGTACTTTCTCCCTGAGAAGGTAATTCAGGATTTAATGAAGGCATTCACTCTTCTTCTTGATCTCATTTGAGCTCTTTAATCTCTTTTTCTGTAACTCATTTTCTTCATCTCATAAACAATTTTGTGGCTTTCTTTGACACCCTCAACATCCGTTTAAAAACGTTGACACCAGCGCCACAGGCAATGCGCTAGTGTCCGTCTCACCAGGGCCATACAAGTTTACTATGCCATAAAATCATTTCACCACTCCTACTTACTAATCCTTTTCACATATCCATAGAATGAATTAGCTCTTTATCACAAGGTCAGGGGAGTATGTCTATGTCCTCTGTCCTTGCAGCCCTCAGATGCTTTGCAGAGTCTTTAGGGAATGTGATACCATCTCCTGCTCTGGAAACAAACCCATCATTCTTAGTCTGTGTGATGTGTGTAATTTTGTACTTGCTTATATTAAAATACATTTTATTTCAAAGGATGCATCTGTCTTCAGTGAACACTCCCTTTTCTTCAGTTCTTCATCAAGTTGGTCCCTCATCAGCATCTCCACTAGCCTGCCCAGGACTGGTGTCCAGTCTGCCCCTTCCCAGCAGTGCCCCTCCCCTCACACCTCACACAGCCACTGCCATGCACAGCTTTAGCCACTATTCCAAGGTTCACCAGGCACCAGCACTAGCTGCCACCCACATCTTGGGCTGTGGCTGCTTCCAGTTGCCTTCAGCTTGGGAGCAATTCATGAACACACAAGTTTGCTGGGGAAATAACATGTCAGACTATTCTGTCACCCCTTCTCATGGATGAAGAGGGATTATTTATCAGTAATTTCAGACTCAGGAACCCAAGAGAAAAGCCACGTGTTCACCACAATGATGTATGAACACGCTCCTTGCCTCCCACCAGAGCAGGCACCCAAACCCATGCCCGTGGGCGCAGGCAGCAAATGGCCAGAAGGAACCTGCATGTCCACACCGGGCCCACCTTGTGCCCAGCACCTCCCAAGAGTAGGAGAGGTGAGACAAGCCACATTTAGAGGTGCTGGAGCCCTGCTCTGTCCCTCCCCCTGCCCCTCATGTGTCCGGAGGAGGGACACCCCCGCACCCAGCTCTGGGTGCCAGCCGTGCTGAGGGCCCCATCTGTAACAAACATTAGGGAATTACTCGCATGCAACACCCAGGCAGGCTGTTCTCAGGCTGCCATCTCGGGGAACAGCTTTTTCTTCCAGCATTTGGGAATTCTCCCCCTCAGCCTGGGCACCAGCCGTGGTTTGCCAGCACCACGCTGGGGGCCACCAATGGCCACCAGGGAGAGGCCTGGATGTCACCCAGGAGGGGCTGGGCCGGGTCGCCTGGCACCAGGACAGCAGGAGGGGACGGCTCTGAGTGCGGGGTGTGCAGCCCCACTGAGCCTGTGAGCTTTGCAGCCAAACTGTCGGGGTGACCAGGGACGGGAAAAGGGAAAACAAACCCCGGGAGCATCTGGTGCGGGAACAGAAACACAGCAGCACCTCAGGGAGCTGCAGAAACAGCTCACCTGAAGTCCCCCAGCACACACAACCTGTGCTGGGGAATTTCAAAGGGGATTTCAAAGGGAAGAGGAATATGATGGAAAAGGTGGTGATGAGGCAGAGAGAAGCCGTGCCCAGAGGAGGCCTCAGCCGGGCCTGCCCGGGGCCTGGGGAAGGCAGAGCTGCCATCCCACTGAAACCACGGGGAAAGGAGATAAACTGAGGGGGCAGGAACAATCACATTAACTGAAAAAATGTGTTACATTTTAAACATTAAAAACTCATGACTCTACATGGCAAGTACCTGGTGCAGCAAGGGAGGAGAGGGGTAACTGAAGCAATGGTTAAACAATGCACAAGGCAGTCTGCGGGGTCTGTTTTGTATTAAATCCATTTGGAGGCTGAGTTTGCTCCTTTGACAGCTGGGCACGCTTGCTCAAAGAGAATAAGAAAGTTTTTGTTTTTTAAAAAAGATGTGTAATGGGTTTCTTATGTACTAGAAAAGAAAAGCTCTCTGAGCTGGATCACCTATTTTCTTGTCAAAAGACTTTGGACAAAACGTAATCATGAATAAAATGCCTCGTGATTTTTCAAAGAGCTCTTTTATTTGAAGTCAGCTTTTCTGAGATGGGAGGCAGGACCTGGATAATGCGGAGCAGGGCAGGAGGAGCAGGGCGGGAGGAGCAGGGCCGGAGGCAGCAGGCGCGGCCGGGGGAAGGCCTGGCCCCAGCTCCGGGCTCCCTGTGGCACAGGACCAGGGCTCGTATGGGGCAGGCATCACATTGTCCCCTGCCAGCAACAGGTTGCATCCACTCCACAAACACCCACGCAGGGAAGTGGTGGGGTGACCCCAGCACAGAGCTGGCCTGTCCCCGAGGTCGCTGGTGGCAAAGACTGTGCTGTGTGAGCAGAAGGTGTTGCCCAGAGCAGCGCTGGGGCTCAGGTGAGCTTCAGCCTCCAAGGACATGAGCTGGAATCATCTCAAGAACAAGTTTTCTCACAAAGTTTCAGAGATTCCTAGTTACTCATGGGATTTCCTGCTCTGGTGCTGGTCAGACCCAGGAAGCACAGGGATTTAGAGGATGCAAGGTCAGGGACCCTGAAAGCTGTTCCTTGAAAGCTGTAATTACACCAGCACCCACATCCTGGAACAACCTTTATGTGACTAAGGGAAGTGACTCAGTCTGAATTTGAAAGGCAACATCCAGGGGTGTAGGGA
>NW_009953068.1:1511144-1517342 GCF_000747805.2 Chaetura pelagica
GTAGGGAACCTGGAAATTTGGAGGTGGGAGAGCCACAGCTCCCCTGCTGTCCCCCAGCACACCCAGCTGGGATTTACAGGACTGTTGGTTTAAAGCCTGCCAGTAATCGTCCTGCCATTGCTCCAACCACCATCCTCTCAGTGCTGCTGCAGCTCCCTCTGGACACTGCGATGCTCAGAGGGAAAACCAGGAGGTGTGAAGAGAGTAGAGGAATGAAACAAGCTTTCCCCTGCTCCCAAGGGCAAACACTTCACCCTGCCTGCTGCTGAGTAGGGAGGCTCTCACATTTACTTTCATAAATTGAGGCAAACCTCAAAACTGTTTTCTGGCTCCTGGTTGGGTTTTTTTCTTGGCCCTTGCCAGTTGTTTATGAACAGAGAAGATTTCCAGCCCTTTGTCATGAGCACCCATCAGTAGACAGGACCACTAGAATTTTAATTGTCCAAGAGCTCTAATAGGTGCAATAGCCTTGTGTGTTACATATGCATTAATTAAGTAACACTGCATTTAGCTCCAAATCATGCGGAAGGCGCGTGCTGTGTTTGCACAGACATAAATATCTTCTCAGTTAGAGCACAAGCTAATAGCTTCACTCTCTTTGCCTTGCAGTATTTCCATCCTGGTGAAAATGGGAGCCTCAAAGAGCTTCCCTCTGGGTAGTCCTGGTTCACTGGGTAGGAGCTGGGCACTTCCACATGTTCTCCTAGCACACAGGCTTTCCAAAATGATATGGCTTGGGGAATTTGAGTACCTCTTGGATATCTGTGGGTTCCAACCTAGGGCAAGCCTGTTACCTCTGGCACAAACCTGGCAGCCTGTCCAGGGGTCCCACATCACCCACATTTTTCAGCCCAGTTGTTTCACTGCAGATCCCATCACTGCAGCAATCCATATGCTGCAAGTGCAGTGTTGTGTGCAACTGCAAGTGAGCAGGGGAAACAAAAGGATAAAGCATAGTGAATATAATATATTCTCATCTTGATCCACAGGGAACTTCCATGCATTTAGATGAGAATATAACACCAGGTCATCAGTGGAGAGCTGCTAGCTTTAAACCCCAGCACTGCTGCTTTCACGTTGCTGCTTTGGTGCAACCTGATTCTGAAACAAAATGCGAAGTTGGAGAAACACATGTTGGATGAGCTCTGATACGCTGGCTGGACAAATATTTGGAAGAGTATCCACTTTCACCAGGCAACATTATACTCTGTGGATTAATTATACAGAATATGGTCCTGACTTGGGTTTGGATGATTAAAGCTGTGCTGGAATTCGAGAGGATTACTTAAATGTGCAGCATTAGTGAAGGTAAAACATCTTCAATATCCCTTTCCTGCAGCCTCCATTTCCTTTACAGAAATATGCAGATTAGTGCTAAGTATTAATCTGCCGAGGCTGCCGGAGCAGGGCTCCTTCCCCTGAAGAGCACTGGGAGGTTTTGGGGAAAGGAGGGGGAGGCTTTTTGAAAGGGAAATAAAGAGTGGAGAAAAATGTCAGATGTTTGTAAAACAATAACAAGAAACGAGCAACTTATTCCACATGTTTTAGTCTGAGAGAAAGAAGCTGGGGTGCAGGCAAAGTGCATGCAATATATATGTGTAATTAAGAAATGATTTCTTGAGATCTTCCTTAAAACATGTCTGAATACAGATCTCAAATTTGCATAAATAACTTATGCCTTTCACTTTTTCCTTGTGGAAAACACATAACGTTGCCTCTCACTTTCTGATTTTCAGACCCTCCCCGGCTGGGGAGGAGGATTTGCCATATTACGCTATTCTTTCCAATTGTAATCAGCCTTAAATCTGAATAAAAGCAGCAAATGGCTGACTGGCACCCCGGGCTTCCCTCCCTCCCCTGCCCCCATGGAAGCGGCAGCAGCAGCAGCATCGAGGCAGACCGGGAAAGACACGACTGCAGCTCTTGCCTTTCATTAGTATTCATGGAGCATCCGACTCCAGAGAGGATTAATAGACTCTGATGCCTAATATCCTGGAGAACAATTAATTTGCCCACAGTTTTGTCATGGTTGAAAGTCAAATGCTGGAACAGATCGATGCACTGAGCTGCAAGTTGAACACTGCAACCTTCTGCTGGAGCTGAATTTTAATTTTCCCATCATCATTTCCCTCCATTCCCAGCACACCAGTTTTCTAATAGATCTAAAAGCCTCTTACCTTCTTCCATCACATGTTGGTCATCATAACAGAAGTCCACGTTGATTGTTCAAATATTAGAGCCTTGTATTGCTCTCCATTATGGGATTAGAGATGTTCAAGGCCCCTTGTGTTTTGACCTTTTCCTGTCTCGTTTCTCTTTAAATTGTCTGAAGAATGCTAGCCTTTTGTAATTAAAATCAAAATAGAATGGAGGAGTAAACCTTTCTTTCCCAACAATTGTTGAGTATTTAGGTTTCCATTTGGATGGGAGTGTTTGTGCAGAAATTAAGGCTGGTGTTTATAAAAGCCAGGTCGATAGACCTGTTGGGAGCGCCCGTCCGTGCCCCACAACCTGCTGCAGCCAGGGGCTCAGCTCTGCAGCTCATGTCCTGCTCCCACCAGATCAGCTGGGGGGTTTGTGCCATCCCACTGCATCCAGTGCAGACCGGGGAAAGAAATATATTGATCAATGGTTGCTGTGGGAAGGTAGCACAAGCACTGGAAAAAAATTACTGTTTAAAAAATATAAAATAAAGCACCATAGATGGGAGTTGAGGCTTGATTCTGCCCGTGCACAGAACCCACGTGTGTGCATGGGTGGCACAACCCACGCTGAGGACAAACCTGGCTGTGGAGAGGTGGCTGCAGCAGCCCCTGCAGCCCTCCTGGCTTTTCCTCCCAGGAGTTTGTCTCCTTTTCTGGCAGCTGCTCTGAAAGCCTCGGGCAAGAGGCAGAGGTGGTGCAGGAGCCAGCGCTGAGCTGTGGGGTGTCCAAGGACCAGTGGCTGGAGGCACTGCCTGGCTCTGTGGGATGTGCTCCAGTTCTCCCAGTGGGAACAGAACGGCGTGGCCAGGACTAACACAAAACAGATCTGTGATAATGGAAACGGATGGAGACCCACCAGAGGCAGACTGGTACCCACAGCTCACTGCAGCCCCCACCGAGAGGGCAGAGGAGCAGCCTCTGCCTGGACCTTTGTCCCTGCTGGGAGACACCCCAACATCAGCAGTCCCTGCAAACGGGGAGAGCTGGGAGCCAAATCCCGGAGGAGTGGAGGGCAGGAGCGTGGCTGGTCCCACCTCCTGCTGGGCTGCAAAGCAAACCCTGTCCTTGCCACGCGGGCCCGGGGGCACATCCCAGCATTGCCTCCCCAGTGCTGCTGGGGGGGCTGCTGGCACAGCACACGTTTTTCTCCAGGAAAAAAAGGGCCTTAATGGGTTAAGGGCAGAATGCGTGAGTCTCTCCCAGCTATTGTGCTGTTCCCTCAGCGTTTCTGGTGTCCAGGCTTTTGTGGTTTAATTACAGCCTGCTCCAAATGGTCTTAGCCAACAGATCAATAGATCAGGAACATTAGAATTGTTAATTTGAATGGCTGATTTGAATTTAAGTGCAACTTCAATTTAATCATTTTAAAAATGAAACAGTGTGTGAGGGCCCTCCTTCTCCTCCTCCACCAGCAAAGCTGCTCCAATGCCCCGTAGGGATCACAAAACCCTCTGACACACACATTTCCCTTCAGTCAGGAGTTAAGCCCTATGAGCTGCTGGATCATGACAAAAGGGGGGGTTAGCAGCCTTTCCTACGAGCATAGTAATCCCAAATCCAACAGTGATTAACTTGGACTCACAGCTCCACTGCAGAAATTAATTCTAAATCAGGGTCCTGGAGCCTTGTCTCACCAAACACTTTACAATGCTAATTGGCGATGACTATATGAGCAGGCATAATAATGTCCCAGTTGCCTCAACTTTCCCAGTTCATGCAGGATTCTGCTGGCAGCAGGGTTTGCCCCACTGCCTGCCCTGCTGGGCAGAGCTCCTGGAGTCACGGGGAGCGCTGGGATCCCAGAGCTCCGGCCAGGAGACAGGCTGGGCCGTGCTCTGAGCAGCAGTGCTGGCTGCCTCAGGCCCAGGCATGCCCCAGCATCTGCAGATCCACCATTACTGTGAGTAAAATAAAATAGAAACACATGAGGAAATTTCTGAGATGTGGTGCCTGGGGTGTAGTTTTTGCAAGTAAGGCCTCATAAAGGTATCAGCAAACAAAAATGAGAAGAGAAGCATATACCCATCTCCTATAACCACAGCAGGAGGCCAGGTCCCAAGCTCTGCTCACTGTACAATCAGTGCTTTCTGACCTTCACACGTGTACCCAGCTTTCATTTTATTTGGCAGCCAGGAAGCACCAAGTGGGAGCACTTATTTCTCAGTGTTGCTTTTACCCAACGGAGCTGCCTGCCCCATGAGAGCTGCGGGGCTGGGCACACTGCACCGGGCAGGAGCTGGGGCTGGGGTGGGAGCACAGGCAGCCACCCTCAAAAGGGCAGGAACTTGTTCAGGAATGTGGATGCTCCACGTGTCAGCTGCCAAATGCAAGGAAGCAGAGCAGAGGTTGTTCTTTTTGAGTGCATTCATGGGGAATTCTTTCAGTTCACGTCCCTGCCAAATATGGGACATGAGACCAGACGAACCTTGGTCCAATCCAGCCTGGCAAGGTCTGTGCTCCTATTTACTGCTGTGTGCCAGCCAGGTCAGAAAAGACGTGTAAGCCGGTATTTTCCTGAAATGCTCAATAGTTCCTTCAGCCCTGCACACCAAGGAAGCCAAAGCTTTGTTTTCCTCTTGTCACACTGGCAGTGTAGCCATCCTGTCTCACTGCATCGCTACCGCGCTGGAGCCATGAAAAACACTGGAAAATAAGGGGTTTGAAGAACCAAAAAGGGGGGTGGAAAGGATTCCCAGTTCTCCTTCCATTTACCATCCAGTATCAACCCCCTGATTTCACCAGCACCAGGTCTGGTTCAAGCATCCAAACTGTGTCTGGGGAGCAAGCATTTGAAAGGTGAAAGATGGACCAAGTGCCCAAAGCCCGGTGCTCAAACGGAGTTTCTGCTTCCTTTCTTTGGCAGATGAAACCAAATCATTATTCTCGGCGTTATTTTGTTGGCCCATGCATCAGCCTGAGTGACAAGCACCGATTGCATCCTGAGAACAATCTGAAGGCAACCCAGGGAACCCACCCAGATGGTGTTCAAAAGCCTCTCGAGCAGAATGGGCTGCTCGACGCAGGAATTTCACAGCAGGAACAAAGAGAACTTTGCAAACAGAGCTTTGAACGGAAGTCATTTCATCCCACATGCCTGCAGGAAACGGGAATCCATCTTCCAGCACAATCAAACGCAGAGCTGTGCATGGGCATAATTATTAGGGGAATGATGGCAACAGTAAAGGAGCTCATCAGTCAGAACGCTACATAATTTCTAAACTGTCTCTTATGCTGAACCACCTGGATTTAAAGTAACATTTGCAGACATGCTGAATGAATCTGCTCACGGAACCTGCCTCTATCAACGCGAGCAGGAGAAAGGGTCACTGCAGGCAGCAGAGGGGGCTGCCTTGTCCCCACACTGCCCAGTGTGTCCAGCTCCTCTGCAGAGCTCCAGGGCTGGTAGCTCAGGGGCTCCCCTGACCCTCCAGGATGGTTCTCACTTGTGGGGGATAGATAAAGCCAGAGAAATTCTTTGTTGCTGCAGGCAGGGAGGCTGGGGGCCTTCCTGCCTGTGACAAACAGGTTCGTTTAAATAACAAAACAAGGCTCTGGCTCTGCTGAGTGTCATTAAAATGGAGACAAGGAAAGGCTTGATCTGATGGGACACTGACACTTGTGCCAAGGCCAGCAGGGATGCTCTGGCCTCACTCGGTGCCAGCCCCTCCCCAGCCTCTGCTCCATCATCTTCCCTATCCCTTTCTGTGGGGCACACTGCTCGGTGGGACAGCCATGGCCACCAGAAGCCCTTCTTAAAGTAGCCTGGGAGGAGCAAGGTGCTGGCTAAGAATCACTCAGCTCTTCTTTACAGCCACAGATCTGTGATCTAGACAAGACTTGCTTGGGTTGGAAGAGACCTGTCCACACTGTGGGCAGGGCTGGCATCCTGACATCCAGCTGGCCTCTAGCACCCAAGGGCCAGCTCACTCTGCTGTGCACCCCACAGAATGCAAGCTCCTGTGCTCATGAGGAAACCTCAGAACCTGCCAAAAAG
>NW_009953068.1:1517855-1521883 GCF_000747805.2 Chaetura pelagica
CAAACCTCTCTGCAGAAATAGCCCTGACTAGGAAGGGGAAGCAGAGCCCATGGCTGCAGGTTTATTGCAGATGTTTGGATGTCTGCTCTCAGCTGCATGGGAACCACATGCCCGTGGTGGTTTCCTGGACCACTTTCTCAAAAATAGTGCAAGAATCTCCATTAATATTTAAGGCTTTCCTTTTTTAAACTTTGCAGTTTCATGGAGAATGGAGAGCTCTCTGTCCTGGGGAGCTCATTCAGAGGGAAGAGTGGGATTAAGAACTTCAAAGTGGAGTTCTCCCCTGTGACAAGTTCTTTAGAACAGACTCTGTCCAAAAGTTATCACATCACTCCAGTGAGGGAAGAGATTTGCCATGAGAATCCTTCTGGGCTTGTGGACTTCTGCAGAGGAGGAGATTTCTGCCAGCAGCGGCTGCTCCCTGATGGGAAGCTGTCCCTCCTCCTGGAGGTGTGAAATCTCCGAGGAGGGCAGGCTTTCTGCCCACGTGGCAGCCAGGGAAAATGCCAGCAGAAGCATGTGCTATTTCAGGAAGGCAGAAAAGGAACAAAAAGGCTTTCAGAGGACTAAAAAGTCAATGTGGGAGGGATGGAAGGATGACAACTGCCTCCAACTGAGAGAGAAAAACTGAAGGGCTTCAGAAGAGAAAAAAAGAAATGCAGGCCCATTTTCATCCAGGGCAGATGAGCAAGCCAGGTGTTTGGCCTGCATCAGAACAAGCACCAACAGGAAAAAGATCTTTTCTTCCCTCTGGCTCAACAGTAGCTCAAAGTCTTCTCACAGGACCCTTGTTCGTGCAGGAGAATCAAGAGAGCTTCTTGTTTTGTTATGACTGCACAGCATCAGCTCGGTCACCGTGCTTCCGTGTCCCCCCCCCCGGATCATGCTGCTCTCCAGAGCAGCCTCTGGAGCACTCAGGTACAGTGGGCTCAGGTATGATCCATGGAGATGTGACTGCCAGCGAGCAGGGGGACTGCCTTGCTCAGGGGACCCTCCCAGGTGGCCTTGCCACTGCTCTGGAGACCCTCCTGGGTCAAGAGACAAGGCAAGGCAGCTGCTGGGACAGCCTCTTCTTTCCAGGCACCTCAGCCTTTGTCTGGTCTCCTCACACCCAAGGCAGACCAATGGGGAAGGAGAAGAACTGTAGTTTGAATATTAAACACCAGAGAAGCTGCAGAAGTTTTCTGCCTGTTTTGACATGTCCGTTTCTATTGGCAGCGCTGAGCAAATCATCTGCCATGAATATTTTATCCTTTCTTTCCACGAGCAGATTGTGGCTTCCTCAGATCCACTCATTATCCAGCAGTATTTATGCAGCATTTTGTAAGCTTATGTTACCTCTGGGGACTAGCCCCAGCCAGCATTCCACACAGAGCCACTGCTCGGGCTGTGCAGGTGGCAAATGCCACTGTGGGGTCAGGGACAGGCACAGCATGGAGGGACCAGCCTGAACCCAGGGTAGTTGCCTTTGCTGGTACCACTTTGGGAAAGGAGCATATCCCGGAGCAGGGCTATGGGCTGGCCCTGAAGAACAGCCTTGTGAGCTGTTTCATTCACTGATTAATCAAAGAAAACCACGTCAGCTTCTGAAACCTGACTGTGGAAACTGTGGGTACATGTTCATTGCCTCATGGCACTGCTGAGATGTGTGCCTGGCACAGCTGATGTCCCCAAGACAAGTAGCTGAGGAGGAGGAGCTGTCGGGATGCAAACACCCTGTGCCTGGGTTGGAGCTTCCTAGTGAAGTCTCCCACATCCTGGGTGGGACAGGACAGGTAATGAACATGCTCAAATGATGAACTTTCTCTGACATCTCTGCTTTTGCCCTTCTGTAGGAAAATGAAAGCAAATCCATTCTGATTTCTGCTGAATTCACTTCTCACCTCTGGGTGGTGTTTTAGAAATCAAAAGTAAGTCCTTTATTTTGCTTCTTGTCTAAGGACTTGGAAACTTTCACAGATGTTAAGGTCACTTATAAGTTAAGGGATTTGTGTTTAAACCTCCTGGCTGTGTGCTTTTCATGCATTTCCAGTACTGACAATAGGATAAGGAAATGCACAAACTAAGCAAGCAAAGCATGTTCACACATACCCAGATTATAAAAGGAATAGAAAAGCAAATGTATCTGTCCCTGTGTCCAGGTCAGGAGGACCAGGACAACTTGTCTCCAGAATACTCTCTTTAAAATCTTCTGGTGCATCTGGTGCTCCCAGCTCCCTTTCTGCCCTGGAATTGGAAGAAGCTTCATAAATTTCACCTGCATCTCATCTGTCGAGGTTGGATAAGAGTAAAGAAGAGATGCTCCTCTTCCACCCAGTGTGACATTCAGCCACACTCCGGGCTTAGTCTTCATTCATGGTGTAATTCCATTTCCCTCTGAATTATGTACTCTCAGTAACCTGCCTTGTGCATAAAAGATCCATGACAGGGAGCTGCATCATTCATTTTTTTCCATGAGCAGGTGCAAAATATAATGTCCCTGATTTTCAAGATCTGATTAAACTGTCATAGATACGGAGCAACCTCAATAACTCCCAGCATCTGGAAGGGATGGCTTATTACAGCCCTGCACCCTCAGATGCTACTGATAAGAACCTCTCAGCGTTTCAATTACAAACCCATATTTTCAGGATTTGTTTATTTAAATTGGATGAATTTGGTGATCCTGAAAATCAGTGGCTACAATCCCCAGGCCAGAGCCCAGCAGGCACAGCCATGTCCCAGTGTCCTGGTCTCCATGAGGGCCACTGCTCCAGAACTGAGCTGCCCAGACCACTCAGGCAGCTTCTGCAGCAGGAGCACCAGCCACCCTGACACAGGTCCCAGCTCCAGCTTTTGTCCCAGACTCTCCTGTATATCTGCACTTTTGGACCCAGTCGCAGCTTCTGTCCCCAGATTTTCTCCCTCCTCTGGCACCAGAGCTGCCGGGGTGCAGGTTCCCAGCAGCAGCTTCCTGTCCCTTCCTCACCTTTGCTGCATTTGCTCAGTGATTGGCCTGTCTCAAAACAAACAGTTCTGCTCTGTCCTGCAGGTTACTGGGCAGCGGGACAGGAAGGGGAGGATGGGAACTTCTGCAGTCTGCAAGTGACCAATTCCTGGAGCTCCTTCCCAGGAGTGGGAGAGGCAGGATGGAGGTTTCCATGACAGAAATGGTGACAGGAACCGCTTCTGCATTTTGGGGGAACAGCCCCATGTCAGGGGGTGTGACAGCAGGGCCCACAGCCTGGCTGGGCAGCACCAGGGACACGCAGCCCCGCCAGCCTGGCGAGTCCTCCTGCTCCTCCTGAGCTGTTCCTCTGCAAAGCTGTTTCCAATATTGTGTTGGAGGCTTAACTGTTACACTGATGGAATAAATTAGACTGAACCTTTTATCCCAAAATCCTCTCTGCCAGAAGGAGCCATCTGAGGGCTCTGGCACGCTGACAGGTATTCCATTCCCTGGGGCTGGCAGGGGGGTGGCAGATGTCCCTGTGCAGCACAGGGTGCCCGTGCTGCAGGGCTGGCACACGTCCCTTGCCTGCGGGAAGGGCCGGGGCCGCGGGCAGGGATCACCCCTGGCAGGGGCTGGGCTGGATCCCAGGCTGGGCTGTGCCAAGGCCAGCCTTGCTAGCCCCAAACAAGGTGCAGCACTTGTGTCAAAACACGCGGCGAGCTGGCGTGCTGTGTCCTTCTTTCATATTCAAAGGTAGATGTGCTGATGCTGCAGCTAAAAAAGCCACAACTATTCAAATTAGCAATCAGCAGAAAGGGTTGCTTTTCCATTCCCATCCCTGTTCGGAAGTAGGAGCTCCAGTCCCTCTGCACAGGAGCAGCAAACACACACTCAGCAGCTGACACCCAAGAAGGCTCCCGACACCGTGAAAAGAACAGGGAGAAGGTACTGGGGAGTGGGAGCTGCCATCTGGGCCGGCAGCTGCGAGCGCTCAGCGAGGCACAGACGGAGGATCCGCTTCTCTGCCTCGTGCTTGGCCCTGGAAGCTCAGGGACGGTGCAGAGAAGCAGCAGCTCCGCCCGCAGCCCCCCCCTCC
>NW_009953068.1:1523065-1524068 GCF_000747805.2 Chaetura pelagica
CACTCCGAGCATCCCACGCCTGGGGCTGCCAGGCAGTGGCTCCTGGGCACCCAAACCGGGGCAGGGCCAGTCGGGCACTGCACTGTGGTGCATCAGCACCCGCCCCGGGGGGTCTCTGGGGCCTGGGCTTCTGTTTGCCCATGAAGTGACAACTGGCAAGTGACAAAGAAAACAAGAACATGTCTGACTGGCAACAAGAATATTATAGGAATAAGGAAATGATGGCAATGGCAGGAGGAGCTTGAACTCTGCAGAAGAAACCAGAGGAGTTCATGGGAGCAGGTCCCTACAAGCAGTGAGATCTTTTCTCTAGGTCAAGAGCTGGAGCCAAGGCACAGGCTGAGTGTACATGTGTGGTAACAGGGGAGGCCTGTGCAGGAGCCAAACATGTCTTAAAACATATATGAGAAGTAACAATGGCATGAAAATACTTGAGTTCTCCTTCCTTCTCCAAGAATGACATTTTTGGCTCTCTTTGTTCAAGTCACACATGCCCTACATTCCTCCCTTTTCTCTTACCCTGTTCATCCCTGATGAGGTCCTTGTTTACAGTTCCTCTCTGGCACTGAAGAGAGACACTTTTAAAGTGGAAAAGAATGAATGGCAGCCAGGGGCACAGCCTGGGCAGCAGGGCCAGGAGCAGGCAGCAACTGCTCCCAGACCTCAGCATCTACCTTCCACCACATGGCCATGGGCTGATGGAACAGAGCAAGCTACTGCAGGAATGAATCTCCACTATCTCCTTTTGCTCCACCAGCCAGAGGGAGAGTAGGGACTGATCTGGAGAGACAGAAGCAGAGTATTTTCTGGTTGAATGTACAAGACTCGGTGGCTCTTCAGGGCTCAGGGCTTCCACAAATACATACCAGTACATCCCTTGCATAGGAAGGCACATGTTCGTGTCTCTGCCTGGATTTAGTTCCTGCTGTTCCAGCACATGGGTTCTGGTGGCTGTGCTGACTTCCCAGCCAGAGGAGCTAATTTCCCCAGCTTTCTCCTGCTG
>NW_009953068.1:1524303-1530440 GCF_000747805.2 Chaetura pelagica
TGCTGAACTCCCAAGGCATCTGTCTTCTCCTTCAGGGCTCACTCCTCAGTGTAAGTGCAGGGAAAGGAAGAGACACCTGATATATCCCACCTACAGCCTCAGCATCAGAAAACTGTTCAAAATGTAAAACCTTGAGGAGGCAGAAGCCTGAACATGGGGAGCAGCAGTAGACTAAGAGGCAAGGTGACACAAATCACCTTCAACCTTTTTGGTGCTGTGCTGAAGTTGGAAAGGAATCTGCCCCTGGACAAGAAAGCCACAGGGGTGCTGGGCCATGTGTTCAGGGAGCAGAGGAGAACTCCTTGCTCAGCTGACCAGAACTGCAGCACACACCTGACACATCTTGTGAGGCTAATTGAGTGCAGGAGAAAAAAAAAGCAAGGGCTTGGGGCTGGCTGTCCACAAAGGCCCCCTCAGAGCTGGCACGCTCAGCCGGAGGAGTGATCTCATGAGCAGATGGGGGAGAGGCTTTGCTTGTTCCACGGAGAGCTGGGCTGGAGCAGACATGAGAAAGCGCAGCACAGAGAACCATTGTGCTGGAGTGTGAGTGGAGCCAGCAGGCGGGGCTGGGGGGTCTGCTCCCTGCTCCCCAGCAGCCACATTGAACCTGGCTGTGAACCTGTGTGCATTTGGGGGGGTCTTCCCTGGGGCCGTGTCCACTTGGGAGTGATCACTGGCAAAGGAGACCATGGAGGTACCACCCACCTCCTGAGGCACAGGTTGGGCTCTGGGAGGCTCGGGGACTTAGCAGACAGGGGAGAGGAGACAGCAAAACTGATTTTTTTTCTTCTTTTAAATAAGGTTAATTATTTATTCATGCACAAAACACAGGTTATTGTTTGCTAAACAAATCTGTGCGCCAGTCTGTGTGCATCTCTCCGTATGTGCCAAACGCCCTGTTTCAAAACAAGTTGTGTCTCAGTCAGTTCATCACTCTGCACTGGGCTGGGCTCCCCAAGGGTCACATCCCACCCCGAGGGGCTATGGATGAGGAGATGGAGCAAGGTGGGAAGAGACTCATGTCCCAGACCTGGGGACAAGCGAGGACCTGCCGGCCGTTGTATCACAGCTGCCACTGTCCCACAGCACCCAAGGGACAGCCCCGGGCAGCAGCAGGAAGGGTCCTGCAGGGACAGCGTGTCCCTTCCCGCTCTGGCTGACCCCAGCCAGGAAGCCGTTGCACAAACAAACCCAGGAACACCAGCACCAGGAGACTCTGCATCTCTGCAGGAGCCCAGGCATAAAACTAAAGCCTCACAGGGGTTTGTTATCACAACACCACACTGTTAAATGTCCTAAGCAATCTTTTTTTAAGGAAAACAAGTCTTTAGAAACAGAGGTGACCCTAGAAGTGATAAGTGAAGAGGTGCACCTGAAAGTCTGTTATCAGCTATTTGTGCCTGGCTCTGCCTCAGATTTCTCATTTCGATGTGACGGCAGCTGAAAATTGGATAGATACTGACTTCACCTCAAACAAGACTTTCTCTTTTTGTCTTCAAGGGCAACTTAAGTGCTTTACCCTCTGAGGTCGTAGAGAATCGTGGGCAGCTACAAAAGGCGCGTTCTGGGGAGGGAGTCAGCACTGCTGGGTTGGGAGAATTAAACTGCACAGTAAAGTAAGTGTGAGGGAGGCTGGAATAGCACAGGTTTCAGGAGACTTGTTTGTTCTTACAGTCGGGTGCTGTTGAGGTTTTCCTTGCTAACAAAAGCAGGTTCGTTTTCCAGCACTGGTGACCGTTTCAAAGTGCTGTTGTGCTGCCCCCAGCCCGGGCTCTGCAGCCCCGATGGACACCAGCCCCAGCAGGCACTGGTGACAAGCTGGTGGGGCTTGTCCTTGGGAGCCTCTTGCTGGAAGAGAGGAAAAGGCAAAGAGCAGAGATTCACTGGTGTCTCAGCCCTGAGAGCTGACTCCTCCATCAACCAGGGCAGAGACAGGACTGGATGGATGGATGCTGGGCCAAGGAGACACAGCTGCTTCCACAGGGGAGAGGCTCTGAGGGAGGCTTCAGTGGAGAGGCAATTGAAGCAGAAGCACCCACCAAGGCAAAGGGCTGCTGGGGACAAGGTTTTCAGAAGGGCTGGGACACTGCTGGGTTCACTGGGTCAATTCCAAGGGGAACCCTTGAACCTGGAATACCATGAAACTAATTTTGTTCAGCTTCATCTTATCTTAAGAGGCAGTTCCCAGCAAAAATGGAGAAAGGTATGGAGGTCCTTCTGACTGCTTCAGCAGAGCTCTGCAACGTGCCCAGTTAAAAGACAGGAATAATGCTGGGAGGCCGTTTGCTTCCCAGTCTGCAGCTGGTCTGTGCCTACTGGTTTGAGCAGGTCTGGCGTGTCAGAGCGAGCTGGTGTGAGCAAACCAGGCTGGTCACATGGGGTGCATCTGCCTGCAGGAAGGCAGAAATCTGGCAAACCCAAGTGCCTCACCAAGTCAGCCAGACACCAGTAAATCCAGCTGAGCTCTCTGAATTAACAGTTTAATTCTTTAGGAAACAGTGCAATAAATACTTCAAAGAGTTCCTAAACACAAGCATCTTCTACTCTGCCTCACATAAGCCATGTGATGATTCAGATTCGATCATACAGACACCTATGCTCATTTATCTTTCCTATTTCTGCTTTACAAACCCTTTGCAGGTGAGCAGTGTTCTCTAGACCAGGATCCCAACCCTGCTTACATTTTTTTTCTCTGAAGCACTGAGATGTGGCTGCTTTAGGACAACCTGTTCCTTTATTTTCTGGTGGTTCTTGGAGTTTCCTGAGATCACCATGCTGCCACCACGAGCCCTTCCCTCCCTGCCTGCTCCTGTGGGGTTCAGCACTCACCCTCCAGCCCCCAGGGAAGCACAGCACCCTCAGTCCCTGTGGCACCAGGGAAAGAGATAATCCCAAATGCCACAGGGAAGGTCAGCCTGACAGAAGCAGGCAGAGGAAAAGGGAGACCCTGACCCCAGGCAGAGCTGGTAAAGCCTCATGTTCTGCTCCAGCTGTTCCCTCCTTTGAAATCAAGAGCAGGTGACAACCCCCACAGCCCTTAAGAGTCCCACAGCTGAGAGCCATCTGTGCTGGGGGCAAGGTGGGGTAGACAGGGTGCACTTCCCAGCCTGCTCCTTCCAAAGCAGGAGGAATTGAGCAGGAGCAGACGTGTGGGGAGGGAGCAGGACCCTCACACAGGCACCCAGGGCTGAGCTCCAGTTTGGGGACCCTGGGCCTCCCGCCTGGCTTCACAACCTGCCTGGCACCTGCTCAGCTCCCAGCGGAGAGTCCATGGTCACTTCCTTGTCCTCATCCTCCTCTTCTGTGTCCACTGCAGCCCTGGGAGGAGAGGGAGGAACCATCCTGCAGAGAGGAACGATCTTTCCCCAGAAACCTGTTTACTTTCAAAACTCCAGTTAGCACAGCAGCGTGATACAACTATTTAGCTGGAATCTTTTTCTCCCCCTTTCGCAGCTCCAGCTCTGTAGTATGAGTGCAGAGTCTGAATCAACACGTTTTTTCAGTCAATGTTTTTGTCTGTTTGTTCCTATAAACACACATCAAATACAATGTGTGAAACTCAGACATGCTGAGGGGGAAGGCTGAGTTTTACAGACTCACCCTGTGCTAGCATAGATGGTGAAACTTCCTGCAGGAGCAGCAGCTGGGGAGCAGCACAGTCCCAGATGTGCTTGGCTGTGGCTCCCGGGTGTCTCGTGGGTGGACACCCCACCAGAGCAGGGCCCTGGGGACGGAAAGAGATAATCCCAAATGCCACAGGGAAGGTCAGCCTGACAGAAGCAGGCAGAGGAAAAGGGAGACCCTGACCCCAGGCAGAGCTGGTAAAGCCTCATGTTCTGCTCCAGCTGTTCCCTCCTTTGAAATCAAGAGCAGGTGACAACCCCCACAGCCCTTAAGAGTCCCACAGCTGAGAGCCATCTGTGCTGGGGGCAAGGTGGGGTAGACAGGGTGCACTTCCCAGCCTGCTCCTTCCAAAGCAGGAGGAATTGAGCAGGAGCAGACGTGTGGGGAGGGAGCAGGACCCTCACACAGGCACCCAGGGCTGAGCTCCAGTTTGGGGACCCTGGGCCTCCCGCCTGGCTTCACAACCTGCCTGGCACCTGCTCAGCTCCCAGCGGAGAGTCCATGGTCACTTCCTTGTCCTCATCCTCCTCTTCTGTGTCCACTGCAGCCCTGGGAGGAGAGGGAGGAACCATCCTGCAGAGAGGAACGATCTTTCCCCAGAAACCTGTTTACTTTCCAAACTCCAGTTACCACAGCAACGTGATACAACTATTTAGCTGGAATCTTTTTCTCCCCCTTTCGCAGCTCCAGCTCTGTAGTATGAGTGCAGAGTCTGAATCAACACGTTTTTTCAGTCAATGTTTTTGTCTGTTTGTTCCTATAAACACACATCAAATACAATGTGTGAAACTCAGACATGCTGAGGGGGAAGGCTGAGTTTTACAGACTCACCCTGTGCTAGCATAGATGGTGAAACTTCCTGCAGGAGCAGCAGCTGGGGAGCAGCACAGTCCCAGATGTGCTTGGCTGTGGCTCCCGGGTGTTTCGTGGGTGGACACCCCACCAGAGCAGGGCCCTGGGGACCCCCAAAGCCTGGGGCTGGCTCAGGTGCACACAGCTGCTCTCCTGCCTGGATCCGGGGCTGGCTGCCTGGCCAGAGGGAGAGACCCCAGCTGGAGCATCCCAGCGCTGCCAGAGAGCCAAGGGGTCTTCAACAGCCAAACTCCCAGCAGGAACATGACCTCTCTTACCATGTTACCTGAGCCAGCCCCTGTGACCTGACCCCTCAGCATCCCCCCAGCTGCTGTTGCTGCCAGGGAGCAGTTCCCATTGTCCCTGCCAGGACCCTTCTCCCCACCACCAGAGGAGCCATCTCCCATGGCAGTATCTGACACGCTGCCCCTGCTCAGGGAGCAGAGACCAGCACTGGGCAACACTTCAGGAGACTTAATAGATGTTTCCCAAACAGACTGAGCTTGGGAGCCTGTCAGCCCAGCGCCCCCACCTCTCTAAGTCTGGTTTCAAACCAGACCAAAGCCTCCTTGCTCCCACTGCACTCCAGGATGAGTCATCTGGTTTTTTCCAATACTTTGGTGGGATTTTTTTTGCTTTAATACCAACAGCTGATGTATTACTAGTAAAATGAAGAGTTCACAGAATAAACTTCAGTGCATTAATTATTGAGGAATATAATCCAAATTTATTTAATTAATTAATAATAAGTCATAGGGGTATTTTAATAATGAAATACTCTAGTTGTGTTTCAATAATTATGGCTGGCTTTCATAATTACACTGCTGCAGTGAAAATAAAATAAAAATCAATTAGGTGGTAGCAATTCTGTCCCAAGAGTGCCCTGTGCAACTCCATCTAGATCAGGTTTAAAGAGACCCCATGCAAATCAATGTTGGTTTAAACTTCCAGTATGCAACTATTTTTCTGCTTTGCCATGGGAAAGGGGCTCCCCTGTGCAGAGCTGCTCCAGGAGGTTCAGAGCAGCTCTCCTTAAAGGACCCTGGAGGCAGATCTGACACCACCTCTCCATGCAGGACACCTGCCTTCCCTGCTGCCAGTGCTGGGAAGGTCTGAGCTGTGTCCCTGCTCCTGAGCAGCCAGATCCAGCCTCTCCCACTCCCACCTGCCTGCACCTGAAGTCCTCCCATCCAGCAGCACCCCCAACACCCCAACCCCCTTTCCCTCCGAAGTAACACCTCTGGGCTTTGTTTAGTTTGATGCCTTCAGAGGTTGTGTTTGTCTCTGTCCTGCCAGCAGCAGGGGTAGGTGGGTCCTGCTGGAGGCCTGGACTGTGGGAGCTGCTGCCAGGGACTCTGCCAGGGCTGCTGCCCTCTGGCTTTGGCAAGTGCCAAGAGCCCAGGGTGCTGGAAGGAGAGAGCCACAGGGAGCCCAGGCTTTTGCTCCCACACCCTGGTGTTTGTTTAGAGATAACACTCCAGAGTGTTCTTCCGAAAGGGCAGACAAAGTGTTTGTGCGTCTCTCCCATCCCAGGAAATCTTTATCCCACCCTCCAGCTCAGCAGCTGAGCTCTGGAAGCAGCTGGGTTTCTTTAACCTTTTGCATCTCAAGAAAGAGGGTTTGAGACTGGAAAGGGGTCCCAGTTCAGCTTTTTGAGTCAA
>NW_009953068.1:1530589-1552279 GCF_000747805.2 Chaetura pelagica
CGGGGCTGGAGGGAGAGCACAGCCTTTCCTCAGCTGCCCTGGCTCCCCCAGCAGTTGAGCTCCACAAAGAAACTCCTTTTGGCCCTGCCTCTGTCTGCCAGGCTCTGCAGGCAGTGGGGACCCTGGTGGAGGAGGAAGGTGACACCCATGTCCCCATGACTGTGAAGCTCACCATCAGGCTGCAGCTGCACTGGCTGACCTCCCTCTCTCCGTGGGGAGAAAGCTCCTTGGCCACTGCCAGGCTTGTTTATGGTTCTTGCATCTTTAAACACAGATCTGCAGGCATCTGGCTGCTCCCTGCTGCTGTGTTTGGAAAATACCCCCTTCCCCAGGACCTGCTGCAGCCAGGAACCCATAGGCAGCAGCTCTGTGACCCGGAGATCTCACACAGAAGTAGCCCAGAGTCATGGGGAACTACCCAGAATCAGAAGGGGCAGAGAATTTCAGCATCAAAAATTAAGAGCCTTAAAAGAGAAAAGGGAAAATTCAAGTAAAACATTAGGGCAAAGTATTCATAAGCAAGAGGTCAATCGGGCAATAGAATAATTTACCCAGAGAGATGTCATCACCAGAGGCTTGAGCCCAGATGAGATTTGACACTTGGAGAAGGAGGGATGAGGGGCTCCAGTGCTGGTGTGAAAAATGGGTTTGTGCCTAAGGAAATCTGCAGGGAGCACCAGGAAAGAGCTGGGAAAGCACCAGGAGCTGCTGCCCTCCCTGATGTCTGTCATGTCAGCACAGCCTCAGCAGCACTGCAGGCTGCTCTGGGCTGGAGAGAGTTGCCAATTTGGTGTAATTGGAAAAAAATAAAGGACACTGATATTTGTATCTCATGCAATGTAAGGAGAGAGCAGTGTTACCTGTCATTAGTGCCCACTGGGTAAGTGTGCGTTCCACGTCCAAATTGCCACCCCGGGCACAAACAGGGCAGCCTTACACCCTGGTGCCAGTGTCACTGCTTGGGATGGTAAATGGAACCTCTCTGCTTCATGGCAGAGACCATCTCTGAGCAAATCCCCCTAATCCTGCTCTCCAGCCTGCAGCCTGGGTCACCCTCACTCAGCTGCAGCAGCAGCCGGGAGCCCCTGCCAGTGAGGAGGCTCAGCTGTAATCCTGTGAGAAAATGCATAAGAAATCAACCTAAACCAGCTTAAACCAGGGGTTTGCTTCACCACAGCTTTTGCAATTATAGTCAGAGGATCCAAACACTCACAGCAAAGAACAGTGACAGCTCCTGCTCTGGCCCAAACCCAGAGATGATCAGCACCTGTAGTTAGCCCAGAAAATGGGTAAATAATTCTGCATCATTCTCAGAGTTCCCTGGGTGCCCAGCCACATGCAACAGCCTCTAAGTATTCAGGGGGTCCAAGATGTCCCTCAATAAACCCTGCTAGCAGAGAGGAACTCTCAATAGGAACAAAGAGCACGTGACATCCCAAGGGTCCCCTGGCCACAGGAAGGTGAAGAGGTGGCCCCATGACACAGGGCTTGGGACATGTTGGCTCTGTCTGCAGCTCCACCCTGCACTGGACAATAACACTGGGGCTTTATGCAGATTTTCCCTCTCCATCCAGCTCAGCTCCTTCCTTCTGTCTTGCCACAACTGGTTGT
Organism: Chaetura pelagica; assembly: GCF_000747805.2. Classification (NCBI taxonomy): domain Eukaryota; kingdom Metazoa; phylum Chordata; class Aves; order Apodiformes; family Apodidae; genus Chaetura; species Chaetura pelagica. The sequence goes on from NW_009953068.1 coordinate 1,532,201, forward strand.
CCTTAAACAGACTGAAGTGCTGCTCAGTAGGTCAAACCCTTTCATCAAGTCATTCAGCTTGACCTTTTGCAAGGGGCAGCAGAGCAAGTTACACCACACAACAGGGAGCCCTGAGGATGGTGCTCACCAGCTCCCAGCCAGGGGAAATGGAAAGGGTGGGAGCCTGTGTCCTGTGCCAGAGTGCTCTGTCTGCTGGGGTGCCAGGGGGTCCTTGTCACAGGCCCAGCAGTGGAGGGACCAGCCACAGACCCACTGCCACTGGGGCCTTAGAAATAGTTGCAATTCATCTGGAAGAGGACCAGGACAAGCTGCTCTAGCTGTGAAGTTGGAGCTAACCTCAAAGCCAGAGCAGGGAGCAGGACAGTGCATCTCAGCCTGGGATGAAGATCCCTCTGTGCCACCTGCGAGCAGCAGCCACTGCTGCTGGTGGGTCCTCCCAAGGCACCAGCTCTGCTCCTGCTTCCCCGTCACACTGGAGCAGGTCTGTGCACAGAGAACTGATGCATTTTTGACTTGCAAATGTGACACAAACTTCCCTCAGGAACGTCTAATTCACATTTTAAGTAACAAAAGGGCTCAAATCCCTTTCTTGCCTACTTAGTCATGCTGCATTTAGTATAAGTGAGATGAAATGCTAAGCTCAGGGAAGATCAGAGAGAAATTGTATGATTTCCACATTATAGGATAATTCCATGGCTGACTTACCCAAATGTGCAAGATGAGACACCACACTTGGATGATGTTCACCATGCAGAGCTGAACTCTGGATTCCAGAGTCGAAGGAGAACGGAGCAAGGGAGGGAGCAGGGAGAGCAGAAGGAGCAGGAGATTAATAGATGGGATCTTGGAGCATCAAGGCACAAATGGGAGCAAGGAAGGGCACCAGCTGCACCACCAGTGCTTCACACAGCACAGGGAAATGCTTGGGAGGGGTGGGAGGAGACACTGGCCAGGTCTTGGTGAAGCCCCCAAGGTGAGGCCACAGCCTGGAGCCCTCACCCAGCTGGTGGCAGAGGGTCCCATCCTGAGCATCACCCACTGCTGGACAGGCAGGGATGGGCAACACAGCTGCAGTTCCTGGGCACCATTGCTCTGTATATGAAGTTCTTAATTTTTGAAGTGCATTTACCCTTCTGCTCCACAGCAGGTGCTGCCAGTGCCCCATTCGTGGCCTCCTGACCAGCCACTCAAGGGATTTACCTGCTCTGCCAGATCAGGATAGTGCTTTTCATTCCCACTCCTTGCATTTTCTTTTGTTAATCAAGCTGAGCTTCATCTCCAAACAGAGCATCTTTCCAGAACAGAAGGCTCAAACGCCTTTTGACAGAGCTGAAACCAAGCCTTTGTTTTGCAAAAAATATCCCTTTGACTTTCTATTTTGTCCCTCTACTCACCAGATTAAATCCAAATTAACAAATATTGTCACTCATCCCAGAACTGCATTTTTTGGAAAGCAAACTCTTTGTTAGAAAAACATTGCCCTGCTCTTGCCAGTCAGCCACAGGCACATGGGGCAGGAGTGGGAGCCTTCCCCAGCCCTTTGATCACCCCTAGAGCCCTCTTCTAGCCCCATCCCCAAGCAAGGAAAGTCCTGGCAAGATCCCACTGCTCTTCCTTTCCCCCCCCCCACTTGCTGCACCCAAAGTTACTGGTATGACCTTCCCAGTTTATTATTCATCAGTCTATATGTATCACACTGGGTCTCCCATGGCTCCCAGCTGTGATCATCTCTGCAGGGAGGCTCCTACAGCGCCCACCTCTCCAGGTGAAGGTTGGCCATCATCAGCCCAGCCCAGCAGAAAACTTTTTCCACCTGAAAAAAAGCCAAGAGGACCCAGGTTTGTGGGGCAGAGATCACAAAAGAGGGCTTGGTCCCACAGAGAAGCAGCTTGTGGAGCTTCTGGCCAGGGAGTGGTGTCTGTGCTGCTGGCCACCAGCCTCCAGTGCCACTGCAGGAGAGACACTTGTAGCCACTTATCTTGCAGCCCAGCACAATTTAATTACCAGCTTGGAAGCCATCCAGCAAAGCATAAGAAGTTGACCCATTCCAGTTGTTTAGGTATATCATAGCCCTGCTAATTGAGTTGGATGGGAATTTCAAGAGGACTTTGCAATATTTTCCTGAAGTGCTGTTATCTCTGACTCCTCACTCTTGTGTTGCTGATGGCAGAGGAGAGGCAGAGGCAGACCCTGCCTCATCCTCAGGCTGGGAATAGCAGATGGTATTTAGGCAGACGAGTCTTTCCTGAGCCATGTCTCTCTCCCTGAGAGCCAATTCCCATTTTAGGAGCATCACTCTGGACATTAACTCAGGCTGAACTGCAGTGACAACACCCTGGCTGCAGCTGCTGCTGTGCTGGGTCACCCCAACTCATTGCACCTCCAGGAAAAATCCACCCTGCTCGGATCTCTGGATGGACGCTGAGAGCCCCAGCTGTAACCAGAGCCCAGATCCTTATCTCTGCAGCCAGGAGCCATGGGAAGCAGCAGCATAAAGGGCCTTTGTGAGGGGGCCCAGTTCCCACCCCTGCCTGGGACCCGCGGCTCCTCCAGCTCTGGCAGCAGGTGAGGGAGCACCCCAGGTAAGGGCTGGGGGATCTGTAATAGGGAGAAACCATAAATATTGCCTGTGCTTTTGTTATTTAAACTCTCAAGGTGTGGTAAGGCTAAGAAAATAAGCAGAATCACTGAGTCTGTGTGAAAAGCTCTGCGGGGCTCTGCCCAGGCTGCAGGAGCCCTCTGGGCTGGGCTGGAGAGGCTTCCATTAACCAGAGGGCTCAGCAGTGAGTGATGTGCCAGGGGGACCAAACAAGATCTATTTCTTCCTGTAAATCCTGCATAGAGTCTAGTTGGCCAATTCCAGCTGCTGCTCCAGTCCCAGGCCAGGCAGGAACAGCTCAGTCCCATCAGTCAGTTCTCCCCAGCTCTCAGCCCCTGGTCCTGGACTCACCTTGCTTTCCTGGGTGGAGCACACCACATCCTGCAGGACACCCTGTCCTGAAGGACACCCCATCCCACAGTGCAGGTGCCCACAGAGGGTCTGGGATTATCTCCCTGTTGGGTCCCAGCTGCTCCAACATCCCTGCCCATCACCTGGTTGCTGGGCCCAAGACTGGGGTCTGGGGGACAGTGTTTGCCATGACCACTGCTCTCCATCCACACCAGGTCCAGACACAGGAGGAAGGGACACTTTTCCTTTCACACCAGGAGCAATGGCAGAGGCACACATCATCCTCTCTGGCACCAGGTTCTCCATTTCTTGTTTGAATGATGCTGCCACAAACATTTATTGTCACAAAAGAGGTTATTCAAACACAAGCAATTAGGCAACTATATTAGCATATTTTTCATTGTAATACTACAACAAAGGGTATATTCCTCCCAGTGAATGTATTTATAGGCTTTCGGGGATAATATTTGTTTAAATGATTAATATGTTTTTCAAATACATCTGACAAGTGTGGCAGAAATATTTTTATCTCCACAAACAATGTTCTGAAAGGCAAGAGCTTGTGAGTTTCCAGGAGGGCTGTTTTCCAGGTCCAACAGAGTTTTTCAAGACATACAAATTAAATTGTTATCATCATGAATTCCAAGAGCAGGGCTTTCTGTAACGACTGTTTAGAAATAGATTGAGGCTGCGAGACCTCCTGCCCAGGCTGGTCCCTTCCTGCGGGGTGGTTTCCAAAGCCCCTGGGTGATCTCTGCCCCTCGGGGCTCTCACTTGGGTAAGAAAATCCCAATATGCTGATGGTTAAAAGCAAAGCTTGGGGCAGTCCTGTGTGTCACGACTTTCTAACCAACACTTTACTTCTGCTGAAGTAAAGGGACACAAAGGGACATGGGACGTTAATGGAAATTCTGGTGTGTGGTTGGTGGGAGTTGACTCCCCAGATCCCAGTTAGATGTTCCTTTCTCTGGGTGTTGCCTGCTCACCCTGCTCTCTGGTTTTAGGCAAGGAGGGGGTGGGCAAGAGCAGGGCATCGTGCCAGGCTGCTGCTGATTTCAAACCCTCCACTAAAGTTTAGAAAAGTTATGGATAAGCCTCTTACTGCCAGCAGGCCCAGGGGCAGCTCCCTGATGGTGCTGCTTCCTGGCTCAGGGGGCTGCCCCGTCGCTTCGTGTCCCCCTGCTCCAAAAGTCTCTGCTTTCAGGGATGGGGTGGCCACAGCAGACCTGGATGGGATGGTAGCCTCGTGTACCTGCAGTGTCTCTCCAGACATCAGAAGCCACAGATTTTTCCCACTGACCGTCCCCATGTTCTCAGCAGCTTTCTAGAGCTGGGCAGTGAGGCTGGCTTTAACTGAACACTGTGGTGTGGCTGTGATCGACACCTCGAGTGAAGTCTCAGCCTGTGATTTCCCTGCCCATTCTAGTCGTCTTCCCCCTTTCTCTTTAAATGACAACCAAGATGTTATTTACATTGTACTCAGCTGCACAAGGAAGTGGAGGCTCAAGAGGACTATATTAACACCACCTGCAGCACCAGGACAGCAAATGTCTGCAGAGGAAACTGGGCTGCGGTGTCAGCGGAGGGCAGAGGAAACCCCTGCCTGGGCTTCAGCTGCTGGGACAGACCCCCTGGGAGGCACAGGGAGGGGTGACCAGGGCAGCTTGCTGGTGACAAACCCCACACTCAGGGCAGCTTACTGGTGACAAACCTCATGGCCAGGGCAGCTCACAGGTGACAAACCCCACGGCCGGGGTCCCACCAGGCAGGGGGTGCTCGTGCCCTGGGTTGGCACTGGGCTGGCCTGGTCTGTTGCACACTCGAACAAAACTGGGCCACAGACATTTGAGAAAATGTCTGTGAAATGCACAGTTTTCAGCCCAAGGGCCCTGACCCCCTCCAGCTCTGCTGGAGCTGCTGCTCTGCAGGGCTGAAGGCAACAGACAAATCCCTTAGTGCTGTTTTGAGAGATTCCACAGACTTTTACAAGGACTTGGAACAAAAGGATGTAATCAGTGTTTGGGGTGTTGAGGGTTCAGCTTCTAGCAGAGCAGTTCATCCCACTCTAGGGGAGCCTCTTGGAAGCAGCGAGCTGAGATCCCAGCACTGGAGAGAGGTTCCCACCCCTGCCCAAGCCCACCTGCAGCTCCCTCACCTCCCCATGACTTACTGGTTTGAGTTTCCAGCACCGCAGAACTTCCCTTGCAAAGAACAACTGTAAACGTTGATGAAATCCTTACAGCAGCTGACACCTTGCAGCCACACTGGAAATGTGGTTTTCCACCAGTTCTGCTATCTGCAGCAAGAGTAAACTCACAGACAAATTCATCACCCTGGATTCTTTTGAAAATTCTCCAAATAGAGACTTAAAAATGCATGGCTTTGCTCAAGATCACCCTGTTTGTGTTGGTGTGATGCCAAAATCCATGAAAAATAGCATGTATGCCAAAAAAATCAATTTTATATAATAAATACAGATCATTTGGATGTTTCTTGCCAAAAACAATGCAAACATATACATCCTTCATGATTCTTATCAGAGTACAGCTGAACCTTTAATACACTCATCTGACAAGCTACTAAAAGGCAAGAACATGCTGTTCAATGGTTAAAGTTTCCTCATTTTCCATCCACTGCACTGGCTTTTAACAGTCACATTTGTGAAATTCAGGTTAATGCAAAAAATAATAAACCAAACCCTAAAGTCTCACTCCAAGTAAAAAACTATTTTTAATGAAGATAGATAGGTCTGGTAGCAAAATATATCTGTATTTGGCAGCACTACAACTGCTTTATGTTGCTGCAAAAATGTTTACCAAGGAGTAGCTGGTCTGAGTTCCCCATTCCCAGCAATCTCATCTATTTCAGGTCCACGAGCACGTCAGGGCATTCCGTAGCATCCTGTGCCATTTGCTGGAACACAAGCATGTTGTTGCAAACAGTTTAAATTCTCTGTTGCAACCCAGGTGGAATAAATAAAATATTCCATCTGCCTAATGTGACATGCAGACCAAACCCCTGTGGGTAATACTGGAGTTTGCAAAGGTGCATGTGGGATGCTCCAGCAACTTTAATAAGTGCAAAGAAAGGTTGTTTTATTTTTTTAAATAATCTTTATGTTATCCTTGCTTTAAGTTATGTGAGAGATACGGAGTTTACGGAAGAGCTGAAGGCACAGGGTACAATTTCAGTTCATCCCCTGAACCTCAGATAAAATACAAACAAGTAACCCCTCTGAGCAGCACGGGCAGCAGCCCTGGGGGGCCAAGGCTGACAGTGCCCACCCGCAGAAGGCAGGAGACCCTCCTGACCCTGCTCCCACCACCTCCCCTGCTGGAAGGGGCTTCTCCCCAAGGGTCCTGTTGCCACCCCAGGCAGCAGCAGTGGTGGAGTCCTTTCAGTTCACCTGCAGAGGAGATCCACAGAGGTCCAAGTGCTGGAGCTGCACCCCAACCAGACCTGGCTCAGGCATAACCTGCATTTCCCCCATCCTCGCTCTCCTCCTAACTCCCTGCTGCAGGAACAGCCACAGGGACCTCAGGTACTAATTTCCTCCAGCTTTCTGGGAAAAAAATAAATATTTTTTTAAAAAAACAGGATAATTTTTCCAGAGTTGAAAACCTGGTACTGAGAAACTATTTTCTCTCCATTTGGGAAACATAAATGGTGGCGCCCACCACGCTGGCTGGGGCAGGATGTCCCCTCACCTGCCCCACTGACCATGGGTAGCTCCTTCTGTGCAGGCAGAGCTGAAGAGACTCTGGGTAGTTTGAGGGTTGGTTTTTTTCTCTGGTTTTAAAGCATCACTAATAGTCAGAGAGGCTGCATTTCACAGCAAAGTTTGCAAGAACTATAAGGGAGCATGTAACTGCTGGTGGTGGTGCCTAATGAAGTGTGTTTGAAATATTGGAGTATATGATAAACCATTATGTAAATTAAATTCATTGGTAGCTCTGCTATGAAATCGCTCTGGTAGCAGAGTAGTAGATAAACATGGAGCTTAGAAGGTGTCATTTATTCATCCTTAAAATGGTTCCAAGTTTCTGGTGATTCATTATCATTCAGCAGAAAACAAAGAGAATATTAGTTTCACAACTAAACCCAAAAGAAAGGCTCTCTGATTCCTCAAACATCTGTGCCATGCTGAGGGTTTCAGATGATGTGATTCTTTCCACACCAGGTCTTTGTCTTCTCTATAGGTCCTGCTTTTTCCAACTGCAACAGGAAATTCATCCTAGGGTGACCGAGCCTGGGAGGAACAAGAGAACATGTGGGAAGAGAATAAAGCACAAGACCCAAGGTTCCTGCTGCTGCCCACTGTAGAATCATGGAATGACAGAATCGTTTTGCTTGGAAAAGACCTTTAAGATCATCAGATAAAATTGTTACCCCAGCACTGCCAAGGCCACCACTAACCCAGGTACCTCAGCACCACGTCTACATGGCTTCTAAATCCTCACAAGGATCACGACTCCACCACTTACTGGCATTTGCTTGCAGCCATCACAGTCAACACCCAATGATGGTGCTGGCGTTTGCTGTGGTCCCTCTGCTGTCACCCTCTGCTTCACCACTTCTCCCAGGCAGGGACCACGCAGGGTCAGTGCTGGTTGGCTTCTTGCTTCTGGTGCAGCCCCAGGCAGGAGGGCTGGGTCAGCCCGTGGCAGCTTGTACATTCACTGCTTCTGGCTGTATGTGATCCTTTGTGAAGAGCTGCAAGTAAAGATGTTCCCGCAGGGCTCTGCTGCAGAGCAGTGGCTGGGGACACAGCTCAGGGTGTCCCAGTGGGGACCGTGGGGTGAAGCAGCAGGGCCACAGGCAGGGCAGCCCCAGGGCAGAGCGAGGGGTTAACGCTCCCGGCGCCGGCAGCCGGGGCTGCTGGGCAGGAGACAGCCCGCTGCTCTGAAACTAATTTTACAGCTTAACTCCTATCAAATATCCTGGGCCCCCCTCAAAAACCCTCTTTGAGAGGAGTGCTCCTCACCCGTTGGAAAACCCGTGGCGTGTTTTGATTGGCAGTGTTTCTGCCAGACGGTGGGAGTTATAAATAAACATCTCAGCGGGGCCTGGAAAAGTCGGGCTCGTTTTGCCAGCCCGAGAGGGCCTGGCTGGAGCCCCTCCATCCCATTGCATAAGCCCCAAACAGGACATTACTGCATGTGAATGAACAACTCATGTTACAGGAACAGCAACCCCTATTCACCGGGAAAATTGCTGTAGATCTCAAAAGGCTCCTTCTCTGGCGGCCTGAAAATCTGCGGGAGCTGCTGTTTGTGTGAACGGGCACAAACCGGCCCAGAGCCCCGCGCTCTGTGCTGGGGGCTCCGAGCAGGACCCAGGGCAGGGACCTGGGTCCCCCTGCCCACACATCCCTGTCCCCTCGCCCAGCCACGGGCAGCTCTGTGACCGACACCAGCCCTGCCTCACCAAACGCCTTTGCTCCCGGGACGTGTCACTGCCGTACATCGCTGGCACGACGGGTGGCAGGGCCACAGGTCTGGCAGGTGCCCTTCCCCAAGGCATTTAATTCTCCAGTTCTCAACTTTTCTCTGTCCCCCAGAAGATGAAGGCTGCTCACAGTGCCTGGGCAGGGAGGTGCCCCAGTCAGGCCACCAACGGGCAGGGAAGCGGTGGCACCAAGTTTCACGGCCAGAGCACAAACCCTCTGCACGACCAGCAGATCGAATCATCTCTCTGGCTCTGACCCCTCCCCACAATTTAAACGCCACCACTGGTTCATCGATCCTGCTTTACCTTCCCTTCCACAGAGGAGGAGGGCCTGCCTTAAAGAGGCAGTTTCTTCTGTAACTTTTCCCCAAGTCCTGCATCAACAGCTGGTCCCACCCTGCATCATCCCGCGCCACTTCCCGCGTGCAAGCAGAGCCCTGGGGACAGCTCTGCCACACCTCTCTGTGGCTCCAGGGCACACAGCATTTGTCTGCAACCACTTCAGAGAAGAGCTGAATATATATTTCTCCACCTACATTTCAGGTTGAATTCAGGTTTTATGTCTTGCTGCTAAGAGTCCCTGGCTCCTCGTGTCAGTGCGAGCGAGAGGGGAGGGCTCGTGCCACACAGTAATGATTCAATTACTTTCTGGGCTGCTGGGGAGAGCTGTGCTCATTTTAATGCTGTGGAGTAACTCATTTCATGCTGGAATTGCAAAGCACTCACTGGTCCCGCACAAACGTGGCCGCTGGAGAGCCTTTTCCAATTAATGATCATTAACATTCACTGCTTCAATAAGTAAAATGATTTCTGCATCAAAGAGGGCTGGGTTTTTTGCAAGTCAGGCAGCACGTTGTTCCAGGCCTGGCACTGGGTCAGCCACACCAGGCTACGGAGCACGTGCAGGAACAAACAGTCTCCCCAGATGAGCTGCAGAGGCATAAAGCCTGCAGATACTCATCTATTAATCTCCACAGGCTCTTGTATTTGTCTTTTACCTACTCAATATCATTCCAGCAGTGAAGAAATTTTGGCCAAGCAGATTATCTTACTATGAATATATGGCTCTGGGAGTGATTGCTGTGACTGCTGTGGCAGATTTGGAAGCTACATCTTCTCTAGTAAGAGGATTTGCTGCTCAGTATTTTTAACTGCAATTAGCTTGCTTTTGTGATACGCAGCAAAAACTGAAAACTGGCACCAGAATCAGCCTTGTGTGTTTACTCTGTGGGAAAATTTTATCATGCATCTGTTGGTATCCAAATTTTAAAAGTTCATCCAATATTAATCATGTGGACATTTATATTTGTGCATGACCTGTTGTTCATCTGGTTTGGCACTAAGATGTAAAATTGCACTTCTAATTTTAGGCAGCGGAGTTTGCCAGGTGTATTTTCACAACTGAATTTTTGTCTTATTTTTTGGAGGGTAGAAGCATCAAACACTCCACTCCTCGCAGCACTAGTGCTCAGCCAGCCTCAGGGACCTACCTCGTGGGATCTCCAGCAAACTCAGCCTGGGTTTCCCAGAGCAGCCATGCTGGCAGGAGCTCCGGGTGGATCAGGAGGGCATTCTGTGCCACAGAGAAGAGCAAGCAGAGGCTCCTACAGCTGAGAAGCTCCCTGCTCCAGGGCCTCCACCCTCCAGCTCCCAGCTGTGCACAGCCCCTGTGGGACCAGGCACCAGGCAGAGATCCCCAAAACAGCCTTCCCTGGAGACACGCAAGGTCTGGTCCCCAGAGGTATTGAAGCTCCCAGCAAAAGGAAGGTCTTGTTCACAGCCTCCTCCTGTCCCTGCAGCAGCAAAGCTGAGCCAGCCTGGGCTGGGTGGCACATGGGAACCTCATGCTCAGTGCATCAGGAATGAGGAACAAGGGACACAGGAACAAAGAGCTTGTGGGGTCAGGCCTGGTGCCAGCTGTGCAGGGATGCTCCGTGCTGAGCAGCGCCCGTGCCAAGCGCCTCGGCAGGCGGGGAACGGGTCATTCATGCTCCACTGAAACCCCACTCACATTATATCACTTACAGCTAATTAGCAGGCTCCAGGCACAATGCAGCAAGACGTTGTTCTTGAGAAATGCAGAACTCCAAACAGCCCAGCACAGCACTGGCCAAATGCTGCAGAAGCCACATCCATCTTCCTTCCCCCCCTCTCGGCACGTCACCCCAAGCAGAGTTTGGGTATGAACCACCTCGTGCAGGCTTAACCCAACAAGTGGCAGGTTATGCTGGAAGACTCAGGAATCCATTCCCAGAAGAAAGGCTGCATTGATCTGCAGGGACAGGGTAACTTTTCTCATCCACAGTCACTGAGTTGGGTTCCTCAGGACTGCTGGATGTCCAGGCAGCAGCAGCATGAGCTGAACCAGCCTCTCTCCTCAGCAGTGCCCACCTCGGGACCACAGCCACGGTGCTGCCAGGGCTTCGCTGCATCCAGGTGCCACTGAGGGGCTGTGGCTGCCAAGCCACGATGCTCCGGAGATGGCAGGCAGCCCCGTGGCACACAGCAGCGCGTTCCTCAGGACTGCTGGATGTCCAGGCAGCAGCAGCATGAGCTGAACCAGCCTCTCTCCTCAGCAGTGCCCACCTCGGGACCACAGGCACGGTGCTGCCAGGGCTTCGCTGCATCCAGGTGCCACTGAGGGGCTGTGGCGGCCAAGCCATGATGCTCAGGAGATGGCAGCCAGCTCTGTGACACAGAGCAGCCCCGTGGCCATGCTGCACCACAGAGGGACACAGAGCAAGCCACCAGAACCATCACAAGAGCATTTGGGCTGGCACATGAAGCACCCCGCTTCATGGAGGGTATTTCAGAACAGATTGACCTTGCTTTAGCACATGAGAGTGCACACTGAGCAGTCACATCTCAGTCCATTTTGTTTGCTCTGTGCATTTTAAGAGGATATTCCTTTTGAGAGATGTTGGCTGAGCTATTTAACTAATGATTTGCAAAATCTTTCTTTTGCTTGACAATAACAGCCACCACCTGCTCTGGGGCTGGCTGTGCTTTGGTCAAACAGGTCACTCCTCTGTTCATTTCCCCACCTGGGAAAGTGAGAAATGCTCTATTTTTATACAAGCTATTTCTCCACTGCCTTTCTTAACGCAGGAGTGAAGAGAGCACTCCTGCAGCCATTGGTCACTTTTGAAATGCAAAGTTTTGTTGGACTTGCACAGGAGCAGAAATTGCAGGATTCAAATCCCGGACTTGAGAGGCACAGGCAAAATCTCCCTTGTGCTGCTGCTGCTGAGGCAGAAGCCTCACCTATGTGCTCCTCAGTGGAGATCATCTGATATTTTGAACCTCAAATGGGTTTGGTTTCTTCAACAACTGTGTCAAACCATTCCCTAAACATCCTGAGGAAACATGAGCCACTAACCCCAGCTCCGCCAGCCCCACAGACATTCCCCACACTGACCTGAAGTGTTTACGCTCTTGCACTTGGGAAAAACCCCACACCTCCCACACCAAATAAAGACAATTACAAAGCTGGCAATGAGGGAGCCACAGCTCCAGAGGGGATTAGCACGTCCGGGCAGGTCAGCCACATCTGCACCCTCAGGGAAAGGCCACAAGCCACCATCCCTGGGGATGCATCCCCTGCAGCCGCAGTGCCCACGGGCTAGCAAGGGCAGGAGCAAATGGCCTCTGGTTTGTCAGGCCTCACCAGCTTCCAAGGGCCAGACCCAGGCACGGAAACAATCACAACCACCTAACCCCAGTGTTTCCCAGGTCTCCCCACACAGATCTCTGTCCTAACCCAGGGCTCTGGGAAAAGCCAAAGCAATGAGCAAAAAAAGCCATTTTCGAGGCTGAGGCTATTTTGAGTGCTAGGGGATTATATTGTAATGCAGCCCAAGTGCCAAAATACACTATGCTTGGGGGTATGTGAGCTAATTCCCAAAAAAATCTTGGGACTTTATTCCACTGTCCTGCCCCTCCACCTGACACGGAGCCAAGCCCTGCACAGCCCAAGTACCACAGCCTATTAGAGATTTTGCTCTAAGCAGCTTGAGAGTGTTTATTTGGTGTGCAAAGAAGATTGGAGCTGGGAAAAGCACAAAAAGGATTATTCTGTTTATCACTCAGCTTTCCCTGGCCAATCTCTATTCATGGAAAAAGTCATTTACTCGGGTTATCCACAGGCTTTGCTCGCCAGAAAGTGTTGAAAGCCCTGAAAATTAGAGAGATGCAGAATGGATTGGCAAAATGTGAGGCATTTAGCAGCATCTGACACCCAGAAATGCACAAGCCCAATGCAAGGCTGTTTCAATCCCAACTTTCCCCCACTGCTAATAAGAAGCTGTCGAAGTCCCAGCACGTGCCAGTTAAACCCTTCCATAGGCCAAGCTGTAATTAGATGGATTGTCACATCTGGGAGGCTGTTTTGGGGAAGAAAATTAGAAACCACAACATTAGATTGAGATAATGAGTTCTTCATTAATCCTTTTCTTTAGCTTTTTGCTTTTTGTATAGTCTACAAATGCCATTTGATTCTATTTCTATTGTAGCAAACATGACCCAGGAATCCACTGGGCTCATGCAATGACTACAGACAGGAAAAATAGGGTCAGCCAGGCAGGATGGCTGCAGCCCTTGCTGTGTCCCCCAGCACACAGCACCCCTGGGCACACAGCCTGCAGCTGGCCTGGCGGGGGTGCAGGGGGCCCTGCTGCAAAGGTGCTGAGGGGCTGGGCTGTGGGGCTGGGGTTTTAAATCAGCATTGCAAACAGAACTCTGATATCACATCTTCTCCCTTTCCCCTCCCCACAAAAGCAAAATCCACCTTCCAACTCTGTGGGGATAAGGACCAGCCCCGCAGCCCCTGGGGTCCCTGGTTCCTGCTGCCAGTGGTGCTGGGGACCCTGCTGAAGGAGCCGCTGTGCCCGTGGGTGCTGAGGGTGCATCGTGGGCTTGTTTGGGTCCCTGGGCGGTGCTGAGACCTCTCAGCTGAGACCTCATCCTTCCCAGTGCCCACCTGAGAGCAGCGCTTGATCCCCTGCAGCTTTGTACTGGTTTTGTTAAGTAAACTGCTCTGGGGAGACACGTCCTGAGCGGAGTTCCAGAGGATCTGCCTCTGTTGATGGAACACGTGAAGGAGGAGAAACCCAAGGTCAATGTGTGGGCAGCAGCTGGGGACACCACCATCCCACTGCCCTTCCCTGCTGGCAGCAGGAGCCCCACGGCTCAGGGATGGTTTGTAACAGGGCAGCTTGTCCCCCCATGGCCAGTTCCAGCCCCTCCGCTGGGAAACAACCCAAACCTCCTGGCTCTTACACCCCGATACTGGAAAGCAGCTGTGGTGGAACCAGTTAATATTGACACCAACCCCTGCCTGTGCAGGGCAGTGATGTCCCTGCCACACTAGAGCAAGGGCTGCCATCCCTGTGCCCCCAGCAGTGCCTGCCACCCGCCCAGAGCCCCAGCAGCAAGACCCCCCCGCGGGGCTGCTCAGCCCCTCACGCCCCGGCCCTCGCCAGACAGCTGGTCTGACACCATGAGGCCTCCCTGAAAAGAGAGATTGTTTCTCAAAAATAAATATTAAATAACTCTAAAATTTCAAATAATTCAGAGCTCTGCTATTTTCCATGCATTATGAAAATAAAATTGAGGGGAAAAGGTATGTAATACGTTTCCTATTTCCTGTTTCTGCAACCCTGCATGTGCCCCGGGGGATCAGCACAAGTGGAATTATCTATCCTCTGGCTAGGAGTGTTCATTTCGGGCCAAAAACACCAAAAAAGTATGAACTAATCCCTACATAGAGCGAGGGAAGTGTGGGATCGCAGGCCAAATGCTGAAAAATGAGGCAATTTTCCCCATTTCAAGAAGTGACTAAAATCCCTGGGCTGTTTTCAGCACAAGCGCATTCTGTTCCACCCCAAACCACTTCAAGCCCAGGGTCGCCTCTCCTGAGAGCAGACAGCAAGGAGCAACCAGTGCACAAAGCACAGACTGTCTCTCTCTCCAGAGTTTCTGGATGGAGAAGGGGGCACTGCTCAGATATTGTTTCATTTTCTCTGTGATGCTTGGAGCAGCTGGAAGGGCAGCGTTACATAAATTAAAAAGCATGGAATACCCAAGCAAGCTCTTCTGGAAGCTGATAGACTCATCACTGACAGTGGGATTAGTGCAGCACAAAAGCATCCCCTTCCCTGGGGGGGCAGGATGCTCTGGAGACACAGAGCTTGACCCTTCCCAGTGCCTCCAGCTGGGTGGGAGTGGAAAGAAGCATCGCACCTCTGAGAGAGCTTGGCTGGAAGGGGCTGCCTGTGGAGGACGCAGCCAGGCTGGGCAGCACAGCAGGGTCCTGGCAGTCACAAACCCCTACAGCCCCTTCACTGGAGGCTTTGCCCAAGCAGCTCAGATCAGAGCTCAGCAGGACGAGGCACGTCTGCTGAGCCCCCTGCACAGGATGAGCAAGAGCCAGACCTGTGGCCACAGCACCTGCAATGAGAGGCAGAGCAGGACGTGCAGCTGCTGGAGCAGGGAGGGCAGGGGGGGAAAGGCAGAAATCACCTTTCCATCAAGAAAATACCTGCCAGCCAGGGCAGGAGCCTGCACGAGATGCAAACATGACAGGAATGTGATGCTCTGGTTGCATAACTACAGAAAAGGCAAGAAGCACAGAAGGCAGCACAGTGTGCCCAGTAACAGCTCGTGAACATGTCATGCAGATTGTGCCAGGTAGTTCAGGTAAAGCCGGGCCTTGGGGCACACGGGTTTGCCTCCCCTCAGTAACACCCTTGTGCAGGTGTTGGCTCTATTCACACATTCCCAGCCAGGCTGGACACACATCCAGCCCATCTTTCATCCTCAAGTGCAGCTTTCAGATTTCCAAAGACTAGGAAACACACACAAGGATGTGCATGTCAATATCCCATTTTCTGTCTGGTCCAGTTTGCTGCCCATTTCACAAAACCAAACAAACAATGTATGTTTTCTTTAAACTTCATGACCACTACGAAGGAGAAAGTGAGTGAAGGGATCCACCTCTTTTGTATTTGCTACATTTAATGGTGCAACTTCATCAACAAAGATTCTGCTTGTAACTTGCTTACTTAAAAAAACAAACAAACTTTACAAGAAGCCACCCAAGTTCCTTAGCATGAAAATTTTCAAAGTGCTCATTGGACTTAGAGTTCTTCCTCCACTATCTGCATCTTTTAGAAAAGAGGAAAGTTCCCACCCTTTGTTTTTATCATTCTTACTGACGCCTTATGGAGGTTCACAGCGTGGAGAGATGGTTACAGAGACGGCCTTTTGGTTTGCTGAGTGTGCAAGGGACACACACCCCTCGACTTGGCTGCACAGGGGGGTTCTCCCCAGCATCAGGCTCGAGCTGCTGTCCCAAAGGCTCCAGACACCAGCCCTGCCTGCCCCCCCTGCCCCAGGGCAGTTTCCACCTCTCGGTGCTGGAGCAGAACCTGCAGCTCTGTCCACTGCAGAGCTCAGGAGGCTGTATCAGGCAGCATCAAAAGAAGAAAAGAGAGAAACGATGGCCCCTGGACCCCAGACCTTTCTCAACAGACTGAGCATCCAGAGCATGCTCAGTTACACCTCCTCCAGCTCCTGTTGCCCCATCTCCCATTTTCTTACCTCTTTTTTCCTTAATCTTAATATTCCCACTGAGGTGCTGGCTTGCAGAAAAGCTATGCCCAGGCCAAGTTTCGAGGCTTTTCAGACTCCAGACTTATTTCTGTAGCCTGTCTGAAGAAGAAGGAGAAGAAAAAAATGTAGCTAAAGATTTTCCAGTGGGAAGAGGGTGTTTTCTTTTCTCCCATAGCTTAGACACAGCCAAAGGAATTTTTCTCAAGCTTGAAAACAATTCACCTTCAGGCAAACAACAAGCATGGAAAATTTAAGCCCAGCAGGTGAATGTTTGGGAAAATGTTTAGCCTATAGAAAGTCTCATGTAACCTTAACTGTAGGGGTTGCTGTAGGGCCCGGGAGCTCTGCGAGCCCCGGGACAGCCACAGGAGAGAACATGATCCTGAAAAACGTGCACCCTCGAGAGCCTCAGCTGGGGCTCCTCTCCACACCTCCCTTCCCCTGCCCAGGGGCACTGCTGGCTGCTGCCACCCTGCCCTGCAGGGATCAACAGGGCTTGGCAACCACTGCCCCTGGGACCACACAGGAATGCACAGGCCACAAATTCAGCTTTGCTTAGCAGCCTGGCCTCAGTGTATATATTTAAGTTAATCAGAAACAAGTGAAGCACCAAGAGACCAGTCCCAGCCAGTGAAGCAGCCGCTGCGGGGCCGTTGCAGGGGCTGAGACGCGTCCACTCAGCCCAGGCCCGTGAGTTACTGTCTGAACAAACAGCCCCAGAAAAGCCAGCCAGGTAAATACCTCCTGGGCAGACAGTAACTCTGTGCCCACTTGGCAGATTGCCCCTGTCCCCTTCCAGCTACATGGTGCTGTCACTCAGCTGACCCTGAACATTTAAGCCAAGAAAGACAAAGCTCCTTTCTTCCCCTCACTCCTTCCTCACCATGTGCCACCAGGAATACTCATCATTTGTAGCAGAGAGCACCTAACTTCTGCCTAGCTGACCATGCAGCAGAATGGCCAGGACAGCTTCATCTGGAGATGTTCTGGTGCACTGACCAAGAGGAAAGAGCACAGGCCCCTGGACCCCAGACCTTTCTCAACAGACTGAGGCGGGGAGAACCGTTTACCAGTGGTCCCTCTAACAACTGTCCTTCCTCTGTGCAGGAGCAGCTGCAGTGAATTACAATGTCTGGCCACAAAAGGGGGAATTTCACCTCTGCTCAGAACTGGCAATAACAGGTCGTCTCTGTCCCCACAGAGGAGCAGCAGCAGCATCCTCACTGCCCTGCCTGCCAGGGATGTGCCAGCCTGCCCAGAGGCCCCAGCTCTGGTCACAGGGCAGCCCACGGACACAGACTCAGCAGAGCATCCCTGCTCTGCAGCTGGGGAGTAGGTCCCGTCACTCAGCCACTGACCAGACCTAGAGCCAGGCACAGGGACAGAGTGGGTGGGAGTGAAGGCACAGAGCAATGCATGGCTTGGCACAGGCAGCCCCCCAGCCCACTCCTCTGCTGGAGAATAAACAAACACAAGAGGTGATCGATGGTTCCCTTTGGAAAGCACTAATCACTCAGCTTCAGCACATTTAGCAAGGCAGGGGGACATCAATCCCAGCAGCTGCCTTCAGGCACAGATGAGTTTAACCCAACCAGTTTAGGGGACTGGTATTAACCATCATCTGGTGGCCAACATGCCCTTATCATAGTAGAGATTGATTTACAGCTGAGGGATAGTAGCACTTCTCATTGTCTTCAAGTCTTTGTGGTGCTCCAGCTGAGCTGGAGGTGACTGGTGGTGGCTGAAGTGCTGGCTGGGTGTGGGTACTGTTGGAAAGGGAGGTATTTTGGAAATACCACGGTTGGTATTTTTATGCAGTAGAGACATCATGTACGTAGGAGGCCTCTTTACATGTTAAAACATAAACTGAAACACCAAAGATAGATGAACAAACCTACAAGCATATGAGCTTTTATGATCTCACAGATTTTTCTCCTCAGTGCTCCAGGGAGCCAACAGGCAGCATTTGCAGGCAGCTCATGGGCAGGGTCATTGCTTCCTCTCAGCGAGGAAGGCTGGGGATGCAGAGACAGAAACCACTGGTTTCTCTCTTCCTCTTTCCCCTGAACTCAGCCCCACATGAGAGCAGCCACCAGTGCCAGGAGAGGGGGGGAGGCCTGTCCAGAGGGAACTAAACCATTGGCTCTTACTGTCAGGATCTGGCAGCACATCCTGCTCTCCAAGCAGGCAAGTCAGCCCAGAGAGAGGGCAGAGACAGGCAGTGGTGGGACAGAGCTCACACAGAGCCCAAGGATGCCCAGGTGACAACAGCCTCCATGCTTGGATCCTCTGTGCCCCTCAGAGGCAGCAGCTTCATCCAGCCCCACACACAGGAGCTGCCCCAGGAGCTGCCCATAGCCAGGACCAGTGGTACCCAGTGAGGTAGAGAAGAGGTTGTGTCTGGAGAGGCAAATAAATGAGAACCAAATGGAGGGATGGCTACTTGGAGCAGACCAGAGAAATGCTCCAAGAGTTTGAAATGTGGTGCACTTTAATTACGGCCCTTACCAATCAGGCAGTAATTACTGATATCCTTCCTCTAGCCTTCAATTGTCTAATCTGGTTATTTGAGAGCCACCAAGATTTAAACAGCTGGTGAGCTGTGTCTGCTTCTCAAAAAGGCATCACTTGGCCCTGACACTGTCTAAGCTGGAAACAGTGTGTGACAACATGTGCTGGGGTTCCCTCTGCAGCTCCTTGGGTCCCTTGGGGTGGCACCCCCCACCCTGCTGCCCCTTTCCAGGACATTTGTACCAGGTTTCATCCCAGCACATCATCAGAGAAGTAAAAAATCCACCTTTTGGCCACATAAGAACAGATCAAGCATTCACATCCAACAATCTATTTTGTTTTCACACTATTGGAGACTCTTGTTACTAGAGTGATGCCAGTTAAGCTCAGTTATCCTCAGGGTGGCAAAGAGGTGACATCTCCCAGACCCATGCTGTGTTCAGATCTCCTCAGGAAGAGGACCCACAGTGCAGGGCTGACACCAAAGCTTGTCACAGACCCACAGACCATGTTCTGCTGCACCTTGAGGCTCGTGGGGAGCAGGCCTGGCTTGGGATGGTCATGAGTGAGCCCACAAGGTGAATCCAAGCACAAACTATCCCAGCAGCACTTAATGTGACTGTGCTCAAAGCTGAAGCAAGTGGGAGTTGTGGAGAGCAGTCCTTTCCCTTTGGTCCTGTTTAAGAATGAACATCTCCTGGAAGTGCTGATTCCATCTCTGCACCATTTGTCCTTGCATATTTGTGTGACTTATCAGCCTGGGAAGCAGCTCAGGAGATGTTGTCAGCAGCATCCTTCTCCAAAGCAAGCCTGGAATGACTGTGAGAATACTGCAAATACTTGAAGCTTTTTTTTTCCCTGAGCACTACTAATTACAGGGGATACAGGGGACTCTCAGCTAGAAACCTCAGCTGGAGAGAAGAAGGTATTGGGGTGGTGCAGGGGAGCACTAGGTTTTCCCCAGTGCTGCAGAGGGGCACTGGGCCCCTCTGGTGGCCCAGCCCTGGCTCTGGGCAGGGACTGTGCCAGCCCAGCGCGGTGCCAGCCCTTCCCGCAGCCTGGGCAGCCCTTCCCGCAGCCTGGGCAGCCCTTCCCGCAGCCCTTCCCGCCGCCCCCTTTGGTCCTGTTTAAGAATGAACATCTCCTGGAAGTGCTGATTCCATCTCTGCACCATTTGTCCTTGCATATTTGTGTGACTTATCAGCCTGGGAAGCAGCTCAGGAGATGTTGTCAGCAGCATCCTTCTCCAAAGCAAGCCTGGAATGACTGTGAGAATACTGCAAATACTTGAAGCTTTTTTTTTCCCTGAGCACTACTAATTACAGGGGATACAGGGGACTCTCAGCTAGAAACCTCAGCTGGAGAGAAGGTATTGGGGTGGTGCAGGGGAGCACTAGGTTTTCCCCAGTGCTGCAGAGGGGCACTGGGCCCTGCTGCTGGCCCAGCCCTGGCTCTGGGCAGGGACTGTGCCAGCCCAGCGCGGTGCCAGCCCTTCCCGCAGCCTGGGCAGCCCTTCCCGCAGCCTGGGCAGCCCTTCCCGCAGCCCTTCCCGCCGCCCC
>NW_009953068.1:1552393-1552750 GCF_000747805.2 Chaetura pelagica
GCGCGGCGGGCGCGCCTCCGCCGCGGCCCCAGCAGCGCGGGCGGGTGCGGGGCCGGGGGACGCGGGGCAGGGCAGGATCCGGTTGCAGCTCCGCGGAGGGACCGCAGCCCTGACAGCTGAGCACAGTCACCCTTTAATCCGTTGCAGAGCTCGTCTGTCAGAGCTCCAGTGCCCGTGGGGAGGTATCAGTAACAAAATGCAGGAAAGAGAAATGAGAGCGGAAAATGTTTGGCTTTTTGTCTCCTTGCTCACCAGAAACACAACTGCTCTTGTCCTGCTGCGGGAGTGTTTCTCCGGGGGTGCCTGATGCGGGGCTGCAGCTCACCGAGGTGCAGGGGGTGTGGGTGGGAGGTCCCA
>NW_009953068.1:1553474-1600723 GCF_000747805.2 Chaetura pelagica
CTGCCCTGCCTGCCCTGCCAGCCCTGCCAGCCCTGCCTGCAGTGCCAGACCTGCCTGCCCTGCCTGCCCCTGTGCCCACTGGCCCTGGCTGGAAGCCTGGAGAGCAGATGGGTGCAGCCTCCACCTCCAGGGGCTGCCTGGGGAGCCGGACCCCAGCCCAGAGCCCCTCGCTCCGGAGTCACGGGAATGAGAGGGAAGGATGTGATAAAGACCAGGGGAAGGCAAAGGGAGGGACCCTATCTCTGACTAGTTGAGCAGAGCAATCAATATTTCCATTTGGCTGGTGCCTTCTTCTGCCCAGCTCCTCAGCCAAGCCAAGGGGAAGGTGCAGCTGGGAGGGGGCCGGGCGCTTCCCGGCGTGTAATCTGCGGATTACAGCTTGTGTAACGGGATTACTGCAGGCTGGGGAGCTCTGCAAGCAGGGGCCAAATCACACAGCGAAACAGGAGAGAAACCTGGAAGAATGTCCTGCCCAGTATGAGCACAATTACGTCCTCATAAGACCACACTTACATTTTAATATCAAGTTTTCTGTAATGCAGAACATACTTATGGCCCAGCTCCCTTGCTGGGCAGCTGCTGGGCTTCAGCATGGAGGAATTGGCAAGATCTTTTCACCAGGTGAAATAAATAGAGTGCTGGGCCCCAGATAGGATTACGGTTTGTTTTCTTTAGGTGTATAGAATCCGCGGGAAAGCTGAGCCCAAACGGAAACTCAACTCCTAAAGAATTTGGCCTATACTGGCCAGCTCCTGTCTGCCTGCCAGGCATGCTCTCCTTGCCTTGTATTTTGCTCTTTATCTTTTAAGAGGCTTTGTTAGCAACATATCAAGCTATTCTTTGTGTGCCTGGAGGACAGGGGGCTTCTTTTCAAATTATTTGAGGATGATAAAGTTACAGGGCTTTACCTGGAGAACTGTGATGAGAAAGTTCTCCTGGGCATTTCCAGGAACTCATTCCCACCCCCGGCCAGCCCCCCCCACCCCAATTCCCAGCATTTTCAGAGCAAGCGAGGGGGCTGAGCTCAGCTGGGGAGAGAAGTGCAACCTGGCAGAACCTCTCCTGTCTCTGAATCCTATTTTCTGTTGCTGGCATGTTTTCCTCCTTGTTGATTTTATCTTTTGTCCCCAAAGGCCTGTGAAAGTCCTGTGCTCTCTCACACAGGGAGAAAGTGTTGCAGGCGTGTATTGCAGAGCAGCTTGGAGTCGGGGCTCCATCCTGAGCCCTGCCCAAAGCAGCTGCCGTGGAGGGGACCCGGGCGAGGATGCTGATTCAGATCAACTCCAGAGACACAGACAAACACAGCCCCACCAAGCCGAGGGCTTCAGTTCAGGCATTTGCTGCACGGCTCCGCTCTCCTGCTTCCCTGTTTCTCTGGTGAGCAGCACTGGGAGGAAAATCCTTGGGTAGCAGAGGCTGGAGCTGCCTCCTCCCAGCTCCTGGTGCCTGCGGTGCCCCAGGACAGACCCGCAGGGCTGGGGGCTGCGGCAGGAGCTGGGACTGACACCATTGCCCCAGCAGCTCGGGCCGGCAGCGGGAGCCCGGCTCCCCTGGCTGCTGCGGGAAGTGTGTTTATTTGGAGGCCCAGAGCAAAGGGGCAGCTTGGTGCGCCCTGGAACCAGGCACGGGTGCATTCAGTCTGTGCCCAGCACATCTGAAATGTCTTTCAAAGTGAAGGGAGAGCCCCCCCAGGACCCTTCTAGGCACGGGTGCTGACATCCCAGCACAGCCCCACTCGGGCACTTGGGGCAGCACCCCCTGCATCCCAGTGCATCTCACACAGAAACAGCATCTGACCCTCCAGATTAACACATATTAAACATTCCGGGCTGCAGGACTTCGAAATCTACCACTCCAACGAGACAGCAACACACATTTAAAGCAGGCAGAGCTGTTTAGTCGGGCACTTCTCCCAACTGGATGAAAGACCTTGTGCCTGGAGCTCAGTCCAAGGGGTGATGCTGAGCACAGAGGACTTGCAGCAGCCTCTTCTGCCCTCACAGCCTTTGCTCCTCTCGATTAAAATACAGTCTTTAAATTTCCTGTGGGAATATCAAGGGGAATTTTATACTGAAAATATATACAGTTCACTGTACAACTGCTTGCATTCGGTAGTTAATGCAAAGCTTATTTTTTCACCTTGTGCATGACATACTCTGTACCCAGATGCCTTGTATTTGGCTGTGGAAGGCAGCATCTTGTCTGGTTTGAGAAAATAAGGGAGGTAGAAGCGATTTAACCAATATTGAGCCAAAAATAAGTCTCCAGCAGTAAAGTGCTCTGAGTTCTTTTCAGATCCTGCCTACAGGATATGTGTCAGCCCCACCAAAACTATCCTGTGGGGGTTGTTTTTCTCTCCAGATACTGCAACGGCAGCTGAAAAACGGGTCTGCAGCTCAGCAACCCAGGTCCCTACTGCAGTCAGACTGGGGTGGGTGTGCAAGGAGGCTCTGAAGAGTAATTCAGGGCTTTTTCAGATCATTCCACGGTGAAGTCGAGGCGGCTCCACGCGGGGCTGGGCTGGGAGCAGCAGACATTCCTGAAGGCACAGAGGGGACGGCGGGAGCAGAGCTCATCCCGGCAGTACCACCCCTCGGCTTCACCACCTGGGCAAAAAATGCGGAGAGCTGCAGAGACATGACCAGAGCTGCCTCAGGGAGGGCGAGCAGGGCCGCGCTGCTGTTGCTAATTACAGCCCCCCCAGCAGCCCCGCTGCTCAGGTGAGCCCCGCGCCGGCTCCGGGAACAAAGGAGCCCTTGTCGGGAGCTCCGGATCCGGGGCTGGGCAGACCCCGAGCCCCCGGCCAGGGCAGCTCCTCTGAAGCCCCCACCGCTCACCCTGGGGCTGGGGCCCTGCTCAGGAGGGGATGTTTGTCACAGGAAAGCGAATGTTTCTGTTGTCCTTTCGCCCATAAATTGCTGCTTCGCTTTTGCTGAAGAATTCGCCGGATTCTGACCATGACCCAGCCTGAAAACTAGCAGCTCCACAGCTGTTGATTCACAGCTCCAAGAACATCTGAAAGCAGCAGATAATACAGGGAACTGGCTCCTTCCCACCAAGAGAGAGCCAGGGCTGTGGCTGCTCCCTGGGGCTGCCCAGCAGGAGTTACCTGGCTGCCGGGGTGGAGGGGCAGGGAGTGCTCCAGGAAATGAAAAGATCAATATTTGTTTGCCTTCCTGAGAGCTCTCCAGCCTCTGCCTGCTGCAGTTACAAATCAGAGCAATTGCTTATGTCAGCACCATGAGTGCACTTCTCTATGGGAGACTGTATTTTTTGGTGAAGACACCTTGTTAATATTAGTATGTATTATAATTAATTATAATAATATACATTATACACTGTCAAATAATTATAATTACATCATTAATATAAAATTGTCAAGGTCACATTTTTGCATTACCAGGTGAAATACCAGGTCAGGGCCCATGATAACACCTAAGGCCAGGCAAGCCTCCTCTGCCACAGTGGCCACTGAAAACAGTAATTCCAACAGGGACAGGCTGGGGGGGGACCAGCACAGGAAGCTTCCCCCAGCAGCTCATGACAGAGAACCAGCCCGAGGTGGGTTGGTCCTGTCCTGCTGCAGCTCGTGGCCATGACTGAAGCAGCCCCAGGGGCAGCAGGAGCTGCAGCTCAGCCCTGCAGTGACAGGAGCTGCCAGAGCTGTGAGCCCCAGAGCACCAGATCCACAAAGACGTGGTCGGATCATGATATCACAGGGAACTCTTGCCAAACCAGCTGAAATCATTCAAACATTCAGAGCGTGCTTATGGGGGGGCGACCCTCCGTGCTAAGTATATTTCTTTGAAGGCAGCTTGTTATTTAAACAACTATTGCAAAACAGGGTTTACATGGAGCTGCTCTACACTGAAGAGGGAGGGAAAGCTGGTTGTGGGCACACAGTCACCACCCAGGTATTTTAATTGCAAACCCCAGCATGTTTTATGGATGTCTAGAGAGTATCTTTTTTATGTGGGCTCCAAGGATTACAGTAAGATCCATCACATTTTATATGAAGCTAGTGACAGTGAGGAAGTCCCACCCTGACGGTGCCTAAGATGGGAGGACACTGCGTCAGAGCCCATCCATGGAGCCAGGAATGGTTGGAGGCATCTCCACAAACCCCAAGGCTCCCAGCAGAGCTTGGCCAAGCAGAGCAGCTGCAGGGCTGTGTCTGTGTCCTGCACTGGGGACTTGTCTTTTAGAGCCTTCCCACCTGCCTCTGCTCAGCACAGCGGGGCCAGGGGAGCCAGGACCCCACAGCCCAGCCCCACACCCTGCAGTGAAAGGGGGGATTGCACCTCCCTTCTCGAGGGGCTCAGGCACCCACGGTCAGACTGGTGAGGTCAGGTGGGATTTCTGTGGCTTTTCTGCTGTCAGGAGCCAATCTCCATCAGCAGCAGAAGCAGTTGGAAGACTGGAGCAGCAGGGCAGTGTCTGCAGTCCCTTGGGCATTGTTTATCCTTGGGATGTGAGGGCAGGACTGAGCTTGTGCTTCCCCCAGACACCAGTGCCTAGAAATGGGAGCAGAGAGATGTGCTGGAGCTGAGCTCTGGAGACAGCCTGTCCCTGCCCTTCAGGAGTCCCCAGCCAAGATCTCCCCCACCCAACTACAGGGAGATGCCTTTGGATGACTTGTTCTCCTACACCCTCCCATTACCCCAGCAGCAGGCAGGACCAGTCCTGGAAGTAGCCCAGCACTGCCAGCTCCTCAGTGGCCCTTTGCTCCCACTGCTGGAGCAGGACCCCTGCCCCCAGCACCGCAACACTCCCAAGAGAGTGATGCTGCTCAGTGAAGTGTTCTGTGGTTCTTCCAGTGTTCCTCCAGGCCTTGCAGCATCCTGGTCCCAGCTCCCCACTCCTGCAAACATGTTGTTGCTCTGTGGCTTACTGGTTTAGGCTTAAAGCTCCAGTATATGTGTGATGTATTCTAGGTGACCCTGCTCTGGCAGGGGGGGTTGGACTAGATGATCTTTCGAGGTCCCTTCCAACCCCTATGATTCTATGATTCTATGAAAGGCAAGGGCAGGGCTGCAGCAGGCAGGTGGTCCCCACACAGCTGCCAGCAGGCAGCATGGGCAGGGCTGCCCGAGCCTCTTCTACTCCCTGCCACCCCTGCCAGTGCTGCTTGTGCTCATCGCCAGGCTTCAGCTCAGCTTTCCTCTTGATAGTACAAACAGGGGAGTCCCAAGTGTGTCTGCAACCCGAATGTGTGATTCCCAGTGGCAGCCAGCCCAGCAGGCAGCAGGGCAGCCTGTCCCATTTGGCCTGACATGACCAGTGCGTAAACGCTGCAACCTGCTACAGCGCTTATCCAGAAATCCCAGGGGCACAATCCTTCCTGAAAAGTATGTCAGGCTGCACTTAGACACAGGTTTTGTTTCCTGCCTTAGAAAACTTAAACAGAGAAGGTGGCAGGTCTGCTGTGCTGGTCTGGGGAGCCACGCACAGCATTGCTCTCTGGAGGGGTACTGTGCCCTTGGTGGACTCGTACATCCATGAATTCCCATCTGAGGGGACCTGACTGTGCTTTCGAGTACAGCACCTCTGGGGCAAGAGAAGCCCCTCCAAAGCAGGCAGCGTGGAACCGTGGTGTTAGGTGTTAGCCATCCCTCTGACACTGAGCAGCACGGGGACACAGGCACTGGACTGCCAGCTCAGCTGGTGGCTGGGTAGGTGACACGAGTGTTGAAGGGAGATCTCTCTTCTGCTCCTGTGAAAGCACTGGAGACCCCCCTCTCCCCATGACTTCTGTCCTCACACAAGAGGACACATCTGGGCTCCTGTGGCAGCCAGGGAGCAGGACCAGGGCACCTCGTGGGATCCAGCCCTGAAGATCAGGAATTCAGCAGCACTCCCACAGTGCTGGAGAGCACAGCTTCAGCCCTCCAGGGAGATGGCAGCTCCTCCCTGGGCTTCACACAGGGCACCTCTGGGGATGGGCTGCTGCTCCTTGCCAGGCCAGGGACTCCCAAACCTCAGATTTCCCATCCGTCACCTTGCAGTGAAGTGCCTGAGGGCAGGAGGGCTGCAAAAGCCCCCAACCTCCCTGGCACCTGTGTGTATAGAGAACTAATAAACAAGGAGACAGCCTCCAGGGCAGCCACAAAAGCAGGCAAAACAAGAAAGTGTTCATGTACCAGTACAAAAGCATCATAAATTCTCTCCCACTGCCAAAAGACCTCTTCAGTCTTTTACTAAATCTCATCACAGGAACAATTTACAAGCCGATAATGCTGAACAACTCCATTCCAAACTCTGTGTTAAGCTTTATTTCAGGCTTTCACACTTTATCATGCTAGCACCTCCCAGGCTGGCACTGGACTAACACATGCCAAGTTGGGAAAGGGGAGTAGTGGAACAGGGTTTGTCTCTGTGCCTGAAGGTCTCCCAGTCAGGCAAAACTGCACTTTCATAAGCACCCAACTCGCAGAGTGGGCTTTGTGTCCCCTTCCCAAATGAATGCCTCTTGATGGGAAGTTTTGACCACATAATCCTTCATAATTTTCCCCCAAAATGCAACTCTTCAGTGAACACTCTATCCAAACACACCAGTTCTCGCAGGTTACTCTGTGACTGTTGGAGGTCTTGCACACTCAGGAAAAGCTGGCTGCTCTGGACTCTGTTTTCTGGTGATAACTGACCACACCAGGAAGATCCCCCTGTGTGCTTCCAGCCCTGCTGACAGAACCAGCCCCGCTGGAAGCCACACATCTCCCTCTGGAGACACTTGGGATAACCCCCCTGCTTAAATCAACAATAGTCATTGACCAAGAATCTAAAGCAACCATGTGGGAACCGACGTGCTGTAGATCATGGAAAAACACCCTTGTAGACTGAGTTTGAGAAGGGAACTTAATGTAATTATCTTAAATTAATAAGAGGAGAGCATTCCTCTTTGGAGGTCATCTCCATTAACTAATGCAATCCTATTCTGCTGTAATGTAATTGTGGAAGCAGTGTCTCCCATCCCAGGGCTGGGGCTCATTACAAGAACAATACAACTCTGTTAGGTGCAGTGTCAAGGCATCAGTGTCCTTCTTAGCCTGCACACTGACACCGAGGAGCTGGAAGACACAGCCTGCATGTTTTCAGTAAACAATGAGGAGATGTAAAAGGAGATGGTGCTGGGGGAGCCCTGGGGATTGGAAGGATCCTTCTGTGTGCTCATACCCTTCCTAAACTTGCTGCTCCCCGGTTTTCCCTCACTTCCAACCACAGTGTTTTTCTGCCACCCCTCTGCTCTGCCCGCTCTGCTCTGCCCACTCTGCTCCTCACTCCCCAGCTGCACACAGCAGACGTGTACAACCATCCCTGGGCTTGCCCCGGGAGAACGTCACCAATGGCTGCTTAATTCAAATTGCAGCTTCTTTAGAAAACACTTCTACAAACATTGACACTCCAAAAAAAGCTCTCTTTAGCCTTTTATAAGCTAGGAGTTTATTTTGTTAATATTTTTCTGCATGGCGTGTTTCAAATGAGAACATTCTGAAAGTAAATTGGCAGAGTATTTATTGCTGTTTATTTCTAAGTAGCTATAAGCCAATAATAATAGAGAATCCTCTTCAAGTGAAAACTAAATTCCTTTTGCCTAAAATGCTCAGTGCAAAGTCTGAAGCTGCATTTTGTCAAGCAGATGTGGAGTGTCACTTTATAACGCCCATGCTAATGGAGTAATGGGATTGGAGCTGCAGCTCAGTGCCCAGATCACTCCGATAATCCTGACCTAGAGAAAACAACTCTGCAGTGAGTGTCACTGCTCTGGAGAGAGCCCGTTCCCTGGCTGGCAGGGACCTGCCACCCCTGCCACAGGCACACGTACACACGTGTTCCCAAACACGCCGGGTTGGCACCTAATCCTCTGCCTGCCCACCAGGGACACAAGTGCTCAGCAGAGGGGGCTGGTCCTGCCAAGGCTCCATGTGGAGACCCCAGCACAGCCCTGCCCCACGGCTCCTGCTGGCTGGGGACACAGTGTGGGGACACACAGTGTGGGGGACACAGTGTGGGAGACACAGTGTGGGGGGACACCCCGATGGCCCCTGCCCATGGTGGGGACAGGGACCTGTGCTGCACAGACCTCTCCATGGCAGGGCTGTGGCTGCCGTGGCCCTGAGCCCCCTGTGGGGTGGCGGGGCCAGGGTTTGGCCCTGGGCAGCAAGGAAGGGGTTAATCCGGGCAGCAATCAGGGAGCAGCTGCCCCGGGCCCAGCCGTGGGGGGTAAAGGGCAGGTAAAGGGTGGGTTTTGGCTCTCCAGGAGGGGCTGGTAAGGGACCCTGGAGCTCGAGGTGCCCTGGCCTGGCACTCCTGGCTGCGGGGCAGGGGAGCGCTGAGCCTGGGCTGTGGGTGTTCCCGGGGCCTGGGCTGTGGATGTTCCCGGGGCCTGGGCTGTGGGTGTTCCTGGGGCCTGGGCTGTGGATGTTCCTGGGGCCTGGGCTGTGGATGTTCCTGGGGCCTGGGCTGTGGGTGTTCCTGGGGCCTGGGCTGTGGGTGTTCCTGGGGCCTGGGCTATTGACTGCAAGCAGCAGGACCTTCCTTCAGTGCTGCCACTCTGGGGAGCAAAGACCCAGGTAAGTCGAAGTCCTCAAACTGTTGAGGATTTTGTTGGTTTTGGTTTTTTTTCCTGCAAAGTTAAGAGTTCCTGAGGTTTGGGGCAAGCAGTGAAGGGTCTCGGATCCAAGGGGCACTAGCCCTTAGCTGTGCTTTGGGGGGTTCCTTTGTTCCACATGTGGAGCAGCCAAATCAGGGTGCTTCCCCCTGGGCACCCAAGCCTACAGCGGGTGTCCCGTGTTGCTGCCCTTGCTTGTGCTGCTGGTGGCCAGCCAGGCTCCCTGCAGGGGGTCTGGAAAATGGTGGGAATCAGACGTGCGTGCTGCTTTGTGTGCTGGGCTCTGGTGGTGTTTGAGACGTGAAGCCTGAAGTGTGTCCCTCAGGGATCCTCAGCTGCAGTGCTAAAGCCAGCAGAGGGTCTGAAGCTCCTTCACAATTTCTTTTGGTTCAGGAGACCCGTGTGGTGCTCCCTGGGGACCAGCGGCAGCTGGGAGAGCTGTGCTGAGACCTGGTGAAGGAGGAGCTGCCATCTCCCCGGGTCCTGGGGAGGGGATTGCTTCCCCCTGGTTTTGGCTGCCCCCAGCAGCACCCCCCTGCCGGGCTGTGGGACCTGGCTTGGCTGCAGCTGGGACCTTCGGGAACCATGAGCAGATCCCTACGGCTTATACTG
This sequence comes from Chaetura pelagica, assembly GCF_000747805.2. Classification (NCBI taxonomy): domain Eukaryota; kingdom Metazoa; phylum Chordata; class Aves; order Apodiformes; family Apodidae; genus Chaetura; species Chaetura pelagica. The sequence goes on from NW_009953068.1 coordinate 1,562,695, forward strand.
GGTCTTCCTTTGAGCTGCTCAGCATCATCTGTGCCTGCAGCATCTCTGCCCACACACACCAGTGCCAGCTGCTGTGTCCTGCTGGGAAAGGTGCCGGGCTGACCTGCGGGACCGGGGCAGGGCTGGGAAAGGTGCCTGGAGAGGCTCCTGCCCCAGGTGGGGGCAGTGCCCGGTGCCGCGGGCAGCAGGGCAGGCAGGGACCCCGCAGCTCCAGCAGGGCAGGGAGAAGTGACCCCTTCCCAGCCGCACCGAGTGACACGAGCAGGCAGACAAACCGCAGGCTACAGCTCGGTTTGACCTGCGGTGATTAAGAACAGCGGTGGGTTATGGTGGTTTTGGACGCAGAGGAAGGAGAAAACAATTCTTGGGCGCGCTGGAGTCTGGCAGCTGCTGGCACTGGCTGCTGGGGGCTGAAGTGCTGCTTGATGCTTGCCCTGCCAGGCTGCTTCTGCGACACACAAAGGTGAAGGAAGGAAGGGTGCCAAACCGCTGACAAAGCAAACCCTGCTGGTGCAAGGAATCTCAGAAGCGTCTGGAATTTGCCTGTGAAGCTTGGCAGCCCCTGCTGCCCGTCTGCTCTTCTGGTCTCCTTCACGTACTATTTTTCTCACTATTTTACAAATTAAAAATTGCACCAGTTTCTCCAGGCTGGAAGGGAGTGCACAGAGGTGGCCAGTGACAGATGTGGCCCTTTGCTCTGAGATTCCCACATCCCTGGCCCAAGCTGATTCATTGCCTTGGGAGGCTTGTCGTTCTCTCTTTCTCCAGAGGTGTGAATGGACCCACCTGCTGGGTGAAACCTTTCTCAGCACCGGGTTCCAGGCTGGTCCAGGTCCAGCTTCTTGAGAACGGGTCATATTTGGATCCCAGAATTCACCTGGGACGTGACAACAGCCCAGCACCTCTCCGAGGAAAGGGAAGATCATCTGATTTGAGCTCCAGAGGCTGCAGGGATGATCCTGGGGGATTGTGTGAGGGTGCTGGTGACAGGCACTGCCTGCCCACCTCCAGCTGGGCTGGCCAGGGTGAAACCTACTCCCTAGCCTGCAGCTCTGATCCTTTCCCTAAATCCCAGCTTTGTGCATGCCACAGGGCAACTACTAAAGGAAAAATCCTTTTATCCAGCATACACTACTTTGTTAATCTGATTACTTGTTAATTGCTCCAATTCAACAGAAAGTGGGTAACCTTTAAATCTTAACCATTGCTGTGCTGGTGCTGCACAGTGACTTGCTCTGATAGGAGGTTCACTCGGTGCTCCTGGAGGCAGCTCCATCACTGCACCCCAGAATGCTCGGCCAAGGTGGACAAAGCCCAAAGAAAAACTCTGTCCCAGAGCAGCCCCGTGTACTGGGACTGGCAGAATTCACTGGTGTCCAGGTCAGCCCCTGAATGTGCATCTTCGAGGTGTTACCAATGGACTGATGCTGATGACACAGACCCGGGGACAGCTCTGCACTGGGTTGCTTGTGCAAGGCCCTTTTTGGAGAGAAAGAAAAACAACAAACTAAGGTTCTTACTGGAATGCATCCCAGCTGCTGAGACATGAGGCTCTTACTGAAACTGGAAACCTAGTGTTTGTATGATCACCCTTTATTGCTTCTTCAAAGAGTGAAGAAACTTGGTTAAACCAATTTTTAACACTGCCACTAGAGTCTGTGGGTCTTCCCCACAACTGGCAGGCCTGGCTAATTGCTCCTTGTGATGAGCTGCAGTTTCCCTCATGTCTGAGTGGAGAGAGGCTTCAACACCAGACCTGCCTGACTGAAGTCAGCTCTTCTCTCTCATGGCCAGGGCTGCTGGGCTGACACAAGGCAGCCCTGCGTGCAGGCTCTGTGTCTGGGCCACCAGCAGCCACTGTCCCAGGCCACCAGCCAGCCTGGGTGCTCAGCCCAGCTCCAGCTGTCAGATGGACACCCCCTGGTGCAGATGTCAGTTCTTGTTAGTGCTGTTGCATTCCCAAGGTGATGCCAGGTCTGAGTGGGCACTGTACCTGTGCCCAGCCAGGCTTGCTGGGAGCGCCCTAGCTCTGCTGTGAGGTTAACCTGTACTTGACAGAGACAAGTGGGTCCATGTCCTTCACCCGAGTGCTTCTTCTGGAACCAGGCTCCTTGCATGGCCCCAGGGCTCCCCTTGGCACCGCAAAGTGAGGATTTGCTGGTCACATGTAGGTGTTATAGCACAGCAAGGGCTGCAGCCCAAGTATAGTGCTTTGATTGCTGTGCTGGGGGGAGGGTGATCAGCAGCATTGGTGAGGGTCTCCTTGGGTCTGTGGAACATCAAACCCCCAACAAACTATTTCCATGTGCGCCTTCCTGTGCCCTGCATGTCAGTCATGCTTTATTAATCCATGGGCCAGCGTGAGCGTTGCTGTCCCCACAAGTGTTCTTTCATGTTTGCCTACAATCTCAATGTCATCGCACAAAATCAAGAGTAATTATGAACAGACACCAGCCCTTGCTCCCCTCCTCATTACTGCTCCTCAACATCTGGTTTCCACAACCACTCAGGGGTGCTCAGAGCCACAGCTTTGGTGCATGGACCCTCGGAGCAGCTCTGCTGGGAATTAACCTCAGTTCTCTGCCTCTCCCCTCATAATTCTTCATTTTGATCAGTGATCAGTATCAAACACATTTTAATTCCCCAGGCCCCCACTCCTGACAGGATCATCCTGGGTATCCTGGCAGGACAGGATACTGTGCACCATTCCTCCAGAGGGCTCTGGTCCTGCAACAAACGCTCCTGTCCTGGCTTTGTCCTGGTGTCCCTTTGCCACCCCTGTTTGCTATTTCCAGTTCTGGTTGCAGAGTCCCTGGGCAGCCTATTGGCTGCAGGACTCTGGGGGAAAGCAACATTGCTATGCCAACATCCAGAGAATGTCACCACTGTCCTTCCACTGAGCCTTCCCATTTGGATTGCCCTGCTGACACACCAAGCCAGGCATGGATTTCTGATCGCAGTGTCTTGTTTGCTCCCTGCTCCACTTGTCCCTCCCACCTGGCTCTGAAGGAAGTTCCCTGCAATATCTGCACAGTTGGGTACAGTATCTCTTCTGCTTTCTTCAGGAGCAAGACAAGAGCAGGTCCAAGGTTTTCTCCAGGTTGCTCTGGGACGTGCCAGGCATTCTGTGCACACTCGTGTGTCCCCGTGTCCCTGCAGGGCCGCGGCAGCAGCTGGGTTGGTGTGACAAGTGCAGCACCTGCACAGCTCCCCAGGACCCACCTCAGCAAATAAAAAAAGTCAGATAATTGCAACTTCTGTAAAGAAAGTAAGTGTTCCACCTCTCAGCAGCCCTGACCCCGTGGCAAGGTTGCTATTTCACTGCTACATTAATTTCATTTTCCAACTCGAGGACACCGTTGGTGATTCACTCCTCTCTCAGGAAGGGGCTTTTGGGTTCCCCCATGACAGTGTTCAGAGGGGTGGCTGCAGTAACAGGTGACATGCCCTGAGCTCAGTCCTCTCCACAGGCACTGCTTCCACTAGGCTGGGAAATACAGGTTGTGTTTAAAATGAAGGGAGAAAAGGGGGAAAAAAATCTATTAGACACCACACATTTAAGCAATTCTGACTTGACCAGAATCCTATAAAATGCAGTTCATACAACATTTTTATTGCTAATTGGTTTGACTGTTAAAGTTTAAATGCATGAAGTTACTTTAATGACAGACAGAGTGGACCTTGTTAACCTTTAAGAGGGTCTTAATTCATTTATATACCTCCTGAACTGCTCTGCACTTCTCCCTCTGGTGCGGGGCCCCTGGAGCGCTGCCCGCCCAGGGAGCAGCTCTCGGGGAGGTTATGAGCTGCAGAACATGGCAGATGTGGGGACCAGCAAAGTGTGGCCAGTGCTGGCTGGGGACATGAGGACCAGGCAGCACCTCCAGCACTGCCTGGGGACACGGGGACCCACAGAGCATGCTCAGGGCTGGGCTGGGGAGCGGGAACCTCCGCGGCTGAGCTGGTGCAGCTCCGGGATCCCACGGGTGGTTACAGCTGCCGGGGGGACCTTGGGTCCCCAGCACCAGCCTGGGCAGGGCAGGGGTGCCTGGGGAGCCCAGGCTGAGCAGCCTGAGGGGGCTGTGCTGCTGCTCAGGGTGCTGCAGCCCGTCTGGCCACGCAGGTTGCTTCCCGGGCCCCTGTGTTGCCACGGCTGGTGTTTTCACCGGGGCCGGGGACCCTGCCACACGCAGGGCCTGGTGTGTTACACACTGCTGAACAATTTCTATTTAAATGCAAATTTTGACTTTTCATTCAGCAGCTTGAGAAAGTTTTTCACACCAAGGGACCTTAAATGATAATAATTTATCCACAGGCCTCTTTCTACAATTGCTATTTGTACAAGAGCGGTGTTGATACCCGGGTGGCCGGGAGAGGACTCCTGCTGCAGTCAGGGGGACTAGGGAAGGGAAGGGGCATCTGTGTTTGTTTCCTTAGAATAATCTCAGTGCAGGGATGTTGCTGGGGAAAGGGCATCAGGTTCTGCAGGGCTCGTGTGCTGTTTGCCTGAGGTGGGGTCTGCTTGTCATGCCTCTGGCTGTGGCAGAGCTTCCAGGCAGGGGCAAAACTGCCCCAGAGCCCATGGATGGGCTCTGTAGATCATGTGCAGGAGGAAAAACAGTGCAGGGATGTTGCTGGGGTAAGGGCATCAGGTTCTGCAGGGCTCGTGTGCTGTTTGCCTGAGGTGGGGTCTGCTTGTCATGCCTCTGGCTGTGGCAGAGCTTCCAGGCAGGGGCAAAACTGCCCCAGAGCCCATGGATGGGCTCTGTAGATCATGTGCAGGAGGAAAAATCCTTCTTGTTAGGGCCTGGAGAGGTACCTGTCCTCTTGCAGGTAACCCTGCAGGGACCCGTGGCTGCCTGAATGGCACAGATGTCATTGTGCCACGGGTGTGCTGGCCCAGGCACCCAGCTCAGCCACAGAGGATCAACAGGCACAGAAAACTGCCTGTGTCCTGCAGCTCCCGGGGCTGCCCAGAATCAGGGAGTGTTACTGTTAAGGTGGCTCTCAGCCTTACTTCTGATTGTTTTGCCCAGCTGCACTAAGGCAGAGCCCTTGACTGTGTGATGCACATTGAACCTACTACAGCACAATCCTTTTTCAATATTTATCTTATTCTCATCCTTCAGTACATGGCCCTTGCCAGAGTTACCATGTTTAAAACTGTGCCTGGAAGTGTTTGATGTGCCAGGGAAGCTTTTCTACAAGGCACATCATACCAGTGTTTGATACACACACAAACCTCGCTTCATTTACCTCGCAGCCTTCTTGCAAGGTACCAGAGATTATATTTCACAACATCACAAGAAAGGGCAGAGGTGCAAGACAATTGAATTTAATGGTTTCTGCTAATTTTGGAGACCCAGTGAGCAGCACCTGTTTTTCCCAAGCTCTGAGTATTCACAGCATCCTTTTTACTCAGGCTCAGAGGACGGGTCTGGGCTGACTTTGGCCTTTTGCTGTGAGCTCCTGCAGCCACAGCCCACGGCCCCAGCAGCAGCCACAGGAGCCACCTCCATGGCCCCACCACCTCCACCCACAGCAAGAGCCACGGGAAGGGGATCTGGAGCTCAGGTCACATCCTTTTTCTAATGTGAATTAGTCTGAGCACTAAATGAGTTCAGACTTAATTGTAAGCATTTTCTGTTAACTAAGCAAGAAATCTTATAATAACACAATAAGGTGCCATTTCACAGCATCCAAATGGAGCAATAAGCTAGTGCCTCATTTGTATGTATTTTTTTTCACAGTGATTGCTGACGCTGCTGCTTTTAATATATTCACATTGGCACAGCCATTTGCATTCAGATGCAATTATGAGTTAGAAACTCCCTCCTTTCTGCAAGCTCCAGAAAGGGAGAATTTCAGCCCAGAGACACGTTACTGTTCATTTTGTGGGGTCTAATTAAGGAGTCTGCTCTGGCAGGAATCGAATTCCTATTGTTACCAAAGGGAGCGTCCTGCAAAGAAATAGATTAAATTAAACCAAGCCTTTAAAATTCTTCCTTTTTCTTCACAAAATCTTATTGATCTTGAGCAGAAATCGTTAGGTCCTATGGAAATAATGGCTCTTTGGGTACAGAGGCCAAAAAGATGCCTGAGCTGCAGCCATTCCTACAGAGTGGTACCACATTCCAGATGTGCCACACACAGTCTGCCACTGGACAAGCAGCACCAAGGTCCTCCACGCCAGGGAGGGCTTGAGGTTAGTGCAAACCTGCTGCCACCAAACCTGCCTCCAGCTTGGAAGTAGTCACAGGGTTCCCCAAGTCCAACCAGCAAAGGGCTGCCTCTTGCTCCAACCTCCCTGCAAGGGCAGCTGAGCTGGGTGGGCTCCCAGCTCTGGGCTACATCTGTAAAGAGATCCCAGATTGGAGGAAAAGGAGCCTGGGAAGAGCTGGCATTTGCAAATCTCTGATATTAATGGCCACAGCATGAGGCTCCATGGTGTGCTGCTCTGGGACCAGAGGATCCTCCACTTCCATTTATAAAGATGCCGCAGGCAGACCAGCTGCATGAAAAGCTTCAAACACAGATTCTGGTGCTCTGCCTGGAACAAGGGCCCTCCCATAGCCCCACAAGTTGCAGCTGTCCCTTGATGCCCCCCTGGTCAGCCTACCTCCTTCCTCCAGTCTACAAACCCAAGGAGATTCCCACAGCTCCACACAGAATCACAGAATTTTTTGAGTTGGAAGGGACCTTAAAGATCACCTGGTTCCAACTCCCCTGCATGGGCAGGGATACCTCCCACTAGAACAGGCTGCTCAGAGCCCCATCCAACCTGCCCTTGAACTCCTCCGGAGATGGAGCCCCCACATCTCTGGGCAGCCTGTTCCAGTGTCTCACCACCCTTACACTGAAGAATTTATGCCTGATCTCACCTAAATCTCTCTTCTTTCAGCTTAAAAACATTATCCCTTGTCCTCTCACTGCAAATCCAGGTAGAAGGCCCCTCCCCAGCTTTCCTGTAGCCCCTTCAGGTACTGGAAGGCCACTAGGACGTGCCCCGGGAGCCTTCTCTTTTTCAGGATGAGCAGCCCCAGCTCCCTCAGCCTGTCCTCATCAGAGCTGCTCCAGCCCTCTGATCATTTTCGTGGCCCCAGGGAAGTCTGCCATCTCCTACATGATCCTCCCCAAGACAAAGCCCCACCTGGGTTTGGAAAGGCAAATGTCCCCTGTCCCTGCACCCCAGCCCAAGGGTTTCCCACAAGGAAACCAGCACCCACCCAGCACCCTCATGCTGCCCTAGGGCAGGGGGTGCTCAGCAGGTTGGGCATCAGCCTCCCCTGCTGCAGCAGGGGCAGGGCTGGGCTCCTGGGCACTGGTGGGCAGCAAGAGGCCTTCTCATCATCATCTTCACCATCTTCTCCTCTTTCTCTTCTCCTCCTCCTCTGAAGGGAAAAGTAGCAGAGGGAGGAGGAGGAGGAGATGATGGTGTAATTACTGCAGCACCTGAGATCTCATCAAGAGTGCCATGTAGATTACCTCCTCCCGACAGGCTGGAGCTTTGGTTTATAGTTTACACCAGCATATATCGAATTAACCTCAGAGAAAAAGGTTAAACTATCAATCACGAAGTGCAGTTTAAAGAACTGCATTCCCTGTGATATATGGGGCTGGCAGGCACGTCAGAACTAAGGCAAAGGCTGCTTAAAAGTAACTGGGGATAATGGGCCTGGCTCCTTATGGAGATAGATGTGCACTGTGTTGACTTTAATATGCTGCATAAATGAGACCCCGGTGTGGAAATATCGCATCACAATGTAAAACAATTTCCTCTATTCAAACAACCTCTAAGTAGAATTCTCCTCTTTAACACTCAGGGCTGGCTCAGCTGCCCTGGGCTGGCAGAGGTGCCTGCGGGGGCACCGGGCAGTGCGGGGACCGGACCTCCCCTGGCAGGGGCTCCCCGCAGCTGCACATGTGTGGAGCAGCAGGGCTGTAATCTGAAGACATGTAACACGGACTGTTTACATTTTTGCAGTCCTGGATAGTTATGTGCTGAGTTCCCCTACTGGAAAGAAAAACTGCGTGAGCGGGAGGAGGAGACTCCCCGGGGTGGGGGGGTGATGGCATCTGGGAGCAGGATCCCGAATGGACACACCCCCCTCACTGCCCTGGGCCGAGGGGCCCCTTACATCCCCCCCTGCATCCCCTCCTGCTCCAACGTGAATGGTAATAACTGTAATTGCCAGGTTTGGGCAGAGCTGCTGCGTTACTGCTTCGTGAACTCCGGGACAATTATCGTTTGGCGCTTCCAGCCCGGTTTCCATCACGGGCTTTCTAATTGCAACACCTACATAAAAGCCGTTGCTTTGGCCAAGGGATGGGAAGGGTCACCATGATGATGGCAGCAGCTGTGACGAGCCTGTACCTGTCCCAGGAACAGCCACCCCTGTTGTGGAGCAGCGGGGAGGGCGGTGGGAGCAGGGACGAGCTCCAATCCCTGGGGATGGGGTCTCTGCCTTTGCTCTCCCTACTGCCCCTTGGCAGCTCTGGGGGCACAATGCCCCGGCCTGGGCCGCAGAGCACTGCTGGCTCCGGATGAGCTGAGGCTGGATCTGCTCCCTGTAGTCTTTGAGCCTAAAAAAAGGCTGGTGTGAGGTTAGTGCTTTACCTAACACGCTGTCTTGAGGAGAAGAAAAGGTCAGTGAGACTTCTGAAATAAAAATGTTTCCATCTCAGTTGAGAAAAAGCCCAGATGGGTGAGCAAAGTTTAGAAAAGGGAAAGAATTGAGCAAGAAAGCAATACTGTGAGAAGCTGATAAGAGGAGCTCTAGCAGGAGAATAGGGGAGCCTTGTCTATCAGCCTATTAAAGGCTATTCTTACAAGTTTTTTTTCTTTTCATTAATACGCAGGGTGAATAGAACATTGAATAAAAATCAGTACTTACTGCACAATTGTAGGATTGAAAGGTAACTGTCAACAGAAGGATTGGGGTGACAAAAGGGGCCATTTCAGTGCTTAGCAAATGATTTTCGGCTTGTCATTTCAATAGGCCGTGTTTTTCAGAGATTGTGTTTTTTTGAATAGCGTTTATTACCATGCTTTTTAAAAATTTCATGTTGTCTCTTTGCAGGCACCATTCATTTGCAGATGCAGTATTCCTTTTGGGTTGTCAGAGGGATACTGCTTTAGAAAAATAAAGTACAGTCGTCCAGTGAGAAAAAGGATTCTCTTGTGAAGCTAATGGCTGGGAGAAAAACAATCGGGGCAGCTCCTACCTTCTTGCCAGCCTGACCCAGTTTCTCCCACTGTTCTTTATTCATGATCCCGTCGGCCACCGGTTCTCTCCATTTCAAATTACAAGTACGATGCAGAGTAAGATAAAACTTTCCTTTTTTTTCCAACAGAAGGTCCATCTTCCTTAATGCTCCAGTTTTGCAGCAGGAGTCTCTAAGATACAACTAGTTCTCCCATCTCTCGCCTACAGACAAGAGGTCCAATTTTGCAGTCCTTATTCAGAAAAAATCCCATTTACCTCAATGGGGGCTTTGCTTGAATGAGCAGTGGGCAATTAATGCTCAGACTTTACAAAAGAGATATGTGGGGTGTTTAACCCATTGTGCTTATGCCCGAGAGGAGAAGCTCAGTGACAAAGTTTTACGGTTATCTGCTTCAAATCAAATCTTTGAAAACGTGTTGGTTTAATCGAAACGATCATGTTCATTGCTACATAATTGCTCACACAGGTCCAGGATTTGCATGACACTGTATACTATGCAGTAGTGGTTAAAAGGACTTGCATTAGGATTTCATATCATTTTAACAAAAACCACCATTTTTGGCACCCTGGGCTCCTAAGTAGAGAGTAATCTAGAATTAGTGAGAAATAGATTTCATGGCTTTAAGTCACTTTATAGTGTGCAGGTCTTGAACCCTGATCTTTTGTAAATTGAACCACTTGTGAAAAAACAAAGGGCTCTAATCCTTTTAAACTGCCACTGCACATCCCTGGCCCAGTGCCCTTGAGAAGTGATTTAAATGGCGTTGAGTATGGCAGCTCAAAACATACCCAGATCTGTTAAGAGGCTGATATCTATGATGGGAATGGAAACAGGGTAAAAAAAAGCTAATTAAAAGTATTGATGAGTCTGCCAGAGAGAATTACATCCTTCAGCCCTCTGAAAATTACCTGGAGAGAGGCTGGGATCCTCCAGCAGCAGCAGCTGCAGCGCGGGGAGCGGGAGGGCAGCGCCGGACGGTGCCGGAGTTGGAGCACGGGCTGCTGGTGCTGGTGGTGCTGGCACGGGGCAGGACCAGGCTCCTGGGGCCAGTCAGAGCCCCCACGGAGGGATCCCAGCTGGATCCCACCTCTCGTTGAGGTCCTGGGCCACTTCCCCAGGACTGGCACCCAGCACATCACCTGCAGCCTTTGCTCTTCAGCAGGTGCTGCAGGAGCCCTGGCGTGGCTGGCAGTGGTGGGCAGAGGTGCTGGAGCAGCTCAGAGCAGCCCCAGCCTGACCTGGGGGCTCCAGCCCCGGCTGCCCCCAAGCAGGACCAGCGGTGGGACACAGGTTCTGGCCAAGGAGCCAAGCCAGGACAGGCAGCAGGCAGGGAGGTGTCCCCAGACACCTGGGGCTGATGACAAGAGCATCTCTTGCCCTGCTCAGGCCTCTCCAGCCTCATTAACAGCCCCGGTCTTCAGAACCTCTGTGCCTGCCACATGGGACACTGCTCAGCCCAGCTCTGCAGCCTGCACAGTCTTGTAACCTCCAGCCCAGCTCAGGGAACAGGTTTTGCCTCTTACATCCCTTTTTTTCCCCTCCCTCCAAAACACAACACTTGTGAACTATCCCAGGTGACCTGAGTTTTCTGTGTTAGATAAACATGACTAATTCAAAAGCAGTTTTCCTTTCAACAGCTAGAATTAAATCAGACCTCATTCCTGAGGAGCAGCAGCAATAATGGGTGTGTTAATGAGGATTATCCTTCCTGCCAGCCCCAAGAAACAGCTGATAAATCGATAGACCCATCAGAGGAGCACTCCTGCCCACCCCCCCGCCCTGCAGCAGCGATGTGGAGCGGCAGGACCAGCCCCCCAGCCCCACACAGACCCAGCACCAGGCAGGGTCCTGCCACTTCCACCCACTTCTCCTAGCTAGATCCTCATCCTAATTCTGCCTGCACAGGGAAGGACACTTGGCCTGTCACAGTATCACTCTGGTTGGAAAAGACCTTCAGGATCATCAAGTCCAACCACTGCCCTAACTGCCACATCCACCACTCAGCCCTGTCCCCTGGCACCACATCTGCCTGCTTAGATGTCTCCAGGGATGGTGGCTCAACCACCTGCCCAGACAGCCTGGATCACCCAGTCCAACTCCTCCCCCAGAACAGGACAACCCCAAAGTTCACACCATGTCCCTGAGGGTGTTGTCCAAGTGTTTCTTGAGTATTGTCAGACTTGGTGCCATTACTACTTCCCTGGGAAGCCCATTCCAGTGCTCCACCACCCTCTAGGTGAAGAATCTCTTCCTAATGTCCAAACCTGGTCCAGTTTTTTGCTTCATCAGTTTGTGTGTGTCCTCTTCCCCGTCCCCCTCGTGGGAGCTCATATTATATCCAGGTGTCTTCAGGGCTCTCCTGATGTCCCATGAGCTGCATTTGGTGGCATCCCTGACCTCTGGCACAGATGCTGAGACATGTGGAGCTTTTTCCACTGCAGCAATAAGACCTGGAGCTCAGGGGCCAGCAAGGACAAAATGTTCAGTTTCCTTAGTAATAGCTGAAAAACAAGAATTTCACTTTGAAAATTAAAAAAAGAAACAAGAAAAAAAAAGAGCAGTGTTCTTTAACAAACCTGTAGCCTGTGCTTCTCCCAGGGGAAAGGCTGAGACAAGGATCTCTGCAATAGAAATGCCTGACTCGGTGTTTAAAGTGCCCTTGTTAGCCCTGCCTTGATGGCTGTCTGGAGAATCACAGATCCCACAGATATTTTAGGCCATATAATTTGCTTATCTCCTTGTACAGTCTTAAGCAGCTCCTGAGGAAAGAGACAGGCTGTTCCCTTCAAACACTTTTGCTTCCAGTGGATGTTCAGGTCACGGCAGAGGCACAGGGGACCCCACCCAAAGCACCCCCACCTGCTCTGGTGCCCTAGGCCACAAACAACACGTAGCAGACACAAAGGGACTGTGGCCACCTCCAGGCACCAGCCAGGACCACCAGTGGCTGCTGCCAGCCAGGGACCTCCGTGGCTCTGCCAGATCCTGCCTCTGGTCCCGGCTGTCTGAGGGGAGCGGTGGGTTTCAGGGTGCCAGTCTGCACCAGAGCCTGCATCTGTCTCCTTGAGGGGTGGCCCATCCTGCTCCCAGCCCTCTCCATGTAGCCACAACTGTGGTGGCTCCTCCAAAGCCTCCCTTCCTTAGTATTGATGGAGAGCTGGAATGAAAGGCAAATGATCCCACGTTAGAGAACTCTGGACAGACAGACAAAAGCCTTAAAGTTCAATTAGGTGTGAAGGAAAGGAGGGCTATGCAAGCACCAGAAGCAGGGTGTGAATTAGATGTTAGAGCTGAAGACAACAGGCAGCCCAACACAAACACATTTGTCTTTGCTCCACACCAGCCTTCCCTGCCAGCTCATGCTTCAAGCCATGCACACAGAAGCCTCCTGGCATATTTGGAAGATAGTCAACATTTCCAGCTACAATATTTTAATTATAAAGCACTGTTGAGACGGTTACACAAAGCAACTGGCTCAGTGAAAGGCTCAGAGCCACCAGGTGTGGGCTCTAAATGGGATGCTGGGAACATTTATCCAAAAAGCAAATTGTCTCCCCAGCACAGCCAAGTGTGGAGCTTCCCCACTGCTGCTGTGTCGACTTCAGACACAGGGTCACCATCCCTGCCCAGGAATGAAGCTTTTTGCAGCAAACTCAGCCACCTGACACCTCGCAGGTCAGGTTCTGCAGCCTCTCCAGCACACAGTCTCCTGGACAAAAAGCAGCTGCAACATCTAGACACTCTCCAGAGGCAGGAGCAACTCCTGCTGTGCTGCTGAAAACCTCTATTTGGCTGGAATTTTCTGAGGTCTTTTCTGGTTGCTGGGACATCTCCTGCATCCCCGATTCCTCATCTCCTCTGTGCCATCCATCCTGCCTCCCCAGGTATCATCCCGTGTGCCTCTCAGAGCCTTTCCACAAGCACCAGCACTTGCTCTGGTTGCAGAGCTGTTCCTCAGGCAAGAAGAGCCGAGCAGCACTGCAAGGCTGTTGTGTCCCTTGGTATCATTCCTGGGTAACAGAACATGGAAATAACAATTCAACAAGAAAATAACTTATAAAGGGTCATTGCTAAATGCAATAGACGTTCCAGGAGAGCATCAAGGGAACCTGAGAGCTGCAGGCAAGAAGTCCCAAAGCCCTGGGAGACTGGGCAATGCAGGGATTTTGTTTTGGGACGGCCTTGACTTAAATCAGAGTTTGAGAAGTTCTCTTCAGGGCCTGTACGTGAGCCCTGGGGGAGGCGCCGGCAGCGCCAGGTGGCTGAAACCGCGGCCACCTGAGTGGTCTGGGGCTGCACTGGGATCTGGGATGCACTGGGATCTGGGATGCACAGGGATCCGGGCTGCACAGGCACAACTGAGTGCATTATAATTGCAGGCTCAGTGTGAAACTAGGTGTGGGCCAAAGTGCAGCTACAATAGGTGCAGCGCCAAGAAGCATTTGGTGCCAGCAATAGATACTCTGGCAAACTCAGCCCTACAGCTCCAATTATGGGACTTCTCTTATACCACTGACTCTAAACATTGGCTTCTGGCTGCGGTGCCTTATGCCAAATTGTAATCGCCCTCATTCCACTAATGGTCAAAACACTGGGAGTCCAAACAGGGTTTCATAATCACTGAGGAGGAGAAAGCACAGTTGAGAGACGATGCTCAGCACAGCGAGGGGCAGCGCACGGGGAACGGCAACATATGTCATTGCACTGTGATTACCTCACAGGATCTGGAAAAATAAGCTTTTCCTGTTCAGACTCCAAAATGATCATAAATTCAAATGGGTTTTGCAGCTTTCTGGGAGGAAGACTCTCCAGCAAAGCCCATCAGGCAGTGGCAGTCCAGGCTGTGGGCAGGAAGGTGCTGGCAGCACTGGGAGGGCCCATTGACACTGCCACACCATCATAATAGGCCCTGATTTATGGCTTATTAAAATAGAGTGAGCTGAGATAAAATGCCAGGAATAAAAAAAATATGACTGGATTGAGTGTGACTTGGCTTATTGGGTTTGTTTCCTATCTTTTTATAAGGGCTATAAAAACAAACAGCTCTCACTTGACTAAAGAAATCATTCATTAAGTTCCTCCACTTGCTCCAGCACATCCAGACACAGACAAATAAATTCTGTGTGTCCCTTTCAGGAGCTGGTCCCAAGAACGCGGTGGAGCTGCTGGTGTGGGCAGTGACACCAGGGCTGGGGTCCCAGGGGTGTGGGGCTGGGGGCTGTTCCCTGCCCCAGCCTGGGCCAGCAGGTTCACATCCCACCCACCAAGATGTGGCAATAAGTGTAATTGAATAAAGGAAGGGATGGGAAGGGAAGGAAGCCTGAGCAGCTGGGAAGAGAAGGAGGAGCCTGAGGCAAAATTTATTTCTGTCAACTGGTGGTCTATTTCCCTGATACCATTTCCTTGTATACAGATAAGGAGTTATCTTAAATGACCATGTCTTTTTCAATTTGTACTTAACAGTCAGTCCCATTTTCCTTATATGATACTATCACAGCAGGATGAAAAATGCATTACAATAATCCCTGAGGATCTTCATATATCAATATCAAATGGTCTGAAATTGACCTGTTATAAAAACCAGCCTTTCAAGTCAGAAAAAACTGAAATAAAAAAGCAAATTTCAGAGCTTGCAGTATGCTCCATAACCCAAATACTCAGGCACAAAGAGCAATGTTTCCAGAATACTTAATGAAAACAAACCTTCAACGGCTTAAAAAAAAAACAACTCTTACTATTGATGCATCTGCTGAACGTTTGCTGCAGGTTGCAGGCCCGAGCAGCCAAATTAGGTTGAGCCACTGACTCCAGGAGCAGCGCTGGGAAGTTTGCCCCAGGTTGGCACAGGCAGTGGTGGTGGCAGCTGGAGAAGAGGACACAGGGAGGTGACAGCACTGCGGTCCTGCCCCCGCCAACCTGCCCAGCACGTGTCCCCTCCGCTCCGGGGTCTGTGGGCACACCAGGGTCAGACACAAACTCGCTGGCCCCGAGCTCCCCAGGCTGGAGGTGTGAGGAGCACTGGAGACAGTGTCAAGCCCTGAACATTTTTCCTGCCATTTTTTAAAATGAAGATGTACCTGGAGGCTTCCTCACGCCACGCACGGACGGGCGCTGCTTGGCACAACTCCCCTGGCTGCTAAAGATACAAAAACACCTGAACAGATCTCCATCAGAAGTAGCTGTCTCTGTGTCAAGTTATTGGCACACTACAAGCCAGGAGGAAAAACAATAAATTAAAAAAATAATAATAAATTAAAAATAGAAGAGGCAGCAGAGGAGACAGGCACCAGCAGAGCAGCCTGTGCTGAGAGCAAGGCAGGGGCAGGTTCCAGCCACAGCCAGGGCGGTCCCAGCTGCCACTGAAGGTGATGCAGAGACACCTCTCACCATGAGGGAGGACCCAAAACTCCAGACCTCAACACCATCCACGTGGAAGGTGGAGCTAGCAGGAAAGTGACAAGCACTGAAGGCTCAGAGGAGCCTCAGCCTTGCTGTCCACAGGAGAGCCCCTGGGGAGGGTCCTTGTGCCAAGCAGGGCTGTGGCTTTGGCTTTGCCCATGGTGCAGCATCCCATCACCCTGTGCCAACTGCAGAAGTAGAGCTGACAAGGGGTCCTGGAGGAGACTCTGCCAAAGAGGAGACAGCAGTGTGAATCCTGGCACGCTTCTGGAAGGAAAGCTGCCAGCTTTAAGTGAATTTCATGAGAAGTGCATTGGGCTACTTATCATTTTAAATGAGACCAGCATCGAAAATGAGAGGCACAGGAGGACGTAAGTAATGTCAGAACAGAGCCCTTTATTAATTAATAAACAGAAGTGCAAGCTAAGAGCTTTACATCTACCACTGCTAAATGCACAGTTAAAAGCCCTGTAATAACCTGTGTTCATAATATATTCCAAGCATCCCGCCTGGCTCTGAAGTGCATGTGATGTGACACCATCTACCTGCTGCAGCATGCAATTAACAGTGAGGGCCCAGCCTGCGAGGAATACCAAGTGAAAAGCTGCACAGCAACATCACCTGGCAGGGCAGCCTGATTGTCACAGCATCTGCAGTGCCACAGCTCAGCAGAGCAATCCCTGGCTCTGCCAGGATTTCTGGCTGGGCCTCATGCTTGTGTGCAGGCTGAAGCCTGCTGGTGTGGTACAGCTCTCTGCTGATCTTCTTTAAAAATAACAGTTGGGACCTCCTAAGAAATTTTAAAATCAAGGCACTTTTGTTGTTTTGTTTTTTTTTTTACTTATGCCACCATAAAGATCATGCCATGGTCATTGCACACAAATTTACATCATCTTGTTCACCAAGCACACATAAGTTGTCATGCAAAGTAGGTATTAGCAGGCACACATGGCCACTTAGATGTCTACTCATCTGCATGCACAAATACTCATTTTGCATGCAAATCGTGATCTACAGAAAATGGACATCGAAATCCAAGTCACAACACTTGTACTAGCACTGGCTGTGGTAATGGCTTTGCCACTGCTGCAGGTTCTACTGACTTATAGGCTAAATTATTATGAGTGCTGTTGATGGCCAAGCATTATTATTATTTTTTTTACAGCTAAGGGGATTCATTACCATTCATCAATTTTTAAAAGACACCTTTGGAGTGGGTCAGTATCATCATCTCCTCTGTCTTTGCCTCCTTCCCTACAACAGGAGCCTGCAGCCTGCCTGGCACTACGGAGGAGAGGCTGGGTGGGGGGAAATGCTCCCCTGTCCCTTCACCCTGCAGAACAGCTGGTTTCCAACAATCCACCCTGCTCAGAGCGATGCCAAAGACGCTTCCAAGGAGGATTATGAGGACAGCATCTCCAAAACTGACTTCATGAGATACCCTGGAATCTTCCAACAGTTGGTGTGCTTGGCAAAGAATCCCTGGGCATCTCTGAGTCTCCAGGCACAGCGTCACCCCCAGCCGCCCTTGCCCCCAGCCCCCTTCACCCACATCCCTCCTGGGATGACAGGGCTGGTGTGGCTGCGCCAGCGGCGCCCCTGGAGCAGGGGCTGGGGAAGCACTGAGCACCTCTTCATAAAAGCAGCAAACAGGTACAAGAGGAGCTCTCCAAGCCTGGGGGAGAGGATTTCTGGCCCTGAGAAGCTGAAGGCAGAGCCTGTAAGACCAGTGAACCTCCCCACTGATACCCCACACCAGGTCATGTCCAGAGCTCTGCACATCCTGCACCTCCACCACAGGGTTTTCTAGCTTCCTAGATCTCTTCTCCTTAACTCTTTGGCAGCTGCTGAAACCCACACTGGTGCTCGGCTGCACACAAAGAAGTCATCCTGGGAAATCCTGGCTTTTGGCATGACTGAGGTTTATAGAAAAAGTGATCCCATTTTCAGGCAGATTTCCACTAATGAGTAAAGACTTGACGACCATATGCTCCCCACAGCCTCCTGCTCACTGCTACCTTCCACTTGCTTCTTCGTAATGGGGAAGAGACATGATAAATTTCTGTGCTGTTTCAGTATTATATTAGAACTGTTAAGCTTACCCACATTAAATCAAAGAAATTAAAAATAACAGCAGGATATCAAACTTAATTACTTCTTTAAGACTGTGCTGTGTAGCTTGATGGGCCAGCCTCCTTCACAGGAAAGCCACGATCCCTTCCCTCCAGCTGCAGCAAGAAAGTGCAGGTGAGGCATGGGGAGGGCAGTGCAAGACCCTTTCTGTAAGTGACATCACACAATTATGTACAAATACATGTGGACAGAAATACAAACCAGTGTTTCTATACAGCTACATGCACAAAAATATATCCGTCCTCTTACAAAACTTCCTGAGATGTTGCAGGTCTCTGTATCCTGTAAGAAAATACAGAACTACTCTCCTTTGGTGCATCTGATTTGCTCTTGCTCATATCTTAGGACAAACGATCCTTAAAACTCTGCAAATCTAGAAAAACTTCTTTATCCTTGGCAAGCCCATAAGCAATGTATTGGAGAGTGAGAGCAGCCTTTCACCTTACTCATGGATATAACACCACAGAGGTACAATTTGCATTCCTCTCTCCTTGGCTAGGTCCTCTTTTAGATTATATTTAGAAAATATGTGCTGGCAGTTAGACCTGGAATGCTTGTTTAAAAGCTTTAATAACAAGGTAATGGGAAATATTTCTTTGAAAAAGAACGGAGGTGTTTGTGAGAAATTCTGGAAGTGGTGAGGTGCAGCAGTGGGACTCAGTCCTGTCACAGCCACATCCCCAACTGCAGAAGGCTGGGGACGCGAGGGGGCTGGTGACACAGGGAGCAGGAGGGCACAGGCAGCAGCCCAGGGGTGCCCGCTGCTGGGGTCTCGTACCAGCACCCACCACCTCTGTGTAACCACTCCTTGTGCTCACGTTTTCCTGCATCTCCGGCTGAGCTGAGCACCCAAATGTCCAAAGTGATGAAATCCTTGTTGGGCTGGTGTTGGCAAGGACAAGGGTCACAGAGTCCCCGGAGCGATGGTCAGGACTGGCCCCCAGGACACAGGCTGGGTCACCAGCAGCACCTACAGCCTTGCAGAAAGAAAAGAAACAGATTCAGAACAAAGTCTGAAATAGTTCTTGCAGTCTGTGCAGCTGCTAACAGCAAACAAAAAGTCAGAGAAATGCTCATCTGCAGCATGACACACGTTGGTTTGTGCTACAATAAAAGCATGATTTGACATTAATTCCCTGCTTTCTGCAGAAAATCCCTGGGCAAAGCTTCTTAGTCACCAGCCCGGTTTGATGTGCTGAGCAGCCAGGCTTCCTGCAGAAAGGGTTAAAAGAAAATGTTATACTAAAAGAAATCTTTCTACAAGTATAAAAAAGCAAAATGATTGTAAATTCCACCAGGGGAATTCTGCCATGAATATGCTTCACCTTTCACAGAATCTCCCGCCCTGCCTCAGAGGATAACTGACCTTTGGAGAAAAATAATGAAAAGAAGAAATTCCTTGGAGAAAATAATGTGGCCAGGCCTCAGTAATGAGATCTGCTCCCTTTATGTTGCTATGACAACCACACTCATTTTATAATACAAAATACATGAATGGGGAAGAGGGCCCATCTCCTCCCGGCAGCGCCCGCGCCGCGGCACCTCCCGGCAGGACGGGAACACCTCGGGGCTGGTCTGTGCTCCACTTCTAACGCACACACGGCCCGGAAACGCTGCTCCTCTCAACGCTCTCACCACCGCTCACCAACTCGTTCCTGGGGCTGGTGGGCACCTGGCCAGGCTGTACCCATGGCACCCACCTGCCCCAGTGGTGGGGACACACCCGGCACGTGTCCCCGCTCCCTCCCGCAGCCAGCTGGGAACTCCAGCCCGCAGATGGTTCTTGGGAAGAGTCTCTTGCTCCGACTGAGCACGGGGCTGAGCAGGTTTCCCGGGTGCCGCAGCACAGGGACCCACTGCCACCCGCCCTCCTGCTCCCGGGCCGGCTGCGTCCAGCTCGGCAGGGGGGACTGCAGAGGCCGGGCAGCCAGCTCGGTGCTGCGGGCACAAAGGCTGTTCCCCGGTTGCTCTCGGGCAGCGGTGGCAGAGGCCACACGGGGACAGGGACACCCCGAACCTGCTTAGGGCAGGGAACCAGCAGCTGCGGGGAGGCTGGGCAGGCTGGTGGCTGGGGCTGGTCCCCAGGATGTCCCTTGGGCCGCAGGCTCTGCTCCTCAGAAGCATGTGGCACCAGGAGTGTTCTTTCCATTCCTCAGCAAATGCAAAACCCTGGGCTTGTACTTCGACTCTGTGGAGAGGCTGCTGCTGCGATCTCCTCTCCTGGCGTGGGAGACTTCCCCAGGCCTGGGGCACTCCGTGTGTGTGCTGGGCTCTGCTCCTCGTCCTGCTGAGAAAACTGCATCTAAAGCAGAGGAGCAGCTGGTGACAGTGAGGAACGAGGGGCCAGAGGGTGCCAGGCTCAAAGCCACTGGGGAGCTGCCTCATGAGCACCACCCTGCTCTGCAGGGCCTCAGAAAGCAGAGATTTGGTCACTTCCAGATGTCAGCAAAGTGGGAAGATTTGCATGAGAGCCCAAATGTACATCCCAGGCTTTTCCAGAGAAAGACACACTCACTCTTTGGCACGCTGGGCTCTCCCGCTCGCCTCGAGCCACTTTCATGTGTGAGCATGATTAAAACTGCGAGGACTAAAGGCCCAAAATCAGACTAGAGATGGAAATGGAGAAGTCAAGGGGGAGCTAAGTATGGTCTTTCAGTTAATCCAGAGCTTCAGAGCGTTTCCTGTTTCCCAGGTGGTCTGCTGGGAGACCCAAGCTCTACTGCAGCATCAGCAGATTTGCCAGGCAAACTGGAAGAGTGCTGGGAAAAACTACATACCCAAGGTTCACAAATGAAGAAAACAGCCAGAAAAACAAGGGTGGAGAAAAAGGAAGCCAAGAAACTAGGGGAACAAGAGGCTCCAGTCCATGCTTTTATATAGCTCAAGCAAGTAGCAGCATGGAGGGGAGTGCTGGGGCTGTCTGATGGGCTGGGGCCAGGAGGAGGACAAACAAGGCAGGGTGACTTTCCCTCTCTGCTGTCCTCTCATGGTGACTTTTCCCAAAGAACAGAGGTTATCAGAGAAGGATGAAAAGCTGAAGGAAACAGAGTTGCAGATAGGCAAAATCCAGAGTGCTAAAATCAACTGGCATTTTCCAGCTGCTTCCAGTATGGTGACAGATGTTTTCAGGACAGGTTTTGGGGTCAGCACTTCTGCGGGCGGCAGCTGAAGGGGGTCTGCCTCTTCTCCAGCATCTGAGGCAGGGAGCACCCTTAGCCAGATCTCTGAATCCTCATTTTCCATTCCAAAACACTTTGACTTGCCTCTGGTGACTAAGTCTGGGGACCATGGAAGGATTTCTGCAATTGCCTGAGGAAGACAGAAAGGTGTCAGGAGCAACCACGACATCAGGATGACTCTGAACCATTCCAGTGCAGGGAGACAAGGTATTTCCAAAGCCAGACAAAAATTTAAGCTGCCCTCTGACTGGTGCCTTCTTTGCATGTAGAATTTGCATCTGGCAGCAAGAGCCACCTTATATCAAATACCAATGCAAAGGCTAATTTAAATTCTTTTTATGCAAATGTTCAGTAGCATGGAACAGTAATAAATCTGGGAAACCACTGGAAAGATGTTTAAGAGGACATACAAATTCTGGTCACACATCAGCAATTAGGAATCCCAAGAAGGAGAAAGCACCTGTCCTGGCCTTTATTGAATATTATTCTCAATTAGAATATTCATCATATACACAAGACAATTCCTTCATTCAAACTTCCATAGACATGTTCAAATTACATCATATCTGCAAAACAGAGAGATGGAAGTTATCATAACCTGTCTCTGAATAAAGCATTATTGAAACTATAAATGGTCCTGTCTGAAGCTTGCTGAAGTGCAGAAGCCTGACAGATGCTGCACAGAAATATGACTGGCTGGATGATGTCTTCTGAAACAGCTTGCAGGAAAATGATCCCATTATGACTGAGGCTTCCCAAGCAGCCCCCATGAATACCTAGCAGGGAGGCTGTGGTGCAGGGAGGGCAGGCACAGCACAGCAGTGAGGTCCCCTGGGGACACTGCTGTCCCACCACCAGGCCATCCAGGCACCGCGCCCTGGGAGCCCCTGGATCAGGAGCCCTCGGGTGGGCAGCCACGGGCTCTCACTGGCTGGAACCAAAACCCTGAGCATACCCTCCTGCTGTTCACTGCTGGAAAAGAGCACGTGCCTGTCCATGAGGTTCCTACAGGCTGACGTGAGTCTTTGCCTGGGGCTACCCCTGCACACCCACCGGGAGAGCTGCAGTCAGAAACACTCCTACCCTGTCCCTGCCCCGTGGTGCCAGTCAAGCTGCCAGGTGTTTTCTAATAACAGATCATACACTTGAGGCCAGAGGGATCCTCACACTCACCTGGCCTGTGTTAAGCAGATCAGACCTGAGGGCTTTTTATGTCAGTTCCTGATGCAAATCCTGTGCCTGTGCTTGAAGTTTCCACAGGACTGCTCTGTGATAAGGGCTCTGTTCCTCAGCAAGCAACCTGGAGACTCCTCACCTGCCCCTGCATGCCTTTTTATGAATAATCTAACAAGATGGAGCTGCTGTCATCTCTCCTTATTGCTCACATCTGCTGCAGCCTGGATTCAATCCAGTGCCTGTCCCGCGGACCCTGCCAAGCTCCCTGCAGCCTCTCGGTGCACGGACCCAGCCCCGTGCCCAGCTCGGGCACTTCCCACCCTTCCTGCCCTGCTCATCCCCCAGCAGTTGTGTTCCTGCCCCATTCTGCATCACCACAGGGGCTCTGTTGTGTACCAGCCAGACATAAACCCTCACTGAGATGTGAGCTCTCAAGAGCTCTTTTAAACCCCTTTCATTCCGCCTGTCAATAATTTTGTCCAAGACTGTCAGCTGACAAACCTCTAGCAGGTCATCTCACCCTCCTCATCTTTTGCAAATTCTTGCACAATCTTTTATCCTCTGGAGTGTCTTCAGTGCACCAAACAATACACGAAGTTACCACTAACAGTCCAGGAAGGATCTCATACTGCTCTTTTTAAAATGCTTGAGGACATTTGTGAACTGCCTCTTAAAAGCTCCAATCTTGGTGGCCCTTCCAAGGTCTGTCCATGAACATCCTCCTCAGCGAGGCTGTATTTTGTGCTGTATGGTAAGGAAGTATTTTTCAAAATAAGAAACATTTTGTGAACACTTCCAAGGCTGTTCACAGCCAAGTCATCTCTCTCTGCAAGACCTTTGCTCGCCCCCCAGGAGCCAGCAGTGCCAGCTCTTCTCACCGCCTGCTGTATTTGCAGCTGCCTCCCTGCATTTTCCCATGCTGCTTTTCCTGCAGGCAGAGCCTCCTCGTTACTGCTGGAACAGCCATGGGAACATTCTTCTCTGATTTCTGCAATTTTTTTGTGAAATCCACAAGCAGCAAGGCTGAGCACGCAGCCTGACACCACGACCCATATTCCCATGCTTCCTTGCACTTTCTGCTCCCTCCCTGTCATTCCCACTGCACGTCCCTTGTCCCTACAACACCAGCACAAGGACCACTGTAGCGGTGCGTGCGAGCGCAGCCGGGTATGACCCATGGCCATGGTCTGCAGGCACATCAACAGCACAAATAAATACCGAGACTGCCAGTCGCTACGGGTCAGCAGTAAAATTCCATCACCAGTGGAAGGAACCAGATTCAAAGATTAATTACCAGCCTTAGCCCTTGAAACGGGGATCAGTATCTCTAAAACACCCAGCTCCCCCAGTACTTCATGCATTATATTTTGGCCAAATTAGCAGAGTTAGAAAAATTAACAAGGAGGAGTTTAGAAGGATGAGGCTG
Organism: Chaetura pelagica; assembly: GCF_000747805.2. Taxonomy (NCBI): domain Eukaryota; kingdom Metazoa; phylum Chordata; class Aves; order Apodiformes; family Apodidae; genus Chaetura; species Chaetura pelagica. The sequence continues at coordinate 1,586,236 of NW_009953068.1, forward strand.
CAATAAGCTAATTGTCCCCAAAAAGGCCTTGTAAATCTTCCATGCTCTCTCTATCCAACTGGACCTGCCCCACTGAATTTCCCAGCACTGTTTGTTTCTAAGGTGAACTTTGAATAAAAATATTGTTAATATAGACCAGTGGCTGGAAGAAACCCTGTCTCTCCTCAGCCCAGGGTGGAGCTCATTCCAGCCCCATCTCCAGCCATGCCTCTCTTCATGCCCAGACCAAGGGTCCCTGTGCCCAGTTGTGGCCCACCCTGATGTGCCTCTTGGTGCCAGTTTGGAGGGGGCAGCCCTGAGGGGCCTCACCCAGACCGGCCTCATGTTTTCGGGTGCTGCAGGGCAGGTTTAGGTGTGTCTTTGGTGCAGATCCTGCATGGAGGGGGTCCTCTGGAGCACAGAGGATGGGTCTGGGCTGAGCCCCTACCGTGGGGTGATTTATCCCCAGCCATGACTGGAAAACCCCGGGGTGATAACTGTGTTGCCATAGCAGCAGGCTTCACTTCCAGATCGATAAAACCGAACCCTGAGTGGGGACGCGGCACAGGGACAGTGTTTGGTGGGAGCTGGCAGCAGGACCCCCTGGCAGACAGGGACACAGCCAGCTGCCAGGTCCCCAGCCCTGGCACACCCCAGCCAGGCCACTGCAGACTGTCCCCCTGCCATCCCCACACTGTCTCCATACCCAGGTGCAGGTTGCCATCCTGCCCAAGGGGCCATTGCTGTGGAGGTGCACAGCACACCTGAGCTGTGCAGTGTGACATGGAGCTCCCAGCTCTGCACCAGCTCCAGGAGAATCTGTACTGCCAAAAATACCAGATTTAGCATAAAAAAACAAAACAAAACTGAGACAATGTGCTATAAGCAGAAGCCTGTATGAGCCCTGGAGAGGGAGGGCCATGAGACTTCTTGGACTAGCCAAAGGAGATGTGAATCTGCCCAGCAAGCAGCCTGGGCCCCCAGCACTGCCTTGCCCCAGATCGTGGTGGTAGAGCCCACGTGCTGCCAGCACTGCTCTAAGTAGGTGCCACCAGGCAGGTGCCACCACAGCAGCTCAGCACCAGCCCTGCAGGAGCAGGTCCAGCCAAGCTCTTTGTCACACAGGGGGCCGGGGCCCCGCAGTGATGTCTGTGATCCTGCCCACCCCACAGATCTCTGGAGTCCCTTTGAACCGTCACCTCTTGCTGCAATTTGTCTGACTTCCTCTGAAATAAAAGGTATTCAGGAAAATCAATGATAATTCATTGTATCCTATGATTTTTAAAAGCAATTAAGAATGAGACAAGGTAAGAGGTTAGCAAAAATCTCTCATTCTTTAATATATTGTATTTTCTCATTAATTCTTTAATCTTGTGACAAATTCTCCCAGGCAGAGGGCCAGCTTCCTGCCCACGTGCACTCTGAGTTATGAATGAAGCAGTAACACCTCAGCCCTGGCCCCGGGCTGGAGCGAAGGCAGCACCGGCGCGTCCCCTCCCCAGCTGCACCCGGGGAGCCCTGGGGGTCCCAAGGGAGATTTCCCCCAGCACAGGGGACTGTCACCTTGCCAGGGTGTCCTGCTGACACCCTGCCTGCATGAGGAGCGGGGCTCTCTGCAAACCCCAGCAGCAAACCATGGAGCTGGGCAGATGAAGCTTCCCTGGGGCACAAGACCTAAAAGCAGAGAGCAAAACACTCCCGTGCCAAAAGAACTCAACAGTTCCTGGTTCTACCCCTGCTCATTTCCACCACAGAGTTAATAACTGACTGCTAATTAGGGACACTACAAATAGGAACACATCACCAGTGTTTCTGTGTAACGTCTGGAAAATCAAAATTATTAATGCAGAAGTTATTTTGGAATCCAGAATTTAATTCTGCAAATCCTGGATAACAGCAGCCTGGTTTGCCAGCTAATTTTCACATCATAACATCAGAATCCCTAAATTAATAGTGAACTAATTAGAAAACACCAACTTAAAGACAGCACTAGAAGCTCCCTTTGTAAGGAAGATGGGTGAGAGCACGGCAGCACAAGCCCTCCCACTGCAGGAGGCACAGAAATGGAGAAGGCAGCCACAGGACAGGCAGAAGATGAGCCTTGTCCTACCCCAGGGGGTGTCCAAGGACCCTCCAAGACCAGACTCCCACTCCCAAGGTGAAGGTCACTTTTGGGTCCCTTGAGCACCAGCTCTCCCAGTTGCACCCCAGTGCCCACCAGTGCTGCAGGTGGTCAAACACAACCCTGGTCTCTTGGCAGAGCTGAGTTACAGGGACCAGCAGGACCTGCCACTTGGCTCCATCCTGGAATATCGTGACAGTGGCCCCTGTCTGTCTGTGCTGCCAGAGGTGCAGATCCTCACCCAACACTTCTTGTTTCTGCACCCTGGGTTTGTCCTGCCTCCCCCCACCATCCTCCAGGCTTAGCTCTTCTCACCACCTTCCTTCCTTGCAAATACAAAAACAGACTAAGCTGAACATTAAATTCTGCTAAACCCTTAAATATTGGATAGAAATCCCCCTGTTGCAGTTGTGCAATGGAAAACTGCAGACATTTCACCCCATCATCCTGTACCGAGGGGTGTAGGCAAGGGGTGAGGGGAAATTCTCAGTCTTGTTCTGAGCAAGTTCAAAACCAGTTGCTCTTTGGATGAGCTGCCATGAGGCCTCTCCCTGGAAGTGCTGGGTAATGGCTCCTTCCCTCCTTCAAAGTAAGGGTGAGAGCTTCAGCCTTACATCAGGCAGGTGCAATGTTAAGAACCTAAATATTTACCTGCTTTGTTCTGCGTCTTATTTATTAGGAATATTTTCCATCCCTCCACCTACCTAAGCAGAGTTTCCCCTAAAACAGCAAATACTATGGCCCTTTATTCTACAGAAATTTATTACTACAGAGTAAAAATGCTACTGTATTCCAAACATTGGCAGGAAAGCTGGGAGACTCTGGCCCTGCCAACTTTTAATGAGATACACATTGAAGCTGCATGTTGCTTGCAAGTTGCATGTTTATTTAAACAAGAATTTCCAAGTGTTTAGGGACAGAGGTTGCTACAACAAGTTCTTATCATTAAAAACAATGGTGCTGAAACTTTCAGGAAGGAGAGTTACAAATGGAGTCACTCTGCAGAATAAATCACTGATAAACTTTCAGCACAACTAATTTTAACCCAGGAAGAAGTACTGCTGGGTCTGAAGTATCCCCTAATGGATGTGCACACTCCCAGGATGGCTTGGGACCTATTATGAGATGAAATGATTTATTTAGGGATTTCAAATGCTTTAAATAAATCTTTCTTTTAGTCTCTGAATTATGCATTTTTTAGCAGAGCCAGAGATATGACACTTTCTCGAGGTAATTCTGCAAAGCCAGGATTACCCGAACCTTTCCACTCACCTCACAACAGAAACCTCTTCTGCAGCTTCCAAAAAATTAAGCACAGAGAATGGTGCTGAGGGGCTGACATTCACCTTCAGTAGCAATGGTAAATGAAACTTCTCAGCTGAATTGTGCCGGGAGCATTGTCAGATGAAGTAAGAGCAGCAGAGGCGTGGTGCCTGCTGCAGGGACACTGCCTGGGCAAACCCCAGGTCCAGCTGCAAACCTCACCCCAATGCCCAGGCACAGCCACACACCAGACCTGAGACATGGGGACAGAGGATGTGCACAGGCCTGTCCGTATTAATGACCCAAAGACCATCAGGGTGACATGGAGGTGGCAATTGCCATCAGTCCCGCAGTGTCCAGTATGGACCCGACTCACCTGGGCAGCAGCACCAGCCTTGCATGGCCCAGCACAACCAGCAGCTGCTTTAATCTCTGAAAGTCAAGCCATCAACTGGTGCCAGGGGCACATACCACACCTGAGAGGCAAGCCCACATGGCTGGGGATCCACTGACACACTGAGCTCCCCACCAGGGAGGGACACGGGCTGTGGGCACTCCCTGGCATCAGCTCCATGAGGGTCCTGTACCCCAGGGTCCCTGCATGGCCCCTGGCAAGGCTGCTGGCAGCCAGCCCAGGGCAGAGCTGGATGCTGGGGTGTCCACAGGGCTCACCACCATGGCAGGGACCCTCGCAGGGACCCACTCACTGCTGTGTCCCAGGGGAATGGCAGGAGCACGGCCCCACCAGGTCCCATCCCCAGGACCAGCCCAACCCTGCAGCAGGAGTCGTGAAGGGCCCAGGTTAATGAGATCTGAAAGCTGCCGGAGCCACAGGATGGACTAGCGGGATAGCTGGCCCATCTGCTCCATGGGAAACAGGCAGGGATGTCAGGGACAATCGGATCTCAACCCATTCGCGCGTCAGGAAAGAGCTGGAAGACGCGAATCTCGCAAGTTTACAGCCCCATAGTCTAAACGCAGCCACATGCCTTCTGTGGAACCATCAGCTGCCAACCAAATCAGAGGGGTGAGGGACACAGCCCCCTCTCCCCTGACCCACTTTCGATCCCCCCCAGAGATGGAGGGGGAACAGTTTCAGTTCACTTTGCTCTTACAAAGCTCCCACCACGACGGCCGCCCCGGGCGCTGGAGCAGGAGGCGGCACAAGCCCCAGCGCTGCCCCGGTGCCCCCTGGCACAGGGAGCCACAGCCCACCCCTGCTCCACACCAGCTGCTGGGGAACCCCAGGAGAAAGATAAGGGATCCTCTGCCACGGTGCCTGCAGAAAACTCCTGGGGCTCAGTAAATAAAAGGAGACTCTAAATATTATTTTTGGTAGGGATTTTCGCATGAAAAAGTAGAATGCCATAAATCAGGCACAATGCTACAATCAGCACATACTTGTGAATAAATGCATCCTGTAGTACATTTCAGCATAAATTATAGCCATTTGATTTAGGCTTTGCTGCACAAAGCCATATTATTTAAATTCAGCCAGAATCGAGTCCACTCACATTGCTACACATTTATAAAACATATTCATGATTATTGTCATAAACTACTGAGAACTGGCTGTTGAGTTATTTTGCCACATCATCATCTATAGTAAACAAGACTTATTTGACAGTTCTCTTTTCTTCCCCAACAATTTGCTACAAAATGCTCTGCAGAATTAATGCCGAAGGTACGACTAGATTTCCTCCAGCAAGTGCAGCAGAACCTGTTCCCAGCACAGCAACTGCCAACCTGAGCACAGCCAGAAGTTTTAAGCTCCACCACAAGACCCTGTGTGAGGTTCCCCGTGCCCACTCCCACCCCTCCCTTTACCCTTCTGTCAAACAACCATCAGCTGGTACAAGCACAAAGGCCTGAAGGCTGGGAGGGGAGGAGGGGACCCCTCCCTTACTGGCAGGCAAAAAGGGATTTATCTGTGAGATGAAGGATGACTGAGAACTAGAAGAGAAAAAGCAGGATTCTACTGGCCCAAGTCTTCTTTTCCTGGGACTCTCTGTGAGGTGGCAGATCTGCCCGATGGATTGACCCACTCCCTGGGCACCACGGCCACAGTGCCTGCCCCCAGCCTGGGAACTGAGGGCTGGGATCAGCGCGGCAACCGGTTCCTTTTGGTGCCAAAAGCATTTGCTCTAGATGCAGGATTTATGAACCATTTTTTGTTCTCTGTGCAGAACCCATGATCTCTTCAGCAGAAACCAGAGAGACAGGAGTGAGACATGAAGTGCACTGCAGTTTTAAAGTGTTCTGAGTTTGTAAGAGAAAGTCATGGAGTATCTGACCCGAATAATAAAAACTCCCACAATTAGAAAACTGTCCAGTGTCACTTCCCCCCCCTGCAGTGACAACAATGCTCCTCCACTGGCCTGAGAGGATCAGTCACTTGCTGGCTTGCTTGTCTAACTAAATTAATGTTTTACATTTCTCCTCTAGTTTGCAAACTTTTAAAAAATTAATCCCATCATTTCAACAAGTGTAACAACTAAATTAGCATCTTTACATGATTAAAGTGTCTGCTGCGTTTTTTCTTGGCAAACATTGCATGCACATAATTTTACTAAATGCAATAAACCAACCATAGAACTATTAATTTTAGCATGGTATTCATAACAATTAGAAACGCATGAACCTTAAAATGATAAAAAACTGAAATGAATACCAAAATAGCATGAAACACAAGAATCCAGCTCCTCAAACCAGGGAAATGGCTATTACTTCGTGGAGGCACAATATCCGTGTCTAGAGACAAGCCAAGCATGGTGGGGATGCTGCCCTGCTGGCTGGGGCAGGTCCAGGCTGTGCCCAGGGAGGGTCCCAGCAGTGCCTGGGGGGGTGGCAGTGAGAGAGCCCTCAGGCCCGGGGGCTTCCCTCTGAAACTGCCCTGCAGACCCACCAGGAGAAGCCCCACGTCTCCCTGAGCTGGGCTGAGGGCTCGCAGGGAGCACGAGCTCTCCTTGTGTCTTGGGGGGGCCCTTTCCTGCAGCCCCTCCTGCAGCACCCACCCCTGTGAGCTGCCAGCCTTGGGGTTTCCAAAAACCTGAAATTCCTCTTAACTCGCAGAATCATATGAGTGAGAAGCTTTGGTTTTCTTCTCTTTTGTCTCAGCCACTTTCAGCAGCTGAACTCTTTTTTTCTTTTTTTTTCCTTTTTTTTTTGCTACTACTAAATGCTTTTCCCTTTCTCTCACTGGACAGCTGGAGGGAATCCAGATGGCTGCTGTTCTTGTGGCTGCATGCTGAATGCAATGTGGTGGGGGGCTGGCAAGTGGCTTTCCAAGTAGCCCAACACAATGGTGGTGAGGGACAATCTGTGTGTGGGGAGCAGAGGGCTTTCTCTGGACTGAAATGGCAGAGGCAATGGAAGTGTGGGTATTCAGGTCTTCATGTCTCTTTGTTCTTCCACCACAAAACCTTCTGCTGCCCTTCCCCTGCTCTGCCTCCTCTCAAGGGCCAGCCTGTTCAGATGGGTGCCACCACACAGAACCCTGGATGAAAGGCAAAAAACTAGACATTAAGTATTTGATTAAAAGCCAAAAACAACCTTTGGTATCAAGGCATTCTTGTGCTGCTTTGTTTATAGATACCAAAATACACACAGCATCCCACACTGCTGTAACCACTTAGAGCACAAAGCACTTCCATGAAGAGCAGCTCCTTGTTACAAATCACACTCTGCTGCACTTCCATGGCAATCAGCACCCGGGGCGGGTGGCCAGGCCGGGGCAAGGGGCTCTGTGGGATGGCAGGGAAAAGCCACCAGGACTGCAGGGCCCAGCCCTGCTGCTCAGTGGCTCCCCCCCCCCGGGGGTCCCGGACGCTTCTGCATTTCCTTTCCCATTATCCCCGATTGCCAAAATATTTGTGCAGTGATGGAATTTGCCTGCCAGAACTAGAGCAGGAGGAGGGAGCTCTGCTTTCGTCTGACCTCGAGTCATGATAGGTTCTGGGTCCCCAGCTTGAACTACTGGAGCTGAGCTCTGGCAAGAGCCCAGGGCTCCTCCTGGGAAGTGCCCAGCCAGGCTCTGCTGCCCCAGCACCCGGGAGGCTCCTGCCTCCACCGGGATCAGGGGAGCTGCTTGAAGCCACTAGAATGTTTCCACTTTGCCTGAGCACACTAGGAAACTTTGGGAGAGACACTATTTTAGCAAAATATGCTAAATGCCTCCAGATCGATGCCTGCGAGTAGGAAAAATCAAATAGCTTTGCCATCGTAAACAGCAGAAGGATGGCAAACAGAGGAGTGCAGTGAGCAGTGGGACAAACAGGAAAGACTTGGAAATTTCCAGGGTATTGTTTGAAACCGAAGACAGAACATTCTGATCTGCTCTTACTGTTTTGATGTTACACTTCATGTTTTAAAACACTCTGTGCCTTTAGAGAAACACTGCAAAGACGTCAAAAGAATTCAGATGCACCAACTCCTCTTTATTTGGCTCTCCTTAGCTATTTCTGATTAGCAACATTTCCATCAGAATGGGAATGAGACACTGAAGACAGACATGCAATGCCCCTCTGCCCGCTGCAGGACCCCCGGGAAGGCTAGGGCAGTTCTCCTCTTGTGGAAGGGATGGTGGCTCCAGCCATGGCTTCCCACGCAGGAGGGCACCATGCCCAGGCCAAGGCAGGTGCCCCAGAGCGTGGCAGCAACAGGCTGGGGCTTAACATGTTGTTTATGAGAACAAGCATGAACTTCCCAGCTGAACAGTGAGTCATTTTCTACAGAAGGGGCAGGAGGCAGCTCAGCTGCTGCAGCTCACGAGAGGCCGGGAAGGAGACACAGCACCTCAGGGCCCCTTCCCCAGGGAGGTTCAGCCACGCCAGAGCCCTTTCCAAGGAGCTGAGCTGCAGCAGCACCTGCCCAGCAGCTGCCCCGTGCAAGGCATCGCTGGCTTTGTGGCCAAGCCTGGGTGGCCACGGGCTGCTGGCCACACTCAGCCCTGCTCGGGGGTGGCAATCCCCCCATGGCAGCAGCACCCTGAGCAAGGGCAGCCCCCACCCCAGCTGAGCCTGCCAGGCTCACACAACATCCATGACACCCCAGCTCTGGTGCTGTCACCCCTGCACAGGCACCCATGTCCCTTCCCATGGGCACAGCCCTGGTGAGGCTTTGAGCTGCCCTGGGAGGGCTGAGGACACCAGGGTCATGGCCCTGTTGCAAACATGTCCTGGACACTTGTTATGATTTTGGCAATAGAAATGGCCTAAATATTTGTTCAAGAGTAGCAAGTGTCTCTCAGGCACAGAGACACTCTTCAGTGCCTGCTCAGCCGTTTGTACTTTGTTGCTGCTGGTTGGAAGCTGCAGTTTGTAAACCAGGCCCTCCCAGAGAAGAATGAATGTTAATTCAGGCAGAGGAGTGTGTTGCTGAGCCCAAGCCCTCAGATTCAGTTCTACAACAGATGCCCACCAGTCACTACCTTGATGGCTGGTAGGTTCACACTCTGAGCTCAGCTCTGAGCCTGTGCTCTCCAGAGCCCCCCAGTGCACTGTGCCTGTCCTGGGGGGCTGTCACCATCCTTCTGCTACCCCCCTCCCCGAGGAACAGAGCCCTTCCTCTGCACTGATGACTCCTGCAGAGCATGCCTGGCATTTCAGCTGAGCAAGCTCCATGCTTCCAGCATTGAGTATATAACACAAGCTTCACTCCTGGCTCAAAATTTAAGTAAATGGGCATTTTACTGTGACAAACACAGGCAGATCAGATTTCTTAAGCTGTCTAGTTAGATGGCCATAGCATTTGTAATTATTATGATGCTCCCAGAAGATGCTCTAGTGGCTCATCAACAGATCCAGGAGAGAGGTGGGAGAGTGCAAAACCCTCCAACACGGCCAATGCACACGTTCCACCTCCCAGGCTGGAGAACAGGACACTGAAAAGGCAGAGGCAGCGGACCAGACCATCTCACAAGGCACCTCCTCACAACAGGCTTTACCCAACCTTCCCATACTGGAGGAAAACAAGAGGCTTTCAGGGAGAGATGCAGCCCTGAAGAGGACATCCCGCCGGGCAGGGCTCTGAACAAGGCGCTGCCTGTGCAGGAGCAGGGAGGGCAGCGGGAGGAGCCGGGCAGGACGTGACTGCTCTTTGTGCATTCTGGAGAGTTTTGGGTTTTATTGTCTAGCCCATCAAACAGATATCAGAGCTGTCAAAATACAGAATCTCCTGACAATAAAACACTTAGCAGAGGAGGTGCCGAGGCCTTCCCGTGCGAAGGGCGCAGGGTCAGGCTGGTCCCGGTCCCTCCCCAGGGCTGCACTGAACAATTAGTCTCAAGTGGAAATCAACCACAGAAGTTCAGATTTTTTTTTTCCTTCCACTTCCACAGATCACCTTCTGCTCTGAACATGGAAACCATATGGCAGACAGGTCCTATCCCCTGCCAAGAAATTCCTGCTTGATGAGATCCCTGTAGCTATCGCTGAGGCTACACGGGCTCCCAGCAAGGGAGTTGAGTTTCTGCTTCAGGCAAACTCTCCAAGCAACCCAGGGAGAAAGAGCAGGGTCTGAGGTGCCAGAATTTGTGCTGTGTCTGTTGTCTGTTGAGACTAATTGCCCTCAGAGGGAATATTGTCACGCTTAGATCTTCCTCTCTGGTCCTCCAGCTGATGGAGGCTGTGGAGCTAGCCCTGCTCCATTCTGCTGCAGGCAACAAGGGACACCTCGGGCAGAGGCAGGGGTCTGGCTTCAGACCCTCTCCCCCACCCCAGGGACATGGGTGGAAGCACAGAGAGCACTTCCCCCTGGACTGGGGAGCTCACACTGCACCAGACAAATGTTTTACCAGGTACATGGTCCAGGCTTTGGAAATATTGAGATGTTTGCCTTCCCTGACTGGCAAAGGAGTCACACCAGCAGCCAGGTTTCTAGAGGAATAAAATCCAAAATTCAGCCAACTGTTGGGAAGCTTCATCTAAATACTGTCTAAATCCAGAGAATAGCCCAAGACAGGGAAGGATGACTGTGAGAGGTGGGATGTATAAACCAAGCCAGCCAGAGCCAAGCTGGCCCAGACATGGCCCACACAGCACCCCAAGCTGCAATGTCAGCACCACCAGCTCCAGCTCCTCCTCCAGTGCAAGAACCATCACTCATGCTGGGCTTTCTCCTAAACAACTGCTGATGTGAGAAAGGGTGACGTGGATAGACTAATCACTGGCCAGAGTGGTTGCTGTGTGAAAAGGATGGGGTCTGATGCATGGAGAGGCTGGTATCAGGGATCAGTGTCTGCACAGGGTACCAGCTCTTATCTACATCCGTGTCTTGTTTGCAGGGTGTTAGTGACGTGCATCCATTTGTCAGAGAGAAAATGATTTGCAAATACGAGTGCTGGCAAGAGGGAATCATGAACAAAAGCAGTAACAAATGAGGACAGCCTCTCCTCAGACACATCCTCAGCCTGAGCCCAGGCAGCCCTGGCTCTGCTCCCACTGGTGCCAACAAGACTCATGTAGGGGAGGGGGCTGCATGGAACTGAGAAACCAGAGGCTTAGACCCCCAGGATCCAGGGGAACCCACAGCCCAAAATGGGGCTGGGGAGCCCTGTGGGAGCTGAAAGGCAGTTGCTTGGTCCTAAGCCCCCCAGTTTGAGAGGGATGCCCACAAGGCCAGATACCAGCAGGCACGTTGCATTGAGCTCCTTGAGGGTACCTCACATTGGCACTAGTGTGACCATTGAACCAGGAGAGTCACAGCTTGGCCCTCACTGCTTACAGCAATACCCACCTCCATGTCACCTCCAGACACTATCAGCTAAGGGTTTTATCATCATTGTTTTAAAAATCACACATTAAGTCATGTCAAAATGCTCCTTGGGAATGCTGTGGGAAGTGACACTGCCATTAATGTCCATACTTTGAAATCTGTCATTAAGCCAATTTTTAATCCACATATGTGCTATTAGCTACAGGTTCTCTGGGCAAAATGTCAAACACCTTCAAATAATTGAAATACAGTGTCAACTGCATTACACTTCCTAACCAGGCCTGCAATTTGATCATACTGGACTATTCATATTTTTTCCCTGTCAAGAGCTACCTGGCCCTGTTTGGCCATTGTTGGAATTCACCGTTTGCTCCTGCAAGGAACTGCAAGTTCCTGCTCCTGGGCTGCCCTCTGCTTTCCCAAGTAGACAGGGTCTCCCCAGGGCATGGGACTTCTGCTGTCACTTGGAAGGGTCTAAGCTGTCACCTTTCTGGCCTCCAGCATAACACCAGCTCTTTTTTCCTGCCCCAAACAGTATCTGGACCCCCAGGGCCATTCAGCCACTATCCCAGTGGCTTCTCCTGGTCCGCAATGCAGAGACCAAACTGCTCCTGGCTAGTGCTTTCAGCAGAGGGTCTGGGCCACCTCCTGCCTCCCCTCCCTTGCCCAGCTGGGGCTGTGCCACCACCAGGCTGGATTTTGGGGTGCCTGTGCCTGGGGCACAGCCACCTTCCCAGGGATCCCGAGGGGGCCAGCAGGACCACGTTTGCAGAAGAGCTGGGAAGAAAAATCAATGAACACAGGGCAGTCAAAACAGATTCTGGCAGAGCCTGCACCATCCTGAAGTGAATATTACTCGGGACTAAATTGTTTTCCTTATCTAGCAGTTTGTCCTGAGGAGCTGGACTTAGCCTCCCCACGAACCCAATAAGTCTTTCGGTTTGACTGGAAACTCCACATTTTTCCTTTTTAGAAAAATGTCACAGACATTCCTCCGTTTCATTACTCTCTGCTGCTTCTCCTTTCCCTCCCATTAAAGCTCCAGCAAGGGGAGGCTGAGTCGAGCGCCAGCCCAGAGCTGGACACAGGCCCAGACTGTCTGGACGTGGCTCAACAGTGGAAAGACCTATTGTTTGGCTTGGCAGGCTACTGGTATTTTTCCTTATGCCCAGAAAGGCTGCGCCAATTTAGAGCCCATGACCTGGGGAGGGGGAGGAAGAGCCAGACTTGCGTCCCACCCTTTTCCCTGCAGTAATCTCAGTCCAGGGAGGCACTGCATGCCCTCCTGCCAGGATGGGAGCATCCTCCTGAAAATTAACTCTTATCTTCAGAGCAGGCGTCCTGCCCCAGGTACCGTGTGCCCCTCACTCACATTTATCATCTGGCCAAAATCTGATCCTGAACATGACTCCAGGGAGGGAGTCGCCTCCCCAGCTCCAGACCTGCCTCCCCTAGCCCTTCCCATGCCTGAAGGGCTGCCCCAGACCCCTGGGGATGGCTGGCATGTCCTGCTCCTGCCTGGGCAGAAATCCCACCACGCGGCCACCCCGATGCTATCTTGGTACTTCCAGCACTGGGGTGAGCAGGAAGCACGGGGCTGTGGGAAAACTAAACAAGGAAGTTAGCCAAGGGTTCTCACACCACCAAGCAGGTCTGCTCCCTTCTCACTGAAAGCACTGGGCACAAGTTCAGGTCAGGACTTGCCTTATCACAGGCCATTTCTTCCAGGCCCTGAAACCATTGGCAGCTTCCACCATCCTGCTCCTGCAGCATCTCCAGGCTGAGCCCCCCCTGCATGCAGGGGCTCCCCAGAAAGGCTCCCCCAAGCCCCACTTCTGCCCAAGGACAAAGCTGGTCCCTGACCATTGCCCCAGGCTGTGTCACAGCACCCTTTCCCACTCTCATGCTTCTATACCTGAGGGATCTTTAGGTGGTTTCCACAACAGGACAAGCTCAGGAGCTCTTTCCCCTCCACACAGCCTGAGCCAGTGCCATGGATCTGCTCAGCCTGTGGGCAGCAGCAGGAGCTGGGGAATGACCCACACACCATTGCCAGCATCACCTGAGCCCAGCACCAGAGCTGCTGCCAGACCAGCAGTGCTCCCTGGCACAGAGAGCAGCTCAGACCAAGCTCACCTTGTGCAGGCAGAGCCAGGCTCTTGTGTCACCCAGCACTGCCAGGAGCCCCAGCAGGGCCCGTGGGCTCCCGGGACATGTGTGTGTGCCAGGCAGGGGCAGCAGTGGTGCTGGCTCAGACCCCCTGCATCAGCAGGGAGGAGCTGTAATTCCACATATCCCAAATCTGCCCCAAGAAAGCTCCTGCTGGGGCATCAGCATGAGGAAAAACTCAACATTTCATGAAGGACTTGCTCTAAGACTCTCCCCACCCCAACTCCTGAATCACCATTTACCTGCCTAGGACAGGGATGCACTTCAGCAAACTGCAAAATCCTGCACTTCAGCAGCAAACCTCCTCCCTGGGGCTGGGGGAGGTTTCCAGGCCTGCCCTTTCATCCATTGGCAGGGACAATGCTCAAAAAAGGGAAAAAAAGGAGTAAAAAAAAAAAGGAGTAAAGCAGAGGGTTTGTTTAGCTCATGCATCCCTCCAGCTTTCCACATTAATTACTCCTCTTCCCTCCCAGGCCCATTTGCCAAACCCTGAGCACTGAGCTGGGCTGGGCTGTGGGAACAGCAGGGAACCAAAGCCCCATGAGCTCCAACTGCTGCTTCCCCCATCCTGCAGCACATGCTGGCAGCTGTGGACAACATCTGGGGTTCCAGGGGAGCTGAAAAGCAAGTGTGACCCCAAGCCCCACTTAGCTCATGCATCCCTCCAGCTTTCCACATTAATTACTCCTCTTCCCTCCCAGGCCCATTTGCCAAACCCTGAGCACTGAGCTGGGCTGGGCTGTGGGAACAGCAGGGAACCAAAGCCCCATGAGCTCCAACTGCTGCTTCCCCCATCCTGCAGCACATGCTGGCAGCTGTGGACAACATCTGGGGTTCCAGGGGAGCTGAAAAGCAAGTGTGACCCCAAGCCCCACTGCCCGCACTGGTTCCTGCCTCATCCTCAGCCCTGGGCCCCCCTGTGCCTCTCCTGACAGCTGCTCGTGGCTGTGGGGCCACCCAGCAACCTGGTCCCCTCTTGGTTTTCCAAGGACAGAGTGGGAGCAGGTAACCCAGATCAGGGAATGGCAGATCAGTTGTAAGAAAAAAGGTTATCATGCAAGTGATCTGTTTGATTTTATACTGGAGATGGTCTGGATCCAGCAAGGGCAAACTAACTCCAGCAAAGCAGCACAGGTCTATTTGGAATCCCCCTCTCTGCCTGCACCCACCATCACCCTGCTCCTCAAACTGCATTTCCACAGCACAAGGACAAACCTGGCAGGTCTTTGAAACCTGCCAAAT
>NW_009953068.1:1600966-1620404 GCF_000747805.2 Chaetura pelagica
TGACAATGAACACTAGTTATTGCTCAGGTTCTCTTCTCCATCTACCACGTTTCTACAGGCTGCACAAAAACCCCCAAATGGTCCCGGAGATTTCCATGCCCACAGATATGGATGGGAAGGAAGGGAAGCTGAGTGACAGAGCTAATCAGAAAGGAAATGGCTCTTGTAACTCAGCCAAGTCAAACTCTGATTGTCTCCTGGATTTAAAGTGCTGCTGAAGCAGGAAAGCTTTTTAAGAGCACATGCACTAATTGTCTTGCAAATAGGACAGGGCTTTCCTCCTCAGCTTTGGAAAGGACATATTAGGATGCTATACATGGCTGTCATCAAAGGTTACAGAGCAGTGATTCAGCACCCAGTAGAAAGCTCATCTGTCACCTCTGCTAATTGTAAGTCCCTCCAAAGTCTCCTGAAGTACCTGCTCCAGTCCCCTGAGCCCCAGCAACACACTCCAGGTAGGACTGAACAATCCAGCAGGGCTGTGTCAGTTCTCAGAGGTTGCATCTCCCCTATTTTGCTTCCGTGATCCTTTAAGAGGTGATTATTCCCTTTCTGACTCCCCATCACTCCTCATGGCAGCAGGGCTGTGAAGCTGCTCTTGGCATTTCCATCTGTATTATTCCTGGCCAGGAATGCAGCTTCCAGTCTGGCCCCTGCCCCTGCCTTTGACTCCTGAGAGGGGAGGCTCCTGCTGGGGGCTGCTCCAGCTGTGGAGGAGAAAACACTGCAGAGGGATTGTTTTCTCAAATCATTCTGTTGCCAGTTATTTGGATACCATGAGCCATCCCTGCAGCAGGGAGGGAGAGGCCTCCCTTCCCCTTCAAAGGATAGCCACGCTTTGTTGGGAGGCTGCTGGGTGCCAAGGCAGACCTCATGGAAAGCAGGTCGAGGGGTGCTCCTCTAATCAGGGAGGTCCTTCCTGACGCCTTTTCAAAGCATTTTCCAAGGAAACTGGATGCATTGGCAGCAATCTGCACTACTCACACAAGAAATTTTGTGGCTTCAGGGACAGAAACCTCCACAAGAAGGAAGGTGTCTGACACTTCTTGCCTCCATGGCAAATTCCCTTTCAATGATTCAGTCCTGCCTACAAGGTGCAGCCAAGCCCAGAAGAGGTAAGGTTGCTTTAATCTGCAAGCTCCAAGTCTTTCACCACCACTGCAGATTAAATGATGCCTACAAACCCCCAGCTGAACTGCATGATCCTCTCTGCTGCAGCCACCCAGGAAGCTCCCCCAGGGGCCAGCTTGGCCAGTTACAAAGGAAACCATCCCCCTTTGGAAGAGTCAACACCACAAGCAGAGTTCTCTCTCAGCCATGCTCACCCACCAGGTGAGCTCTGCACATCTCCAAGGGGTGAGACCCTCATGCTCAGTCACAGGGCCCTGCCCTGACACCAAAGCACAGTGCCCTGCTCAGGAGCACCACGAAGGGATGAGCTGCTCCACAGGGACAGACCTGCCATGGACTGGGTGCTGGCATCAGACATCTCATCACCTGCAAAACCCAGCTCTCCTGTGAGCACACCAAAGCAGACCCTCTCTCAGGAACAAAGGCTCTTCCCATTTGCAAATGGGCAGCCTCAGGTTTTTTGTCTGGGCATTCTGGGAGTTCAGCTGTAGCTTTCAGAAGAATGACTAGCACAAAGAAATGCTGTAAGTACATTCATATGTACACCCAGGAAAACAAATGGTGATTTCCAACACTGAAGATCAAATAATATTCTGGTTACAGCTAATTAAACACCCCACAAGTACATCAAAGGAAGTGGTGTTGTTCCAAGATACTCTCTCCTTGATTTACAGTGTCCATCAGGATCTCATGCCTGACTTTGACAGACACTGCATTATCTTTTCCTAGCCATTATTTAAAGGCAGTCTGCACTGGGTGTGACTCCGGTGTCTGGGGAAAGAACAATGATAAGGGTGAACCCACCTACCCACGTGGCACCAACTGAAGCCCACCCAGCTAGTGGTTCTGAACATGGACAGGCTTTCATAGGTCCTAGAAATTCAGGCCCGAAGGCACCAGTAGATCATACTGTTCATTTCCAATATACCACGGGCTATTCTGTTTTAACATTTTGCCCTGTATCAAGCCAAACAGCTTCTTCGGCTAAGACACCTTTCAGAGAAACATAAATCATGGTCTGAAGATGTTGGCTTGGAGCATCTGCCACTTTCCTTGGACTTCCCTTCCAGCAGTCAATCCCAACCACTGTGGAAGTACTTACACCTTCTCATTAAATCAGCTTTCACTCTGCTTTGTGATAAACTGAGCAACCTGAGCTTTGTGAGCTGCACTGAAAGACATTTTTCCATGGCAGGTTTCCCATGCCCACAGGCACTTTCCCCCAGACTCCACCAACTGCTCTGTTTGGGCTACAAAATATCTTGATCTTCTTAGCCAGTGCAGCTTCAGGTGCTCCCCAGAGGTAACAGCTCAGGGTCAAAGTCAACAGAAAGATCCTACTTACAGCATGAACCAGCCCCAAAATCTGTGCATTGCTCTCAGCCTCCAAGCTATGGACACACCTTGCCCCAGGTACCAGGGACTGTGCTTCCCTCTGTGGTTTTGGGAACCAGCACCAAGAGTAGCAGCAATAAAATAACAGCACTGGGCAGCATCAGGCATGACAAGACTCTGGGGCTGGGAAGAGCAGCATGAAGCCATCAGGTGAGTTTCCCGTGTTGGCACACACAGGAACAGCAGGGCATGGTCCCACGGGAAGGCTGAACCGATTGATTTAAAGAATTGCAATGGCTCCATGGAAATGATTTGTTACCAATTAAGGCGGAAGTCAATTAAGGCAATTGGTACAGGTTAAAGAAAAGATGGCCTAAGAAATTTCTAATTGACAGAAAGAAAGGAAAAAAAAAAAAAAAAGAAAGGAAGAAGACCCCCAAAGAGCAGCCTTCCAGAAGCAGAGCAGCAGCCAGAGGGACTGGGAGGCTGTGAGGTTCCACAGGTTCATTGCATTTATGACCAGACGAACACAGAACTGCAGAGGTTTGCTCTCCAGATGAATGGCTAAAAGGATATTGCATGTCATCACTTGCCTCTTGACTGCTTTAATTTCCCTCTACTTCCATTTTCTCCCATTCATTGTGTCAGCTCTAGCTGGACCCTGACACTGGTAGGTGAGTCCTCACGCACAAGCGACGCAGTGTAACAGCCTCTCATCCCAACACCAACATCCGTCCTTACAATTCCAGACACACGTTTATATCCAGCTCAGGAAACCCCCAAGCTAAAAATATTTGGAGGCTGGAAATATCCTCAGATATCAATCTCCTCTGCACGTTCAGGCCCTGCTCTGCCTGGCACAGGCTTCTGGACACTGCTCTCCCCAGTCCTGCCTCAGGAGGAGCCACCCAGAGACCTTCAGAGAAGCCAGAAGCTGCAGAGGCACCAGACAGTTCCAGGGGACAAAAGGGAGGGCAAAGAGTGAAAAAAGCAGAGACAGAAGGGTGGAGGTAGTTCTGGGTATAGACATCCTGACCACTGCCAGAAGAAAGGACTGGAGAGCCCATGGATGCCCCTGGAGATGGCAGAAGCAGCTGTGGGGAACGGTCCCATCCAGCCCTCCAGAACCAAGCTGCCTTTGTCCCACCAGCACAATGCCAGGCTTGGGTGACCATCATAAGCACTTGTACCTCACCAACAGCTGTGTGAGCCAGTGGCTGCACCTTTACCTCCCCTATGATCTCCACAGACCATCTGCTGCAGAGCCCTGTCACTGCCACTGGCCTCCACCTCCCCAAAGGAGCTCTACTCCCACAGGTTCAGCCACCCACATCCATTACAGGAGTCTGTGGTCCTTCTCAGAAATAACTCTGGTGTGCTGCAGATGTCAGATGGGGCTAAATCACTTGCCGAGTATGAAGGATGCCTTCCTGGGTGACATTTTTAACACTGTTTTTAAGAAGCATATTGCCCAGCTGGAAATGAGAATCTATCAGGCAATAGCATACATCGTAGGTCCTGGTCAGTAAGTGGAAAGAATTGGGGTTTATGGCTCAATAAATCATAGAACCTTCAATTAGATGAGTAGCTTAATTACTCTGCTGGATTTAGCATCCTACCTCTTTTGTAAGATCATATTCTTTTAATGGCAACACAGCAGTTACACAAGAGCCTGACAAATTACACTTCATTCCTTTCTATTCAGCATCCAAACTGCAGCAGATGGGACACTGTGTCTTAAATTCATTGAATTACTCTTAACATTCAACTTCCTATCACTTTCTGTAGATTATTCAAAATAAATGGCATCCAATGAACCCCCTCTTCCACTGGGCAGAGATTTGCTTCACTGCCATGACTCCCTCTAACCAGAAATGCACCCCGAAGACAAGTGACATGCACACATTTACCCGCAGGCACTGGCACCTCTGACAGTACCAGGTTTCCCATGCTCAGGCTCCCAGTCACAGCAGCCACCAGGTGCCCTGCTGGCCCAGGGACAGAGCACATGTGTCCCTGCCACGTCCTTGCACAAGTCCCCTCCAAGGCCTGTGCCTCTTGGGGTGGGTGACCAGGGGATGCTGCAGGAGAGCCCTTTCAGAAGGAAGGCTGCAGAACATCCAGCTGCACCAAACACTGACACCTGAAGGGTGTCTGCTCACGATGAGTTCAGGATACTCCCAGAGCCAGCGTCACCATGTCAGAGTGATAAATGACATCACAAAACATACAGCACTAGGAGGTGGTGAGAAACAGCTGGGTCCTTAAAAGCACCGGAATGTCAGATTGGGCTGTTGGAGCATCCCCGGGTCCCTGCTGAGCACCCAGCACGGCCGGCACTGCGGGAGCCGGCAGGGACAGAGAAGTCCCTCCCTGCGCTGTGGTCCCAAAGAAAGATGATGCTTCAGACACCTGAAACCTCCCAACACCCGCTTCTGGTTTAACTGGCCCATCTGTGCCATCGGGAGCCTCAGGGGCTGCTCCCAGCGCACAGCCCAGCGTTGACTGTGTCTCAGGGCGGGGCACCAGCACTGCCCCTGGTGGGTGAGCATGTCCTGCTAGTATCTTTGCGTCGGATCAGGACACTTTACAAGGCACATGTAAAGATATTTGAAATCTTGGAAAGACCAAACCTCACGGAACACCAGGCCTTCCAAAATTAAATATATATATATATTTAAAAAAAGGAAAATACCTGAAAAGCATTAGCAAAGCTTGCATCCAGCACAGCACCAAAGATCAGTGACGTTCCCATGTCCAGAAGAAAGGAGCTGTGCATCTGCAGAGGAATTTGCACATTTACCCATGGCCCCAGCTGAGGGCCGTGCAGCCCCCGCAGCCCTTGCTGCTTTGGCTCAGGGGTGTTTGCCAGCACACAAACTAATCATTTACATCCACCTAAATATTGCTAAAGAGACACAGATAAACAAACCCTGCTTTTGACACAAAATGGAGCAGACACATCTCACTGGGTGCCAGTGCTGGAGGCCTGACAGGCTGCTCGTGGCAGCAGGACCCCCAGCAGACCCAGCCCAGCCCGCATGTACCATGGGAACAGCAGCAGAAACCCAGCAAGGTGCTGGGGAGAAGAGACTGTCACAAGTTTTCCAAGAAGATCTGCTGGCAGCTGTGCTGCTCAGCTCTTGGAAGCTACAAAATTTGACCAGGGGGAAAACTGCAGAGTCTGCCAGGACTGGAGCTGCAGAGCACAGCCTGGGCACAGGGAAGGGCTCTGCTGGCAAAGGCTGCCCAGTCCCACCACCCCATCCCTCCACAGATCCCTGTCCCAGAGCACCCCAGCACATGGCTGCCCTGCTACAGTGCCAGCTAATTTAGTTGCTGATGGATGCCAGGGACACATCAGACACAAACAAGGCTGCAAGGCCCTGCTTGACTTTACACGCCCTGCTCTGGGGTGCTGGAACACGCAGAACTGCCAGGGCTGGGCACGTGGCGAGGCAAGCAAGGAGGGTGATCTCCAGGAGAGCAAGAGCTGCCTCTACCAGCACCCTGCAGGACCAGAGAGCACCTGGCCCTGGGTAAGAGCAAGTGAGGGCGAGCTGGAGGGACCAAGGGCAGCCTGGTGCTGCTGGCAAGCAGGTGCACTGTGCGCAGAGGAGCTCAGACCTCCTACCTGGGCAACCACAACCACCCACTATGACTGAACACTTCAGCCTGGGGTTGTGACTCATCCCTCCACACCATCAGCACCAGAACATCTGTGGGGTGCACCAGGCTCAGGGGAAGCTTTTGCAATTGGTGTGAAATGCATCTTTATCTCATCTTCTTCAGAAAAGTCTGTTTTTTAATTAAAAGCAAGCCCTGCCCACGTACTAAACAGACT
Organism: Chaetura pelagica; assembly: GCF_000747805.2. Taxonomy (NCBI): domain Eukaryota; kingdom Metazoa; phylum Chordata; class Aves; order Apodiformes; family Apodidae; genus Chaetura; species Chaetura pelagica. The sequence goes on from NW_009953068.1 coordinate 1,607,277, forward strand.
ATCTGATCCATGCAGAGTGACTCCCCTTCTCTCCTCACTTTCTTCCCATTGTACTTCATGAGTTATAGATCGTTCACACTCATAAAAGATAATCACCCTTCATGGGTGAAGTAGCCTCTCTTTATACCACAGCAGCAGAAGGATTGATAGACTGTGCAATTAGAACAGGAGCTGCAGCAGAAGGGCTGGGCACGATTCCCGGGAGATGCCCTTCCAGCACCGAGCAGAGCCCAGCCCACACAGCTTGGGGGGCCCTGCAAACACCCCAGTTCCTGTGGCCACTCCAGCATCACCAGTTCTCCAGGCCTTCTGCAGCATTTCCCACGCACGTGTCCCTGCCCACAGGGGCAGTTCTTGCCCAGCAGCAGCAGCAAAGCTCTCGCCGCGCTGCGATGCGTGAGCGGGACATCCCGGCGAGGGGCTCCAGCCCCATCCCACCCAGCGCAGCTCCCGGGGGGCCCCGCGGGGCTGTTACTTACCTTGGTAATGTCTGAGGGAGCCGTTTTCATTGCTTTAAATTACCACTGGAAAAACTAGAGTGGTCCCAAATCCATCAGGCTGATTTCGCACCCCGTGCCCACCCCCCAGACCTGCATTGATGAACTTTGCCGGGCTGCTAATGAGCTGTGCGTGCACATCCCCGCACCCCGGCGGCTGCCCCGGCACGGGGGGACCCCCCACGGCACAGGGGGACCCCGACACAGGGACAACCAGCGCCCTCCCCGGGGGGGCCACAGAGACCATCCCACCTGCCCAGGCACTGTCACACCAGCCAGTCCCGGCCTCCTGCAGGTGAACAGCATTGATCACTGCCCTTATTAGATCACATAAAAGAAATCTTCTTTTAAATGGGGCTGTGGAGCAAGAATCTCCATTTGTGCACTGGGCATTTATCTCCTGTACTGTTAAGTGGAACAGCATTACTGTTCCCACAAACACCTTAATTACTGCTGGTGCAAGGAGCTCCAGGGCCAGGGGCACCAGGCTGCTCTGTGCTCAGGCACCAAACCCAGAGCTGTGGGGACAGTGGGCTCGGGAAGCAGAGCCAAGGGCTGATGGTTGTACCTGCCCAGAGCTGGCAAGACAGCTCTGGTGGCCACTGGAGCCCTGGAGCATTCCCAGGTCCTGGAGCATCCCCGGGGCCTGGAGCCCACAGCATCTCTGCTGGCAGGTTCACTTTCCCCAAAACACAGAGAACATTCCTCCTCAGGCAGCTTTACACCTCCCTGCCCCCCTCACCCACCCCAGTCCCCAGGTACAGATCTGTGTTTAACAAAAGCAGCAAGGGAGGGCACTGGCATTGCAATTCCACGCAGGAAACTCTAGTTCCCATCTCCTGCCAGGAACACTTTGGCAGTGACAGGTGCTCACATGCCAGTCATCCATCAGCCCACTCCTCTCATCCTTGGTTTTCATGGACATGTTTGATTTTTCATCATAAATTCTCCTTGTTCCTCACTGGAGATGGACAGATTTTAAGTACAGAATGAAATGGAGAATATTGAAGCGGCTGCTGTTCTATTGTGCCCATCAGCATTTTCACTTTAAATGCTGTCCTTCTTAATAACACCGTAAGATTTTTAGACCCTTAGCTGAGGCCTTCAAGGTCTTTGATGAAATGCAGCTTCCCCCAGAAGACCCTCCGGCTCCCCCAGTGCAGCAGGGAGGCAGTGGCAGCAGGAGGGTTCTGCCTGTGCCCTGCAGGGTCCCTGCCCAAGCTGCTGCCAGGGCTGGGTGGGAGCACAGCAACCTCGGGGCAGCCACCAGCTGTCTCAGCCCTCAAAAGCTCCTCCTGCCAGGTGTCCTCAATGCTGGTGACACCTGATGGCCATGCTGGCAATGGCCTTACCCCAGAGAACTCCTCCTGGGACCACATTGACAGGAGCTCCTCACAATGGCTCCAGAAGGAGCAGGGCCAGCCCTGGGGTGCCCAAGCAGAGCAGCACCCACCACTTACTCCCAGATCTGCCACCCTACCTGCAGGCCAAAGCAGCCCCCACCCTCACTGCCAGGGAGGCTGGATCAGCAGCTCCCATCCCACACCAGAGGGAAAGCTGCTTTCTCACCCTCTCTCCAGGGTGCTGCTCTGGAGCTCTCCCGCAGGCACCGCGGCCCCTGTGCTCCCTGCAAACCCAGCCACAATTTTTTATCTCCAGACAGAAAGCAGCAGTGCCCTGCAGCTCCTCTGCTAACAGGTGATTAAAAGTGCATAAAGATTTACTCATTTCCCCTTCCTGGTGTCAGTAAGCAACATGAAAAATAAATATTCCAAGCACTCAAATATTGAGATTCCAGATTCACAGGGGGAAATGAGGACTCCAGGCTACAAGGCAGAGGTTTCCAGCCAGCTACAGGAGGGACTGTTTGTTAATTCTGCTTCACAGCCACTTGCTTCACGCTGCTGTGGCAGCTTCAATGTTTTTTTCTCAGCAAAGGTGCCACATCAGCCAGCAAGGCAGAGCTGTTCTGGGCAGCAAACACCGCACGGGTCCAACCTGTGCTCCCATGGTTCTGGCCCCCCAGCCACCCCCCACCTGCACAGACACCACGATCTGTCAAGGTCCAGCACCAGAGGAGGGTTCTGGCCACAGAGAGGTGCCCTCCCAGAGGAGGGGGTCTCTGGTCTGGGTACAGAGGCCAAGAGGTTCCAGCCACAGCCCCCAGCCAGAGTGCTGTGCTGGGACTGCCCCCCAGCAGCGTGCCAGAGGTGGCCAGGCTGCAGGCAGGATGTTCTGGGCAAGGCAGCTGGGATGGGCAAGGACAGGTTGGGTCTGTGCCTTTACAGGCAAGAAGCTTCTGGTGTTCAGGATTCACTCAGCATTCCTGACCTGCCTCCTGCACTGCTTATGTCCACTGTGCACTGAGCACCTGAGACTCAAGAGGCAGGAAACAGGAGCAGGAGATTGTGTACGTTTACACCTGAAGGAGCAGCTGTTTATCCAAAGCTGTGCAAACTCTGTAGGCCTCGAAACAGTGCTGAAACTCTTATACAGCCACCTTTCTGAGCCAGAACCAGCCTGCCACAGCTGACACATCCCACAGCACCACAATCTGACACTCACAGAAGTTGGCCCAGAGCAAGGAGGGTAACAGGAGCAGAGCCAGGAGCAGGTCCATATGCTGAGCATTCATCCCTGCGCCTCCAGAAAGGCACAGCCTTCCAGACGGTGTCCAGGTGGCTCTCCTCTGCTCCCACACACAGCCAGGGGACTCCTCAGAGGCTGGAAAGGGGAATCCCACTGACTGGCACCTTTAGCCTATGCCCAGGTCTCATGCTGTAAGAGACCTCCCTGAGAGAGAGAGCTGCCCTTGACAAAACCTCTACCCAAGGAGAAAAAGCTGCAGCAGATTAGAGCTCTTGTAAGTCACAGCATCCTCTGATGGCCCCCTCCACCTCACCACATCAGCTCTCCCAAACACAGCATGACTACCACAGTGTGCCAGCCACCAGTGGAAGAGGCAATCACCCACTCCTCACAGCTGCCAGTTTGTTTCCAGCCTAAGAAAATGTGTTTGTATTCAAACACATTGGGATCACTCGGAGATGCAACACCTCTGCTCCAACTGTAGCAGCAGGATACAGCCCCCACAGCATCCAAAGGACCCCAACACTCCCACAGCACAGAGGCAGGGAGCTGAGGATGCAGAGCCCTAGTGCAGCCCCCCAGAGGGAACCATCCTTTGCCAGCCCCTCACAGGACCTGCACCCTCCCACTGCCATCAGATCCATCCACCAGCAACATCAGCAACACAAGAACAGCCACACTAATCCCCAGCAGTTTATCAGCACCACTGTATTAACCTCCATGTAAATTACATTTTTATTTGTCTATTGATTTTTAAATTTTCAGATCAGCAGAAACTCACTTCTTACCTGCTTCTTCTTGCTCTTCCTCCTCCAGGTCCACCATCACCTCCTGCTGCTGCTGCCTGCCCCCAGCACCTCCAGCTCCCTGGGATGTGCCTCTTCCCTCCCTGGCTCCTGCTTTACAGACCCCCCAGCAGCCCTGCCCCGTTTAACACCAGGGTTTCCCACCCCAGTGAAACCTGTCGGTTCCAGGGCACAGCTGCTGCCAATTACCAGCACTTAACTGGCACATTAAACACATAGTAAGGAACGAGGAGGTTCGCTGCTCTCTACTTAACAATAACAAAGTCACTTGACCTTTTTTCAGCCACCACAATGGCTGTGTAAGTGACTGTTTGACAAATGTGCTTTGTAATGGTCTCTGTTCTTTCTCATGCGGCTGGTGGAACAGTTAATATCTTGAGCCACAGCATTAAGACGAGTGCTCGTGATTAATTTAAGATGTCAATTAATCACCCCAAATGGACTGGTTTGTCATCAGTTCCTAATGGGACGATGTTGATTTGTCCCACAGAGTTCGCAATAGGAAGAGAAGCTCGGAGGGGCAGCAGCCCGGCCAGGGAACTCACCGGCACCTCTGCCAAAAGGAGGGGAAAGTACCATTCTGGTGAAAATGGGGAGCAGAGGCCGAGCGCTGCAGCCCCCTCTGTGCTGGGGGAGCCGGACCCCAGGAGCCTTCAAGCAGCAGCACGTGTGACAGATACCTCCTGCTCCTGAACTGGCTCCTTGTCACAACCCCCTGCGCACTGCGAGGGTGCGGGTTCAAGTGAGTGTTGCCGCAGGGGGGAGGTTGATGAGCTCCGTGTCGGGGGGCAGCCCCCCCCGGCTGCTCTGGCACCAGCCCTTACCTGTACTGACAGGGAACAGCCAGGAAGGAGCCCTGGCACCCCGGGGAAGGAAAACCCAGGGCTGTTTTACAGCACCATCCTTTAGATACTTGTAAGACGACTACATAAAAATGCCAGCTTCTTGTAGATACAGCAAATATCTCTGGCTTTTCAGCAGATCTGCCCCACCAGACTGTCTGTGACCAGACTTTGCAGTCGCTGCTGTTGCCCAAGACCAAACCACAGGGGCAGAAACCTCCCCATCACAGCAGGCACTGAGACTCGAGAGACAGCGAATGCCTGCAAACACCCTGGCTGACTCCAAGGGGCTATTTCCTTGGCTGCACTTTTCCAGGATGTTTCTGGGTCACTTGTTACCATATGAGGCATTACCTGGACTCGTGTGAGCTGTGTCACCCCTAATCAGTCTCACACTGTGGCAATAAATAGAGTCCAAGTGGAGACAGAATTTTTCCATCCCAAAGTCTGGGAGAGAAAGGGCTGCTGGAGTCAGAGATGGAGCATCACCTGCCTCTGGCTCCATGCAGCTCTCAGCAACGTCTGACTCCAGGCTGTAAGTTCACCCTTATATTAATCACATAACAAAGAAGTCACTTTGGATGTTAGAAAACAAAAGCATGGATCGAAAAACTAAACTGGAAGCAGGGTTCAGACAAAACGAGCCCACCGAAGGTGTAACAGAGGCTTTCAGTTGGGCTCCACCACTCTACCTCACCACCTAGTAATGCCAGCCATCAGAGCAGCTCCATCTTCCCCTTCCCACTTTGCAGCCATAGAGATGGGGAGGCTGGCTGGAGCCCTCAGCCCCAGGCAGCACAGCCATGAGGGCAACTGGCTCTAGTTCCAAATGATGGACCCTAGGTACACACCAGCTCCAGAGGCTTCCTCTGGCTCACTCCTCACATTCCTGCTGGCATGGCAGCATGGGCAGCCAGCTGCAGGCTGGCTCCTCCAGACCTCATTGCTCTAAGGGGACTTCTTGGTCCTCACACTGATACGAGCAGCATCTGCTCCTGTTTAGCACCTTTGCAATGAGCCACGTGCAGGCAGGTGCTTCTCCAGGAGCAGAACCTGGCTCCCTGTGTGCCCAGGGGCCTGGGAAACCCCCCTCTTTGCTCAAACCCTGTGAACTGTGCTCTTCTTCCCAGAGCTGCAGGAAACATGTACTCTTTTCCTACAAGTTCCCATGAAATCACAAAAATGTTGGGGGCCTGGGAGGAGGAAGGACTGCCTTTCCCATCCGTTCACTGCCTCCCATGGAGGACGTTTGATAACAACTGTCCTCTGGCCCCATGCAATGTGCTGCCCAGAGCCACAGGATGGGTGCTGCTGGCTGGGCTGTGTGGGGCCACCAGCATCCACCCCATGGGGCAGCTGTGCTGGGACCCCACGGTAGGTGTTGGGAGCCTGTTTCTAATGGGGTTACCCCAGGGAAGTCAGACAAACTCCCCTGTGCACAAGAGACAAGCCCAGCTTGGGCAGGAGCAGCACAGCATGGCACCCAGTGTGTGCTTGGTGGGATTTCTCCACGGCTTTTTCTGGCCAAAGCTCCATGACAAAAATGTCAAATCTGGAATTTTAACCCATAACAAACCCATGAAATCTCAGATGCATTTCCATAAAAACATCCAGTCCCTTTCCAAGACATGTCTGGGCTCACGCTGTGGGATGCTGGTGCCCTGGTGCCAGCATCAGCTCCTCCAGCAGAGTCACAGGGTTGTAGCAACGGGTGCCAATGGGGAAACTGGTTTTACTGGGCAGCCAGGTCCCAGGGAGGGAGATACAGATGGCACAGCCCTTTCCACCACTCAGGAGCCTTTCTAGGAGCCCCTTCAAGCCGTCACACACACACACAGACATATGCATGTTGATCCCTTTGTCAGCAGCAGCATTATTTCTAATTCACACCAGCACAGAGGGGAACCATGAGGTGGGAAATGCTCTGCATCACACAGCCCCTGTGGCAAACCTCCAGGAGACAGGCAGAGACCCTACAAGAGGGCAATGCCACCCTGCAGGTCATCCCTCACACTGACAAGGAAGGATTTCAGTGTGAAATCACAGTGTTAGACTACTTTGCAGATGGCCATGTAAGTTAGGGAACAAAACCTCCAGTAATTAATTTTCTTCCTTTAAAATTACTCTTGAAGTTGATTCAGAAAAAGCAAAGTTATAATAATAAAAGGAAATGTTAACCTATTTATTTCATCTCAGGCCTCCTCAAATAAAAGTAATAGCACATAACGAGCATCTGGAGAACACCCAGAGCATGGCAGTACCCAGAGGGATAGCCAAGGAGATGAAGGTGAGCTAAGCAACAACCTTTGAAAGTTCCTGCTTTATACAGACTTTGAAGTGGCAAAGCACACTCAGCTCACTATTCCTGGCCTTGGGAAGCAGCAGATCTGTTGCCCATCACCGAGGGGCTGCAGAGCCCCTTGCTGCCCCCCTCAGTGCCCGCTCAGCTTGCCCGGGTCCCATTGGTGGCCCACAGGCCCAGTGGCCAGCACTGAGCTGCTGTGCAAACCTTGAGCCACCAGCACAGTCACAGGCTCACAGAGAGACCCTTTTCTGTGCAAACTCCAGGGAAAAGAGCAGGTCTGTCCTTCAGGGTGAGCAGGACATGGCCCCACTCCTGGTCCTGCCTGGGGTCCAGAACAGAGCTCACCTAATGCCACCATTAAGCAGCGGCAGGAGAGCCCAAGCAGGCTCATCCAGCCCAGTTCAGAGCCACTCTGCTCTTTTATTTATTATTTCCCCTCAGACAGACACTGGAGCCCCAGCATGTCACCTCCAGCAGCGTCCCAGGAAGCCGTGGAGAGCGAGGCCCTGGAGCGGGCAGCTCTGCAGAGCAGCACAGCTCTGATCTAAGCAGGAGTGACAGGGCAGCTTGGGGGGCTCGGCTGCACCCACCCCCCTCCTCTGTGCTTCTGGACGTTTCCTTTGCAGTGCTGCAATGAGAAAGTTCCAGCCCAACCCTGGCCAGCCTGGGCAGGCTGCAGAAGGCTCTTTTGTCACCAGAGCCCCCAGGACACCACGCAGGAGAGTGGTAACCCCAAAGATCATTTCCTTACTCTGATCGGGGATCAATTCACCACTTGCTCCCGTTTGTCCCCCCCTGGGACCCGCAGCCTCCAGCTCTGAATGCAAAGCAGTCACTCCTTATTTCCAAATGTAAATGAGGTCTGTGAAAGGCTTTGCTTTCAAACCAGTATTATTCCCCAGGGTTCCGACCCTCCCCGCCACATCCCTCACCCCAGTCTCTATCTCTGGCTCTGCCTCTGCCTTCCCAGAGTAACAAAGGTTACGGGAAATAAAAGCAGAGTGATTGCCATCTGGGAATCATCACACAGGAGCCCAGAGGGGAAGAAGTGGGCTGCAGAGACCGGGCTGACCCCCACAACCCACCAGCTTCAGCCCAGGCGAACGCCAACAGCCCGGCACAGGCTGCAGGGACCTGGCTCCAGCACGGCTGCCACTTGCCTCCTTGCACTCTGCACACCTAGAGCTGGGCACAGCAACGTATGGTGATAGCTCTGGCAGGACCAGAAACTGCCCAGCAGCTCCATCTCACTCCATCCACATGGCATGACCCTCTGCTGGCACAGCAGCAACCAGGTGAATGGATGGGCTGCCCTCCTGGGGCCACGCTTGGACACCAGCATCCCCTGGGCAGGGTGGGACAGGGCGAGGAACTGGGGGATGGGGATATGGACAGGGATGGGGTCATCCCACAGCTCCACCCTTCCCATGTCCCCTGGCAAGAAGCCATGGCCCTGAATGGGGCGGCTGCTCCTCCCACTCATCAATCAATTCCTGCCCTGTCTACTTTGGAGCCTGGAAATAAAACCTCCCTGTAAATCTCTGCCAAGGCTGCTCTGCTCCGTGGTGGAGGGCCCCGCATTCCTGAGTTTCAGGCCGCAGCCACGTCTTCAAGAGCAGAGCCACAAGAGCTTTCTGATGGTTAATTGCTGGCACACTCTCACTGAAAACATGAAACACCCCCTGACAAGCCGTGTGATTTATTACTGCCCACTGCAAAACGGAACAAAATCAATTGGCTATTACCTCACTTAGCGAGAGCTTGTCACCGCCTGGGAGCAGGGTGTTAAAAATAAAAGCCAGGCAGGGCCCCAGCAGCGAGCCCCACGCTGGGGCTGCTCCACCTGCTCCGTGGCAGATAACACCAGGGCTGCACCGGAGACAGGCTCTGCCTGTCCTAATCACTGCCTCCTGGTGCAACACCAGCTTATTCCTGCCTTGCAGTTATTAATTATACAGATGTCATCACGACTGCCACGTAAATTTCACAGGAGATGCAGAGCAATGACAGAATATTTGTTTATGACAGAAAGGTATCCTGTAATTAATCAAATTCATGCCACGCATCCCTGCCCGGGCAGAGCGGACCCAGGAAGCCACCCCACACCAGCCACAGCACCAGTGGCCAGGAGCAGCACCAGCCCCACAAGGGCAGGTTGCCTTTACTGGCAGATAGAGAACAGATGGGGCAGGACAGGGACGGCAGCAGCAGTTTTCCTTGGCTGCTGGCTTGTCTGGGAGAAGCCAACCTCAGTGTCCAGCGCCGGCTGCTGAACACCCACGCTGCGGCAGCGCCGGGGCAGCCTGCCTCCGCCTGGCATTTCCAACAAAAACTGGCAGCTTCCAAACACGCTGGGAAACCCACACATTGCCCTAGAAAACCTACCAGACAGAAAGCTGCTCTAACAGAAACGCACTGCTGAACCCCCACGCTGCGGCAGCGCCGGTGCAGCCCGCCTCCGCCTGGCATTTCCAACAAAAACTGGCAGCTTCCAAACACGCTGGGAAACCCACACATTGCCCTAGAAAACCTACCAGACAGAAAGCTGCTCTAACAGAAACGCACTTTCAGTCAGGCAAAGGGAGGAAGGCAGCACTCAGGCAGTAGCAGCGTGGTCAGCACCGCCAGGGCCACCGCTGCTCACTTGGCAAGTGCAGCTGGTGCCAGTGGGAACAGAGGGCACCAGGCAGCCCTGGTGCCATCGAGGCTATGGACAAGAGGCAGAGCCATGGGAAGGGAGGTAGGGCCCCTGCTTCTGCAGGTGTTTTCATGGTCATTTAGTGCAGGGCCAGTGTCAAGGGCCAACGTCCTATGCCCATAGGGCTAAGTGGCTGAGGCACATTTGCAGGATTTTTCAGAAACTGACTGGTCCCTCTCTTAGCATTTCATCGCCTTTGTTTCATTCCCAAATCACTTACAGGCTTTTCCAGTCATAGTGGGGAGATGCTCCTCCCATGAAGCTCCAAACTGTGCAAAGCATAAAGAGGCTGCATTATTTATAGACTCGGGATAGATATTTCACACGCGGTCCATCCCATTCCCAGCATTCCCTCCATTCACAGATCATTAAGTAACACTTGCTGACATATAAGGCAATGCAAGTGGAGTGGTTAACTTTGAACATTGCCATCCAGCCCGGTATTAAATGAGATTCAGGAAATAATTGTCCAGAGAGGACAGCTTTTGCCCTGCCAAATAAAGCTCAGAGCATCCACAAAAGCACCCAGCAATAACATTATCACAGGGGCGCTGGACATGCAGCCCCCACTGCCTGGTCACTGCACGGTGCCTCACCAGGGTACAAAGGCCACCCAGGGACCCTCAGCATCTTGTCCTGAGCCAGAACAGGCTTTCCTCTCCACTCCCATCGAGGATCTTCCGCGGGGAACAAAAACCTCCAAGATCCTGGGAGTGGCAGAAAACAGAGCAGCCTGCCCCGAAGAGCCTTACAGGCTAAAGCAGACCACAGCGAGTTGTGCAGGAGCCCGGGGCAGCAGCAGGGGTGGGCAGCCCCAGCAGGGGGCTGTGCCCCAGAGGCACAGCAGCACGTCTCTGCTGGCCACTGAGGGTTTGGTGCCTCTGTGACCACCTTGTTCCTGCCCCAGCCTGGGTGTCTAGAGCAGCCAGAGGCTCCCCTGCCAGCCCCAGCCCCACTCCAGGCAGGGGTGACTCTCCCCTCAAGAGCTCCCGACCACCCAATCCCGGTGTTTTCATGGTCATTTAGTGCAGGGCCAGTGTCAAGGGCCAACGTCCTATGCCCATAGGGCTAAGTGGCTGAGGCACATTTGCAGGATTTTTCAGAAACTGACTGGTCCCTCTCTTAGCATTTCATCGCCTTTGTTTCATTCCCAAATCACTTACAGGCTTTTCCAGTCATAGTGGGGAGATGCTCCTCCCATGAAGCTCCAAACTGTGCAAAGCATAAAGAGGCTGCATTATTTATAGACTCGGGATAGATATTTCACACGCGGTCCATCCCATTCCCAGCATTCCCTCCATTCACAGATCATTAAGTAACACTTGCTGACATATAAGGCAATGCAAGTGGAGTGGTTAACTTTGAACATTGCCATCCAGCCCGGTATTAAATGAGATTCAGGAAATAATTGTCCAGAGAGGACAGCTTTTGCCCTGCCAAATAAAGCTCAGAGCATCCACAAAAGCACCCAGCAATAACATTATCACAGGGGCGCTGGACATGCAGCCCCCACTGCCTGGTCACTGCACGGTGCCTCACCAGGGTACAAAGGCCACCCAGGGACCCTCAGCATCTTGTCCTGAGCCAGAACAGGCTTTCCTCTCCACTCCCATCGAGGATCTTCCGCGGGGAACAAAAACCTCCAAGATCCTGGGAGTGGCAGAAAACAGAGCAGCCTGCCCCGAAGAGCCTTACAGGCTAAAGCAGACCACAGCGAGTTGTGCAGGAGCCCGGGGCAGCAGCAGGGGTGGGCAGCCCCAGCAGGGGGCTGTGCCCCAGAGGCACAGCAGCACGTCTCTGATGGCCACTGAGGGTTTGGTGCCTCTGTGACCACCTTGTTCCTGCCCCAGCCTGGGTGTCTAGAGCAGCCAGAGGCTCCCCTGCCAGCCCCAGCCCCACTCCAGGCAGGGGTGACTCTCCCCTCAAGAGCTCCCGATCACCACATCCCTGCCTGTGAGGGGAGACGCGGGCGCATCTGCCTCCACCTCTGCGGGCAGTTTGGAGGGGCTGAGCAGAGACAATGGCAGGACATGACTGTGGGGACATCTGCATCTGATCCAGGAAACATTTTGGCATCAAAATAGAAGTAGTGGTTTGCTAAAGAGAAAAAAAAAAAAAAAGTTAGTGTGAAATTGTCTGGGATACATTCACAGACTGTAGCTGAGCATCTTAAAAGAGAACAAGGCTGAGACTTAGTCCCCAGGTATCCTGACATCCTGTTCCAAGGACTGTGTCCTGCCAGGAGCCAGACCCTGCACAGGCAGCTCATGCCTCCTCTCCTGGGGCTCATCCCTTGGTCCAGGGGCTGCCTAGCTAGCAGAAGCAGAGTAGGGGCTCACACTCCTTCCCTGGTACCTGGCTGCTGTGCTGCCCCACAGGCTGCACCTTTTGGCAGGGATGACATCTCTGTGTCCCTCTACTGAAGGATTGCCAAGGAGCACAGGGAAGTTTTGGGCTCTGCCCAAGCATCTGCATCCCATCCCGAGGGCAGGCAGCACCACCAGCAAGCCCAGCCCCATGGGCCTCCCAGGGCAGAGCAGCCTCCCACTGCCCATCAACAGGCCATCTATTCACCTTGAGCCTGAGGACCAAACGTGACCCCTCCCAGCTCTGTACCCTGCTCTCAGACTCAGGGTTCCTCTACTAAGGCTGATGCTGCAGGTCAGGGCAGCTGTCCAGGCTGTGCAAAGCAGAGCTCTTGCTGGTCCACGTGAGGTTTGCAGCAGCTTGTGCTCCCAGAACTGCAGCTTGTCCAGTTCCCAGCTGAAAGCCACCTCGTGCTGCAGCACTTCCATTTCAGTCCATAGCACGGTGTGCTGCAGCAACGGGAACTGTGGGGCCAGTGGAAAATGGGGCTCTGAGCTCATGCATCTTATTTTAGCTCCCCATCCTCTCTGGAAGCTATCTGAGGCATGTTTTGGGAATACAGCAGGTATTTTTATGAGTGGGATTTGCAAGGGTATTTTCATCTTAGTCTTGGAGACAGCTGGGCCTGCTGCCAGGTTTAGGAAGCACAGAGGCAAGAAACATAAAACTAGCAAGAGGTAGGCTTCCTACTGGGGCTTATATTTAGCCAGGAGGAGCACTTGAAAATGTCCTGCTGGTGCTCCCTGGGCCAGACGGTTCCTCAGCCAGTTCATGGAGGCCAACCTTGACCGGAGCCAGGAAAGGCAAAGGGAACGTGTTCCAGCCAATGGAACTTGTGCAGCCCAGCTCACCTGGCACCACGGAGACCCCAGCTGCCCTTCGGATCAACTGACACCAGCCCCGTGGTGCGGAGCGACCCGGCAGCTGCAGGAGAGCGGCCACTGGGCAGCACTGAGCCCGGCACCTCCTGCGCAGGAAGGCAGGGCTGGGGCACGGGCAGCAGGACCAGGGCACGGGCGGCAGG
>NW_009953068.1:1620656-1634923 GCF_000747805.2 Chaetura pelagica
CTGCTGGCGCCCTCACCCCATACTGGCAGCTGCTGGGCTGGCCCGGGTGCTGCTGCCTGCCCGGGGGAAGCAGAGCAGAGCTGTCCCAGGCAGGCCTGGGCAATGGAGGGGTGGGCTCAGCTCCACACTGGCCCAGCTCAGGTGCAGGGCAGCCCCCAGGGCTGAACCAGCACCACCGTGGGTGGGGTCCCCAGCTGCTGTGGGGTCCCTTGAGCACCATGGGGCTACCAGCCTGGTGGGGGATGACAGCTGAGAGCTGAGCCAGAGGGGCTGGGGGCCACGCAGCCGGGGAAAGCACGACCTTGCAGTGACAGAGGGAGCCGGGCCAGGCCGGGCCAGGGAACATGAGCCCAGCAGCTGCCAGGGGCTGGGCCGGGAGCCGAGGGGCATGGGCTGCTGGCAGGCAGGGCCAGAGCTGCTCTGAGCTGCCCCACCAAGACCCTCCCCAGCAAGCACAGCCAGCTCCCTTCAAAAACAAAATGCCTTCCTGGGGAAAAAAAAAAAAGGAAAAAAAAAAAAAGAAAAAAGAAAGAGCTTCAACCAAGAAATAGCCACAGGCAGGTTTTGTTTTCAAAGCACTTATTTTGTTCATTTTGAATTGAATTTTTATGTGATTTGTTTCACTGAAGAGAGACACATTTTGAAATACCATGTGTTCCCTCCTCTCTGCCCAGAGGGAGCTTGGCTGCTGACCCAGAGCAGCGAGCTGGAGGGCTGTGCCTGCTGAGGATGGACTCGCCTGGAGCTCTTCATTTCCCTTAGAAGCTTTGCACCTTCTCCAACGTGAAGACAGTCCTCAGAAAGGGGGAAGCCTCAAGCAAAATACTCACCCCTCTCCTCTACCTGGTATTGATTTTATTGCACCTAGCAAAGAAGAGGGACAATAGCTGGGGGACACAGAAGAAGGAAAACAATATTTCCTTCTACCCTTTTCCCCCCTTTTAATTAAACTAAGTGTAATGTCACACCACATCCAATGCAACCCATCACACACACGGAACCGACGGGAGCACTTGATGCCCTCCCCGTGTCCTCCCAAGAGCCTCCTGAACAACCAGCACCTGTGAGAGCCCCACTCCACCAAGCCCCAGCTCCGCTCAGAGCAGCCTGCTCTCCCTGCAGCATCCCCCACTGCCTCCTTCAGCAGGCTGCAAAGATAAACACCTGCCTGCTGCACAGGGCAGTGAGGGCAGCGGGGTCTGCTCCGTGGCACCAAGGGGACTCTGCCTCTTGTCCACGAGTACACGATGCTCCACCATTTTGGTGGGCACCCTCTGCACATGAGATGGTGGTGGGCACAGCTGCACCCATCGGTGGCTGCCATCGCATGCAGATCTACTGATTACATCTCAGTTGTCATGCCACTCAGCAAGAAGCTAAGCTAAATTAGAGCAACTAATTGCACCTCTCTTTGAAACAATCAGGATGACAAATCAGTGGTAATCTCTTCAGTTCTAGAGGGAAGCTATTGCAGCTCACTTACAAGGATTAATCAGCTTTTCATCAGTGTTATTATACCAATGCTGCCTCAGGAGGAGCCCTGAGGCCACGCTGGCTGGGCTCACACCATGGGGACACCAAAGGCTTGTGGCCACTGGTGGAAAAGGCGGGCATGGCTGGGTTGCTCCCAGCCCTCGTGCACACCAGCAAGGCTGCCAGCTTTCAAGGCTACTGCATCCTTTGCTCAGCACAGAGGAGATCCTGCCCAGTGGGCCTCAGGACTCCAGGAACAAGCCCAGTTCAGCACAGACAGCCCAGGTGAGATGGCCAACCTGCAGGGGACACCAGGCCTAGGAAATGCAAGAGGAGTCCCACAAGAAGGGCATCAAGGCCACCCTGCTGCCATCAGACCCGCACCAACCGACACCGTCAGCTCAGCCAAGGGCCCTGGGGACACATGGGGGTGGGATCCAGCCAGCAGAGGATGGGGAGCAAGGGACAGCGTGACAGCTGTGGCACAGCACGACACCAGCATGGCCAGGGGATTTCTGTTACAGCAGGTGACCACTTTGTTTCTCACAGTGATTTAAGCTCTTTGTTAGATTCATGTGACCTACACTTACCTCTGGGCAAAGGCTGGCTGAAACTCATGTGGGTCCTGGATCCCATCAGGAACCTTCCAGGTCTACCAGGTGCTGGGCTTGGTGTTCATTCAGCTGCAGGTCAGTGCTGCTGCCAGGGAACCAGCACACTGCAGCAGCTCCAAGTGGGAAGCTGCCCAGCCACGCAGTGGAAGATGGTCCTTGGAGTCCAGGAGTGGGTTGGCAACAAGGCTGGCATGGTGCTGGATGGGGGCATCATCTACTGGGGTCCAGGAAAAATCACCACCTACAAGGGACAGAGAGAAGACAAGATCAGAACAGCCATGGTTATGGTAGCCCAGCTCCCAGCAGCTCTGTTTGGCTTCAGAGCCAGGCTCTGCTCGGTCAGAAGAGAGGCTGAAGTTACAGGGCCTGGGATCAGGGCCTGCTGCAGCATCTTCCATGGGAAAAACACCAATAGTAGTCAATTCCTGAGGGTCCAAGCAGGGCCTCTGGGCCACACTGGGATCCTCAGGTGTGCAGGTCAACCCACCAGAACCCAGAGCAATTTATAGCACAGCTTTCCTGTTGCAATCTCGTGAACAACAGCTCTGTGCCAGCTCTGTTACATTACAGCACTTGGACTGCACCATAAAAATGCAATGATGCACTTGAGTTACATAAAGATCCAACTCTTGGAGGAGAAAGGGCTCTTGACACTTCCCCACAACAGGCATTTTAGGGTGCGTTATGAATGCTAAAACCACGGATGTAAAGTGAAGGGGAAAGTGAAGCCAGGCTCAGGGCCTCCAAAACAAACTAAAACTGCTGAAAAATGTGCAAGGAAATGCAAATCTGCAGTACGTACCTGCAACCAGAATCCTAGAACATTCATATACTGTAAACATACCCTATATAGCATACATAATTATAATTTCACTTTCCCGCTGGCATGTGTGTGGGCACTCACCAAGTATAACATGCACATACAGTACTAGAGAGATATACTTAAGTCGTCTTCATGGGCACATGCAGAACGCACCCAAGCAACAAATTTCTCCTGGAGAATTCAAAGCACTGAACCAGGAGCTACCCTTAAAAACAGCAGAGCCCTCTTTAACTCCTTGTCTCTTGCATCAGAAGTATATCCAAATCCTTGTATTTTTTCCCTCTGAATACAAAAATCTCTCCCACCTGAGTTACTGGGATTTGCCTTTCTGCTGCTGGGCCTTGATGCACACGGTTTACTCTCTGGCACATTTAGCTGCCCACAAACAACAGCACCATAAAGAAGCCAAGTTCCAAAGCTGTATCTGCTCTGCTCCAGATGGACTCTCTGCAGATCCCTTCTCACAGCTTTACTGAGGCCAAGTCAATCAGAAAAGCCTGAAAGTCAAAGCATCGCTCTCACTTGTGATCTGAGGGAGTTTTCCCAGTGCATCCTGTAACCAGGGCTTGCAAACACAACCCTTCCCTCATGTGCTGCTGTTGTTGCCCATAACAAAGGCGTTTCAGATCAAAGGAAAGGGTTAACCCCCATGCAGTCATCGCGTTGAATCTTGGAGGTCTGAGTGCTGCCAACTCCTGAAAAATGGCCACCAGGCAAGCTGCTGAGAATAATCAGAATAAGATTGGAAGGTGTCCACATCAATCAATCACTTGCTGACAGATTACTGGAAGCCCCCACTGCGACCGTGGACAGCTGACCAACTCTGGGCTTAAGCTGCAGTCTAACATTAGCCTGTTTGTTCGTGTGGGTGGCTTCTGCGTTATGACCTTAATAGTCAATCAATCTTGCAATGAGTAGTCTGTCTGGCAGAAGCATTAATTATCCATACTATTCATGCACTGAAAAGCTTTCTCTTCAAAAACTCAGTGTCACTTATGGAGGAATAAGAGAGCTCAGAGCAAGGAGATAAGCCCAGCCTCAGTTCCTATGGGGGGAACCAGAGGGCAGGGACGACCCCCAGGGCCACAGCAGCTCAGGATCAGGGTCACTGGGGCAGGGCCTGGCCTTGCTTTTATTCCTGGTACCTATTCAGGCAGCTGAGAGGCTGCTACTTGTGCACCAGCAACCACTGGAATCGGTGCCAAGAGGAAGACAAGGGGGAAGAGATATAAAAGGACAACAAACACACATCAATTAAACCTTGCAAGCTGTTAGTCACACTAGTTAATAAGTTCTTTCTATCTGTAAAGTGCTCTTAGTGACAAATCCTTTAACTGGCACTCAGAGCATTATTATGGCTTTCAAGATGCCTCTGTCTTTCATGTGCAGCTTCTTGTACACATGTGAGTGCTCCCTGTTGAGCAGTCTGTTTACACTAGTTGTGAGAAGACATCATCAAAGCAAACTGAAAGCAACACTAAATGCTTGAGAAAAACAGAATTCATTCACTGCTGCCTGCTCTGAGATCGCCTTTCAGTTTGTGCAGAGGCAGCAGCCAGACAAACTGCAGCAGGGAGGGCACAGGGAGCCAGGCTGGCACAGCCAGAGCTTGGCTTCTGCATGGCTTTGCCACTGGAAGCACCCAGCACCAGGCAGAGACCAGAGCCCTTCCCACCAGCTGTGACATGCTGGTCACATCTCCAGCGACAAAGAGATGCACATTCTGCATCTTACCCTGGTGCCAAACGCTCTTGCACGCAACAGCCAAGGCAGCCCAGGCTCCATGCCTGGCATGGGATGGAGGGAACGTGGTGAACACGAGCAGGTGCCCCACAGGGCAGGGTGCAGAAGCTCCTTCAATACCAGCTGGTCCCTGTTCAGAAGATGAGTAAGTTGGGTCCACCAGCATCCTACATAGCACAAAACCCAACCAACGTCCTGGTAGAGCAATATGGAACCTCCCTGGCATGGGAGAGGTGGGAGACCCAACCCCAACTGCCAAGCCCAGGCCAGCGGTGGCACAGCTCTGTGGGATGCCCTTATGGAAACCATCTTCTCCTTAGTCAAAGTCAAAGAAATTAGGCCCTGCAATGCTAGATTAAAAAAGAGACAGCTAATCGGAGACCGTCCATAATCCTTCACACCCGGGCTGCCAAAGCAGGTCACAATTCAGCAGGCCTTGTCTGGACTGATTATATTTCCTGAAAAATGAACAGTAACTCTTGTGTAGAAGCAAGTTATGTTTCTGCAAACTCTCTTCCACACAAATTAAGGTATTAATCACCTTAATAAACGTTAATGTGGAATGGTCATTCATTAAATTCAGGAAAATACACACCCTCAAAGCAATCATTTCAACAAACTCACAACACAGCACTTGTGCTCCTCCACCTGTGTGCCCCGACTTGGTGGGTGCCCCCCAGCCCCATACTGGGGCCACCAGCAGGACAGCACTGCTGGCCACCTTTGCCATCACAAGTTCACCTTGGTGTGCAAAGAGAACAGCGTGATCTGCCAGTACAGCCAAGGAAGGAAAAAAAAGAAGGCGGCATATAAAAGTACCAGCAGAAATGTCATTAATGTTCTCTCTTAAGCCCAAAGCTGCCAGTTTCCAGCTCTGCTAGTGACAGGTCTAGTGCAGCCCCAGCAGTCACCAAGCAGCCCAGCCTGGGCCCCCCAGCCCTGTCTCCAGCTCAGCTGTGCTCAGCCACAGCCCCCACTGGGCCCAAGCTCCCACCTCCACGTCTGCATCGAGGCCTCAGCCTGAGGTGCCCCCACCATCAGCACAGCTCCAGCTGCTGCACACAGTGACACCAGCCAGGCCACACACCTGTGACACAAGCCAGACCACACACACCAGTGACACCAGCCAGGCCACTCACACCACTGACACCAGCCAGGCCACTCACACCACCGACACCAGCCAGGCCGCTCTGCAGCTCAGAGCTGCTTGACTTGGCTCTGCCCCCGGGCCGAGGGGCTGCGCAGCCGGGCAGGGGGCCGGGCCCCCAGGCTATCAGTTGCACGCAATAGCGTTGGATCTCCCGCCCCAGAAGGTCCTGGTGCAACCTGGTCTCCTCCGGCTGGCTCAGGGCTTCATGGCCGGTGTCAAGTGGCAACTTTCTGGATTCTGACCTTGTTGGAATTTGCTCCTGGGGGGGACACACCAGTCCATAAAGTTCCCATTAGTGTAAAAGCAGATGTAAGCACTTTGTTGGCAGAGTTCAGCAGCAGGGAAGCCTGCAGTTGATCAGTTCTGCCTCGCTGGTCACTGCAGTCAACAGGAATTACTATAGAGGATATCTGTGCCCCCTCTCCCAAAGCCCACCTCTCTCCAACAGAAAAAAAAGATTTAAAGAAACCAGCCAAGCTCAGGCACTGCTCCAATATAAGGCAATAAATCTGTGTGATACATGGCGGGGGGAGCTGGCCCCATGCAGGAACAGGCAGCAGGAGAGCAGCACGACTTTGTTTATAGTACAAAACAAACCTAACCATGGGGATCGGAGCCACTCAAGGCGAGGAGCAAGTCACCCTGGGGCGTGCGTACCAAGCAGCCCCACACAGGACCGAGGGGCAAGTGGGTGGCAGCCGTGACTGGCCTTTGCCAGGGACTGTCACTGTCCCCTTCCCACAGACACCAAGGAAACAAGGGACAGACCTAAGGTGCCACCCTGGTCTGGGAGCCTGAGGCAGCCCTGCCAGGACCTCGGCCCCACGCTGGAGGGAGGGAAGGCAGCAGTCAAGATGGCACACGGCTGCTGATGGGTGCTCAGGGCCACAACACTCCCCGCCACGGGTGTGGTGGGACTGCCGGCACTACAGGGCACCGGGGCTCACCCACCCCTTCCCCAGACCTCTCCCCAGATCTGCCCCATCGTGTCATGCAGGGAGCCAGCAGCGGCTGACCTGGTTTCAGCCAGTTTTCCTTCATGATTAACACTCTCTGGGCCCCCACTCACTCTGTTATTCTCACCAAATTAAAGAGCAGTCCCAGATCCTCGTTAGATTTGCTCCCATTTGAGCAGTGTCATGTGGTCAGTAGCCCATGGCAATACACTAAATTAAAGGCCTAATGCAGAATCCACCTACAAGCCTGACAACTAATGAATTGAGGGCTTCAGGCCCCAGAGGGCCCGCACTGGGATGAAGCCACTTCACACTGAGCTAGAGCAGAAGCACAATCCCTGGGCTGTCATTCAGAAATAAAGAGTTGTTTAATTTTATTCACCACAGGACACAGGAACAACAGCATCTCTGCAACTAACAGCTGCTTTCCCAGAACGCCAGGCAGAGCCGACCCCTCTCGGCGCCTCCCCACGCACCCCAGGTGACAGCAAACGAGCTCCCACTGGGTTCAGATGAACTGGGTTTGAGTCCCTGGCATGGACAAGCTGACTTCTGCCTACGGTCAAAAGGAACACTGCTGCCCGCCCTGCCTGACCAAAGCAGGCTGCTCCACTGGACACAGCTCGGACACCTCCTGTGCCTCAGACCTGCCTCCACACTGTGCCCCAAACGAAGGTCCCAGGGACCACAGCTGCCCTGGGCACAGCACTCGTCCTCACGGGCAAGCACTGCTGCCTGCGGGCATCAGTCAGCAGCAATCCAGGCTATGCCCGAGGAAAACAGACCTGCAGCTCTCACTCTGGTCAGTCGGACCCTCTTCCCCACACTCCAGCCAGGGGAGCACTGCATGTAAACATTGGGGCCAGTGCAGCAGCCATCAATTCTGAAGCACTTCAGGTCGGAGCTGGAGTCTGGAAAGGTTCAGCCTGTTGCATCAGACAGCTCCAGCCCTGCAAAGGTCAGGGCTGTTTTGGCAAGGAAATGTTTGCTGGAACCTTCCCCTCCCCCAGATCTCTGCTCTCAGCTTCACACTCACGCACACACACTCACGCTCCACTCCAGCCCACAGAAATGGAGAAGCCACACAAAGTGACACTGCTCTCCACAGAAAGCACATGTGTGCCCCCAGGTCAGCACTCCCAGGGCACAGTGCAAAGAGCAGACTATACCATTAGGGTTAGTGTTATTTGTTCAGCCTCTGGCACACCAAAGTTGAGCAGGTCCCTCTCCCAGTGAACAGCCAAGTGACCCTACTGCAAAACAAGTGGCGAAGAGCAACTCATTTTCCTAGCTGACCCTTTGGTCCCCCTCTGCACACCAGCATCACTGGAAATCACTGCTCCCCCCAGCACCAAAGATGCAGACACAATTTTACAACAGGCAGCTCTACTAAAGGTTCCTCACTGACAAATACAGCTATTTATATGACACTTACAAATGTGTGCACACAATGGACCCCGGAAAGCTTTGTGCCTAAATACTGTCAACACTCTGACAACATTTTTATTATACTAGTAAATAATTAGTTTTGTTGCTGCTTAATTGGGAATCAATACAGTGTCTATGTTTAATTACATTCCCTATTTCTGAATGGTTGGGATCAGTTGGTCTTTTTTTCTCCCTACAAAGATTAGGAACCTTGCATTTAGGATTCAAAGAGCACAAGAGATTGCCTACAGGAGAGAGCAGCCCTTCACAGAAACGGTGTAGTTAGCAGGATCATTATTAACCATAAACAACCCACACGAAGAAAGGTCAGAAGCACACTTACCCTTTCCCATCTGTAAACAACCAATTATTCAGCTCATCAAACAAAACAATGCAGCAGTACATACACGTGTGGGGTGTTTGTGCATCCACGTGTGATCAGGTGCATCTGGTGCAGCCAGAGGAGGCCTCGATGGGACAAGACTGTGCTCATGCTCTGGGCAGTGGAGCCAGCACGGGTGGTGGACAAACCCCCACAATGGACACAGGCCCGACGGCCGCGGGCAGCAGCAGAGCAAGGAGGAGCACCGAGGGCTGAGATGTGTTTATATGATGCTGGCACATGGCCCCCTGCCTGCATTTCTCCATCTGGGCAGAGCATGACCACTTCTCTAAAGCCATCTTTCCACCTCTAATGCAAGAGCTGCATTTCAGCATTAATTTTTTTTCCTAGATAGACTTCAATCTCATTAATTTTAAGACACTCTAAGCTCTCTTTAGCGGTCTCTAACATAATTCTCCTAACTTAAGATACACTAGATAGAAGTAGCCAATCCTGTTCATAATTGTATATATGGCTAGCAATTCAAATTCACTTCCCCTGATTTAATGTCCTATTTGTATTCTATCAATAAATGAAGTTCTCAGGACCACACTTAAATGGAAGCAGCACTATGCTCTGATAGCCAAAGCCAGCAAAAAAGATTTCATCACTAAACCAAAATGTCTTGTAGTATATGATTCCTTGACTTACTGTTCTCTCCTCTTCACTGCACTTGAATATTAAATGTTGTATTAATAGCTCACTCTTAATTATCCATGAGTAATGTACTACAACCAGAAAATTAATGGAGGGAAGCACGACAAAAATGGAAAAAAAGTGCTCACTATCCCCAACACATTTTCCAACAGCCTGTGAGAGGAAGGGAGAGACACACACTGCCTTGAGCTCAGCCAGACAAAAGGCCAACACTGGGGAGGGGTCCACCACTGAACCCCTGTGAGCACAGCTCCTCACCCTCTGGCTGATCACTGTGGGAAGGGGATTATATGCAGGGGTACGATAATGATCATCTGAGTGTGGGGGTGGCCCAGACAGGTGAGGGCAGGGACAATCATCCTCTGTCCTAAAGCCCAAGATGGAGCGATACCAGAGAGAGGAGTTCAAGACTGTTAAGGAAGACTTCTCAATAAATGTATCATTCAGCTCCGGGCTTCACTGCTGCAGTGTTGAGATCTGAACCTGGAAAGACTGTGAAAGGATTGGGGCTTTTTCAGATAACATGGATTCCTGGAGTTAAACAGTACAGCTGACAGGCGTGGGAGGAGTCACTACACCCTTCATCTCATCACCATGGCTTTAAGCACTCTTCAAACAGCACCTGAGAGGGAGGACCCCTCATCTCTGCTGAGACATCTTCCCCTCCCAAGATCAAGGGCACAGCTCAGACCCTTAGCTCAGGGGCTGGTTAGACAGAACCACAGCAATCATCAGTTCCCAGGTTTCACCAGGGTTAACATCCCAAGGACCTGGGCCTGCTCAGCCAGGCATGTTTTGACCTGGCAACACAGCTCAGAGCTCACCCACCTAAATCCCACCCTTGGTGCCCAGCTGCTATCCTGTCAACTCACCCATGCTTGGAAACAGCCTTGTGAGATGTCACCAGTACATACACATGTGGCATAGACCACATATATCACCTCTCTCAAGGCATTGCCCTACTGTGAGTGTCTTTGTCTCCACAGGTCAGAACAGGCTGCCACACCTGCTGCTCAACCACACAGAAGCCAACACACCTTTTCCTCTCTCACCACCAGCTTGATCTCCATTCACTGGAGCACCTCAAGTCTGTGGATGCAGAACTGAGCTTTCCAAATTACACTCTTGGCAATACCAGTGACAGACACGGCGAGGACAGACAGACCCAGAAGCAGGAAGGCTGCTTTAGCAGGAAAACCAACAGCCTGCTCCCTGGTGCTGCGCTCGCTGGGCTGTGGTGCAGCCTCACGAGAGCAGATCGACACCAAAGAGGAAACATGCAGTAATATTCCTCTAACTCCATCACTAAAAATACTGCCCAAGGAAAGGAAGTGCTGCAGAAGTTGCCTGTACCCTAATGCAAAGCCCAGGAATCAAAGCTCTCCTACACTGAACGGATCTGAACTTTGTAAAGCTAATTTATTGAACTGTTCAGCACAGGAAAGGGAATTAGTTACTTTGTCTCTTACTCAATACAGGCATTAAAAAATTAACAGGCCATTACTAAGTTTTCTTTGTATTTCTGCCTATTAACAGTGTTATTTAACGACTCGGGACTCACCCAGCACTGCTGGTGTGAGGAACCTGCTCCCACCAGCCCTGGCAGGGAAGAGGCAGAGTGGCAGCTCCAGGAAACCCCCTCTGCTGCAGAACCTTTTGCTCCAAAACAGCCTGAGTTGGGAGCCCAGCCGTGCACACGGCTCCGCTCCCTCCCTGCCAGGGCTGGGACAGGCCACCCTGCCCCTGCACCCTGGCACAGCACAACTTGGGGGGACTTGCTCTTCCACAGCAGGCTCCACAGATGGCTCCTGAAGCCAAGGGTCCTCCAAGGACAGCAGAGACTGAACCTCTCCACAGTGGGCAGGTCACCCTGCACCCTGACAGGGACAGGACCCTGAGCTGGGATGGGGGGCAGTGCCAGCACAGCTGCAGCAAGGGGGCCAGGGGCTGCACAGGTAGGGCCACCACAGCATCCACCTCTGCAGGTCCCATCCCAGGGCTGCTCTGGAGGAGTGAAATAGTGAGGTGTCTAATTAAATACGTGCCTCCCACTGCCAGAGCCCTGCAGCAGCCATGAATTATGCAGCAGATCACTTACGTATCAGCAGGATCACAATATTGATGAGCTATCCTACCTGTAATCTCATAAAAACCAAGATAAACTCAGCAAAAATTGAGTGTAATATGATCCTTTCCTTTCAATAAATGATTTCGAGCCCAGCAAGGGGTGCATTTTGGGGCTCCTCTCTCTCCCCAGGCTCTCTCCTCCCCTCAGGCCTCCCCACCAGTGAGCGCACGGACCTGCGAGCTGGGGGGGGTCTGTGAAGTGCTACCTGGGGGATCTTTCTGTGCCATATGGAATTAGAGGTTGGTGCTCTCTGCAGTGCTGCTGCATTCCAGAAGGTCTGCATTTTGGCATTTAGATTAATGCTGGAGACAGGGAGGAAGGAGTTGCCATGTCTCACGCTGGCTCCCTCCTCTCCGTCTGCGCAGATGACGGATGGCAAAGTGCAGCTCCCACTCGGAAATGCTTTCCGGTGCTCGCACAGACCCCGATCCAGCTCTGGTTCCCATGACAAGCCAACTGCTTTATAATCCTGGTCCAGAGGCTTTAGGTGCCCTGGGAACAGTTGGCAGTGCAGGATCCTGCCCTCAGCTGAAACACATCCCACAAGGAGCAGCACAAGCAGAGTGGAGATGCTCGGTGCTTCTGGCCACGCCTGGTCACCAGGCACAGGCAGAAGGCCAAGGACTGTGAGCCGAGGACAGAGGACACCACTCCCTGCCCCACCACTTCCCTGATGCAGCAGGGACTGGTGCTTGCTGCTTCTGCCAAACTCAGGGAGACCTTTAGAGAGCCCCTGAGCCCCTGAAGGAAGGCAGTGCCAATCCACACAGCTGCTCCCCAAGGGTAGGGGACACAAGCCCATTCCTCCTCTGGACAGAGCCAGAGCTGATGCACATCAAGCAAAGGAACTGTCCTTACCTTAGGGACACACCAGACTCTCCTCAGCACAGGCTTGGTCACAGTGCCCTTGTACCATCCCCTGCAGGCACATAATGAAGCAAACACTTCATTAACAAGGAGCAAACAATGGATGAAGTATGGACAGACAGACATTGCCAGAAGCTGGGAGCCCTATGCCCACCCACAAACCCCACCACCCACCCCAGTGGTGCCATGTACTTACAGAAGAGGTGATAGCAGAGAGGCTCCTTTGACATTCACCGCAGAGCACAAGAGCAAAGCTTCAAAAACAGAGCACTGCATTTTTCTTCTAAAATAATATTTCAAATCCATAACTTAAATGAAGAGAAAGGTTGGAAAACCAAAAGATGGAGAAGAAAGTCACCTTGTGAGACAAGGGAAAGACAAGAGGAAGGTGACAATGCCACACACCCAGCACCGTGTGCCCAGCTGACTGGAAGAAGCTCTGGGCTCTCCCCAGCCAACCAGTTCCTCTGGTTCAGCCCCAGCATTGCAGGAGGGGTCTGGGTGCAGCCGGGTCCTCCTTCCCTGGAGGTTTCTCTCCCCTTGTCCCCAAGGGGTCTTGAAGGCATCAGGTTGATACCGTCCCAGGGGCACAGAGAACTGTGGTGAGCTGGGGGGGCTCAGGCTGCCTCAGCACCCTCGCAAGGGTCTTCAGCCCCCCTGATAAGCCTACAGGGAGACAGGAATGGTGCTGCCTGGAGATGCTTCATTTCACAGATGTGTCTGTCTCTGCGCGAGAGAGAAACTTTCACAGTTTTACTGCTTTTCAAATATTTTAATGCAAGCCATTTGGTGTCATATTTTTTAAAAATGGATACCAGCATGAGCTGCACGCGCATTAGCAAACGTCTCTGCATTAGTATAAATACAAGAAGCAGAAAAGCACAGTCTGACTCCTAATCCATATGGTTATTCCAAATAGATTGCATGGTCTTAAACTTTGGCTTATTAGACTGGATCTTACATATGGAAAGAATTAAAGTGCTGGATTTACAGTGCAGGCTAATCAGAACGTGTTTAACTGACGATGCCCCAGCAGACCCAGGAGGTCGCAGCCTCCCAGACACCTGGCACAGGGTCGGATCCTCCTCACCCCAGGGCAGCCCTCACAGAACCCCAGCACCATGTGGGCCTCACTGGGGTGTAAGGCCGGGCAGGATCCAACCTCCAGCCCTCTAACACAAGCAAGCTGCAAAGAGGAAATACCTCATTTCCCACTGACTAGTCCATACAAGCTCAGAGACAATAGGGCCAAGTGTGCTGCAGCAGCCCCTGGCCAGCCTCGGGCTGCTTTGCTGTGACTCTTCCTATCTGAAAAAGCCATCAGCCTGCCTGTTCCTTCACTTCGAATAAAAGGTCATTTCACAGCTTTTAAGGATCGGTGGGTTTTGTTGGTTTTGTTTGGGGTTTTTTTCTAACAAAATAATTATCTTCATTTTTAAAAAATACTTTGCCCTGAGATCACAAAAGCAAGGCACCATATCCCTGTTGATGAAAGCAGAACTCATGGGAAGGTGGATCTGTGTTATTTATTTCTACTACTTTATTTCTGGACAAGGCTAGACTCATCCTGGGTGCTCGAATACATACATTTTCACCATCAGAGATATAAGCACACTGAAGTCCCCCACTTAAGGGTTTTTCTTGCAGCAGCCTGAGCTTCACCCCCTTTGGTTTTGCATGGATTTATTCCACTGTTGTTGTTTCCAAGTCAGTTGGTTGCCTTTTTATTACTCCTCTAACTACAGCTTTCTCCAAAGTTGTTGAATTTCTGGACTTGGAGAGATGACAAAGGAATATACTGATTCATTCACTTTCATACTACTCTGTCTGCTCTCACTGTCTGACAACTCCCTACAGGGATCATCTCACATGTTGTCTCCAGTTTGCTTGTTTTTCCAGTGTTGTTTTTTCTAAAAAGAGCTAAACTGTGTCATTACATTTTTAAGTAACAGGCTTCAGGAGAAGCATTCAGCTTTAGCTTCAAACTGGCTCTCTTCCAAAAGCTACCTTTGCTTCATTTTTTACATGTAGGGAAATGGTTTATTA
>NW_009953068.1:1634970-1637617 GCF_000747805.2 Chaetura pelagica
CCAGCTTGGACAAACAGACAACACTGCTAAAATGCTTCAGCAAGGCTGTCCTAAAACCATGCAGTCTTCATGATGAGGTATTAACAACTGATGGGGAAAAAGCCCTCCATTTTAACAACCTGTCTGCACATGCACATCACACTGAGGGGCTGAAAAAAAGCAGGGAAACCTCCAGTCTAACAGGTCACTGTTTTTAAAGCCAGTACAAAAGCACAAAGCAGTTGGACTTCAGAAGAGCCTCTCTGCTGCAGCACAACAGAACTCCAGTTCTGAAGAAGAGAGAGAAATGAGAAAACAGAAAGTTTTCACTATGCACCTCTGATCCCGGTGCTCTGGAATGTGCACAAAGCTGCTGAGTCTGAGAGTCAGCTCTGCCACATGAGGTTATTTTCATCATCCTACTGAAAAAAATAAGATGTGGTTGCTAGTCCCTGGCATTGCTTTGCTGAAGGAAAAAAATGCAGACTGTGTTCAGAAGTATCATTGTGGAAATCTTCTTAAAACTGTGGGTTGTTTTTTTTTGTTGTTGGTTTGGGGTTTTTTTCCACTCTAACCAAACTGAGGCAAAACTTACCTGCCAGACCATTTGAAAAGAGAACAAACTGAGAAAACAATTTCAGTGCTGTCACCCACACACAGAGTTCACGTGTGTCCCACTGCCCAAGCTCTGGTCTCAGCACACTTGCTCTCTAGTTTTAACCACCACCCTGACAGTTACCAAAACCCCCTGCAAACAGCATGGGGCAGAGGGAAGCTCTGAAGACAAAGCCATGGCTGGGTGACCATCCCCTGCCAACACTACAGCCAGAAACTGCACCAAGAACCAAACTGTTAACACAGCAGAAACCACTTGGCTTGTCCCCATGGGTCTCCAGACTCTCACCTGGAGAGCAGGAGCTGACTGTGCCTAACACTGCTGAAGATGCCCCACCACAGGGAGGGCAGCCAGTATGAACCAGTATGAATCCGGTGAAGGAGACGTGGACTAGAGGACCAAAGCAGCCCCATACACAGGCTGTCTGGAGGACACGAATCCTCCTGCACACAAGCACATCTCCAGCCCACCTGGGTTCTCCAATCTGCTCCTCTAGGAACCCTGCCCCACAGGGTTGGTCCTGTGATGTGCTGCACTATCCAAGCTCAGTTCCACATGCCGAAGCTGACGCTATCCACAGGAGTCCAGCTCCCTAAGTTCCATCCTGCACTGACATCATCAATCAAAGGCACCTCCTTTCCTGGAGGGTCGCTGGAGACAGGAGGGGAGAGGGTTTAACAGCACAGCAGATCCCTTCATCACTATGCCACGTATTAGTCTCCTTAACTGCCAGCAACCATCAGCTCTGAGAGTCCAAGTGCAGCATTTAGTGTCTTCTTGTCTCTGTGGTGCCAGGACATGTGCAGCATGCTGAGGGGCAGTGGAGGAACAGGATCACACCCCCAGCCCACCCAGAATGGTTTCCCCATATGGTCCATACTGCTGGCTACCACAGAGGAGCACTTTACCTATGCTGAAACCACCATCAACAGATTCTGCTGTCAAAATATGCAGTGAAACTTGGAAAGGGCATAGGTGAATAGCTGTGCTCAAGACATCTACTTCAGTACTGGAAGTGGTTCTGCAAAAATACATGTTAGGGAACCACCCTGCACTATGGCCCAACAGGCTTTTCCTCGTTCCAGCCTCTCATTACTGAAGACCAGAAAAGGACAAAGAGCATGTTCCCCTTTTGGTTTTTAAAGGAAATTATTAAATTGGGATCAACTTTTCACATTTCCCACAAAAAAAGTGCTCTGCCATCTTGTGCCCATTCACCTATGCAAAGATGAGATGACATCTCTGGCTAAAGGCCGACAGTTCTGCACCTCCTTGTCACTTTTAACAAGAAAATAATCCTGCAGAAACACTTGAAAAACAAATCAGTGTTGACACTCCTCATCTGCTAGGTACGTTTTACGAAAGGAAAGAAATACTGCATTAGCATCTGACCTCCTCACCTTTCTGACATTGGAAGAAAATAAAGAGGGAGAGGCTCAGAAAAGCTGATGCTGGAGTAACAGACTAATGAGAGGCGGCAGGTCTCTGAGGGCGGGAGGCAGGGCAGGAGCCAGCCCGGGCTGAGGACACAGGTACCCGGTGAGACTGCCCCGGCACTGAGGGACACACGGAGCACCAGGGACTGGCGCTGACTCTCCTGCTCCCCAACACACACAGCCAGCAGCTCCTGCTGGCACCAGCAGCACACTGTAACTGGTGCTGGAGGCACCACATGGATAAGCCAGCATCCTCCCACAGTCTCCCCTCTGGCCCAGGAGCCCTGCTCCATCCCGCACCGTGACGTGGCCGTGCAACCCTGAGGGGTGGCTGCACGCACCAGAGGAGACTGCTCTGTCCTGTTCTGAATGCTCAGGAACCACCCAACATGCTTCCAGCTTCTGATCTCAGCAGCCCATGGGCAGGAACAAGAGGGCTTCCTCAGCTGCCAGCGCTGCCGGGTGCTGCCTTCGGTCTGGGCACAGTGCATTTCACCAAGTAAGTCATGCCAAACCCACCTCCCCTCCCTCGAGCAGAGGTTACCATGAAATAAAACTGAGCTTTGTCTTCTCAAAAGTCACATACTTTCTCCACAAACGTGCTACCAGCACAGGC
>NW_009953068.1:1637767-1638177 GCF_000747805.2 Chaetura pelagica
CCCCTTGGTCACAACACTCCAATGACTTCCCACATACACGGGCACCAGGTGGTCTCACTGCTTCCCCAGCACGGCTGTGTGTAGTTCTGCTGCTGCCTCGACAGGCACAAGTCCCTGCCTGTAGGAGGTGGGGGCACTCCGAGGAAGTCTCAGAAATATTTTCCCACCGGTAGCCATTGGCCTGAGCTAATGCAACATGACACATCCCGCTATGAACAATGTGCTGACATTCAGAGCCTGCTCGCCGGGCTCCAGACCGCGCCGGTGTCACCGCGCCGTGATCGCGGGGGGGATACACTTCCCCTCGTTTCCAGCACCCCTTTCAGGTGCCATGGAAGGCCTGGTATTCCCTCTGCAAGGCAGCGCGGCACCAGGCAGCACGGGGCCCGCGGTGCCGTCAGCTGGGAAGA
>NW_009953068.1:1638811-1646883 GCF_000747805.2 Chaetura pelagica
CCCCACGGCCCCACGGCCCCACAGCCCGGGGGGCTCCCCACGGCCCCACAGCCCCACGGCCGGCACGAACCTCTGAGCACCAGGAGAGAAGAGGTGAGGCTTCTCCACCCTGTGCGGGGAAGAGGCTGATTTGAGCCCAAACCACAGGACCACGGAAGCTCCTTGTCGGACACAGAAAATGTTTTCCCTTCCAGAGCAGTCAGTTCCTGCCGGAGGTTGGCGGGAGGGCCGAGCAGCAGCTCGGCACGGCCTGCAGCTTCCAGCGGGGTGCCAGGCAGCTCTGCAGGCACCAGGAACTCGTGGCTTCTGCTCTGAGCTGCTGCAAGGAGCACTGCAAGGTGCTGCCAAGCAGCAGGTGTGAAGTTCCAGCCTCTGTTTCAACAAAACCCATCCGGTACATCCCAATGTGTAAAAAAACATCTACCACACCACGTGGAACACAGAGAAGTATGAGGATTGAGTTTCTCCCCAGCTACTAAAGCTTCCATTTTGTGCACCTGATGCCTGCAAGCCTGAGCAAGGATTTGTGAGGAACGAGGCTTCTAAGTCCCTCTGCTTCACAAGGAAGTATCAGGAAATAAAAGGGCAATTGCATTAGTCAGCCATCAGGAAGGAGTTCAGGATTTCTGCTTGGTTTCAGATGACAGAAGGTAAAAAAATTGCTCAGCTGCCCAACTGCAGGCAGTGGTATCTGCAGGAGGCAGCACAGCCTCCCCTGTGCCAGGTGCCACACACCGCGCACCAGTCCCTAACTGAGTGGCCACAGAGCAACACCACAGAAACGTGCCTGCTTCCTGGTAACCACCAAGGCCACATTCAGGTAACCAGGACAGGGCCCTCCCTGCCCCGGCAAGGCAGGGCAGGTCCTGGCACATCCCAGTGCCTCGCTCTGGGCTCTGCCCTGCCCCAGTGACAGGGTTTGGATGCAGCAAACACCTGGAGGGTGCAGGCATGTCTGTGGAGGGCTTCCCCGTCCTGTGGGCGGGCACGGGCACAGCTACATCTCTACTGAAAACTCCCACTAAAATGAGATTTGTCTCTTTCACAGCTGCATCCCCCAGCAGATCCCAGGCCAATCCCCCTCTCACCAACCAGTACCACCAGCCCCCTTGCCCTGGGTTCCTCAGCCCACCTTCTCAGGACACATCAGCATGGCCACACATCTCCAGCCCCAGCCTTTCTGTTGCCTGCCCATCAGGACAGCCATGCACATCAACAATGCCTGTCAAGGTTACATTATCATCACATTTCATAATAAAATACCAGTTTTTCTTGCAACAAAATTAACCAGACACTACCCAGACCCAAGACTAATAACTGAAAAGCTCACTATCATCCTCCCTTTGTCTCCCTTGTGCCAGCCTCCACACAGCTTTTGGTTGGTGACCATACAGCCATGACCCACAGTGCTGTCCTCATTGACTTCTTACCTCATGTAACATCTCCTAAAAGGCCACTGCAAACTCTTTCAACAAAAGCAGAGGTAGCCAAATCCAGCTTCTACTAGCCACTTTTCCTTTCCTCCCCCAGATAAAAATGTTTTACTTGAAACTGCTAAAGTTGGCTGAAAATAATGATAACTGACAGATGCTGGGTTAAATAGGCCACAGTCTTTCCCTCAGGCCTAATTTAGACCCGATATCAAAAATAATATAAAATATCACTGCTTGCCTTCATTCCATCAGGACATCTGCAGACAGACCAATGTTAACTCCTTCCTATGTGGGTTTTGTTTGCACCATCACCTTGGAAGAAAGAGCATGTTTTAATCTAACATGCCCTAAAACCCAAGCTCCAAGGGAGCTCCTCAGCGAAGACACCAAGGTTCAAGCAAAGATGCTGTGTGGAGAGCACAGGTAGGAAATCAGAAATCAAAAGCAAATATGATTCTGTGTTTCAAGGAGAACACCAAAGCTATTTCCTCCTATTTTTGCCTTAGATGCTATTTCAAATAAGAGAAGAATATTTTGAACAGCAGCAGCAGAATCTTTTAAAAATCCTTGAAATCCACTTTCTGAGCCCAAGAAGTCCAGCTGAGAGGCATTGCCACATCCCAGTTGCACTTCTTGGGTGGCTGAGCCCGCAAGACACACATGGCAAGAGCCCTTTGTGCCTTGTTGCCAAGATTCATCCATCATTCTGGATGTGCACTCAGAGGGGAGGTGGACAGGAGCTGGAGCTCCCCAGGTCACCAGAGCCCAGCACCAGGGTCTGT
This sequence comes from Chaetura pelagica, assembly GCF_000747805.2. NCBI lineage: Eukaryota > Metazoa > Chordata > Aves > Apodiformes > Apodidae > Chaetura > Chaetura pelagica. Next base: position 1,641,027 of record NW_009953068.1, read on the forward strand.
CTGCAGCTCAGCCCCATCTGTGCTGTGGTGGGACAGGGTGCTTGGCTGGGCTCCATGTCACTCCAGCTTGCTTTGTACCCACTGCCCTCAGTCCTGTTGCACCAGGTTGATAACAGCACCAAAAGTCAGAATGAAAAGAAGTAATCTCAAAGTGAATATCCACAGGTACAGGAGGGGTGCAAGCAGCATCTCGAGCAGCACCCCCCTGCAGGGTGACAGTCCAGGAGTCAGGTCTGCTCTGAGGCACAGGCAGCAGAGCAGCTCGGGGTGGCAGAGCTGCCTTGGCCCAGCAGCCTCCAGCTCAGCAGCCCTGGGACCTCAAACCAATAACCCACCACAGGGAACAGCACAACAGAACTGCCACTCCTGTCCTTAGGCTCACACACAGCTCAGACAACTTATGACACGTAATTAGAGACTGTATTTTAATGAATATGCACAAGGGGGCAGAGTCAGAGTTGTGCACCTGAGGTTAAGTTTTGCATATTTTAACTTCCCAACACTTAGCAGTGCAGTCTTGCTTCGTTACCTTGACCTTCTGCATCTTATTTCCTAGGACACTTATTGGTTTTTCTTCTCTTAAAAGCAGAAACAAACATTGCAGGAGAGTTTCCTTTGTTTCTATAAGCCAAGGTCCCCTGGCCCCACTGGAGCCCTGACCCAGCCCTCCCACCCTCATCAGGTTCAGCCAGGTCTGACCCAGCCACACCATGTCCCAAAGCAACAGACAAGCAGGTCTCACCTCACACTCATGCCTGGAGCTGCTGGGAGCATCCTGAGCACTATGTCCACATCCTGACACCCGATGGCCAGGGAAGCAGGGCCTGGAGCCCACACCCTGGCCAGGAAGCCATCCTGCTGCCAGGGAGGGACACGAGTCAGCCCAGCACCAGCCACTGGGCTGCCCAGCTGACTTCCACCATCCTGACCACTTGCAAGCACAAGCTGATGAATTCCTCAGTCCTCATCCTGGACTCGACTGACTGGTGAATTTTGTGGCAGAGATTAAAAAATTATTTCTTCTATCTTTGGGCACACTGAGCCAAAAAAATGTTACCCCTACAGACATAGCTGTGGCACATCAAAGACGACTTTGGTAAAGATGGATGCAATGTAAGTGGAGGTGGGGGAAAGAGCTTTGCCTTAAATAATTTTGAAAACGTGAGTTCAATTTACAAAGATACTAGTGTTAGCTAGTTCCTGCCCTAAACAAGGAGCAGTGAAACGTAGCTCAAATCCAAGTAGCATCATCACACCCACCTGCAGCTGCCTGCATGCCTGCAGTCTTCCAGCTCTCCAGCTGCAAAGGCTCCAACCTCCTCAGGTCACCATGAAACCCACAGAGCTGGCCAGGATGGAAGAAAGCACAGTTGGTGCTTTAAAGTGAAGCAGAATTCAAAGAAAATCAGTTCATCAGTTTCAAAGCTATAAATGTTAAGCTCAGCAAGGGGACCACTTGTGCTCCTGTAGACTCATAAAAGTGCATTACACACTAAGCACTATGTTACAAGGACATTACTTCTGTGTTTCAAATCCAGCATTCAGGAGTTAGGAAATGCCAGAATTAGGATTGCCTCTGCAACCTGAATTTGACCTCCTTGTTTGTCTGGATTGCAACAGACCTAGGTTACACAGGTTTTCCCCAGAAGCTGGGTGCAGCTCTGCATCCCTGCCCCGGGCTGCAGACCCGCGGGACGGCTGCGCTCACGCCCTGACGAGCAGCACTTACCTGGACACCCAGCCAGGCTGGCCTGGCAGTCTCAGCATGAGGACTCCTCATCCCAGCCTGTGCCAGGGACTGCCAACGGCTTAAATACAATGGTGGGGAGGTGGGTGCTGATGACCTGGCAGCAGAGATGTGCTACTGATCTGCCATGATGGAGCAGGGCCAGGCAGCAGCCCCTGGGGCCTCTGACCTGCTTCCCAGGAGGAGCTCCCCTGTCTGCAGCCCCAGACCAGCCTGCAGCCCCCCTCCATGGGCAGCAGAGCCCAGGTCCTTGCTATAATTAAGCTCTCTCTGTTTCAGAAGACAGAGGGATGCCTCAGAAAAGGGATTCCTCAGCCTGCAGGCAGCCAAGCAGTATTTATACCTGTTTTAAAGCAACAGTGGGTGTGCAGAACAGGCCACTCTGCCAGACAAAGCTCAAGGCTGCCCATGCAGAGATGTCATGTTAAAGAACCAAAGCATGTCAGAGCCCCCAACAGGACCTATGGTGGTTTTACTGACATTATTAATAATTACACTATAAGATTTGGAGAATAAAACAGTACAGCTGTTTACTGACACTGCCAAGTGACTGCACCTTGCCCCCATGTCAGTGTGAAATGCACAGGACAGGGATCACCTCCCCTCCCACAGCAAAACGCAGCCTCCATCAAGGCACGGCACAGGAAACGCCACCTGGGGCCAGTGGCAATGGGTGGGAGAAACCAGAGAGCAGGGATCAGTGCCCCAGGATGTCCTGATGCCTGCAGATGGTTGCTGAGGTTCCTCACATCCACAAGTAGGAATGCAGCTTGTCATCCTACCTTCAGGCAACAAACCTCGTTTTCTGGAAGAGGCATTAACTGCAGGCAGTTCTGGGGATGGAAGCGCAGGGCACAGGGCGCTCAGCCCCTCCCCAGCCTCCCACCATGGCGTGCTGAAGGGCAAACACAGCTGATGAGACAGTCCACACTCCTGAAGGGCACTGCTGCTGTGCACCTTCCTGGCAGGAGAGCTTGGGGCCTGGATTTGTGCTTCCTACCTGGTGAGGCAGAGGCTCAGGTTGCACTAAAGCACAAGGAATAAATCTCTGCTGCAAAATGAAGCTCCGCGCGTTGCACAGCGGGACGTGCTACTGAGCTGACACATCACACCAGCTCTCAGACAGCACGTCCATATGGCAGGCCGGCAGCCTGCTTGTTCTGCCGCTTACATTTCCCTAAAGTTTTGATATTAGACCAGGAGCTACAGCAAAGCAGTTAAATGCCTGGGCTGATCGTGCAGCAGGATCATGGTGAGAGGGTTTTCCCCAACAGCAGCACAAGCAGTGATGAGAGACAGCATTACCCATTAACCAGGTTCTGACAGGCTCAAAGCAGAGGCAGATGTCTGAGCAAAGCCCCTCACCATGCCCCTGCTTCGAGGGGCACCATGTGTCCCCCTGCCCTGCCCCACACACCTTGCACCTCCCAGCAGAAGCAAACACAAGCCTGTTAGCAAAGCTGCAGCAAGGTCTGGCTGTGGTCTGCACAGCCAGGGCTGCTCCCACTGACACAGAGGAACAGGTCCCTGATGTCCAGAGGGGCAGATCCAGCACTAGGGGCAGCCCTTTTCCCAGACAGAGACCCACCAGCAGCTGGTGCCTATCACCTCTGTGCTCTGCACAGCTCCCTTGCTGCTCTTCAAGCCAGGCAGCCCCAGCCGTGGCTTCAGCCACCCTCTGGGGAGACTGAAGAGCCATCTCTTCTCCCAGGCTGAGTGGCCTCTCTTCTGTGAGTTGACAGAAGAAGGCAACAAACTATTTCATTTTTACTATTTGTATTTGACCTTTTTATATTGTTTGCTTTTTCCAGCATAATCTCTTAAGAACATGACTCTGATGATTTATAACAAAAGAGTATCTCTATAGTGGGTGCCTTGCAAGACCTCTCTCCTGCTGCTTTAGAGTGATTTACTTTTGGATTAGCCTCTGATAGAGAAGGGCTGGGCTGATGATTTGCCCTCGTATATCAAAAGGGAAATCCTTAAGACATCACTATAAAACAGCAGGAAAGAGCACCTGCCTGACTCATAAACTTATATGATGTGGTTTAGTCAGATAGGCCATCTGCTTCCCTTACAGACCCATATGTCCTTCGCTGTTCCCTGCTACCTCACTGTTAACTCCAGTGATTTTCCTCTTCACTTCTGCAAAGCTAAAATAAAGAGAAATGAATCGAATTATAAACTTCCATGCAGTTGGGAACAAGTGAAGTGGTCACTGTCTCTGCCTTCTAGTTAATGTAATAAATAACGACAGTGAAGTTGAGGAAACACATATCTTCTCTTAATTACATTCATGTTATAAAATTAATGTGCCGAATCCTGCCCTCGTTTACATCCACACAGCTCAGGCAAAGACAGAAAAGACCCTTTTCCCTAAGTGTATCCCTGCCAAATACCGGGTGCTCACAGCAGGAGCAGGATGTGTCCCCAGGCACGCGCTCCTGTGTTTCAGCCTCTGCCTCATGGAGGAGGGAATGTGTCTGTCCAGATGGGGTTTGCATCAGCCATGGCCTGACCCAGTGCTTAGTAAAAAATACAAGGAACTGGACCCAAGATTTTGCTCCTTTCCCTGGTACAGGGTAACACCCTCCTGCCTCATGATCACCTATTAGTGCCAAACCATGTAGCACACTATCATCACCAACAACCACAAATGGACTTCTGGCCCATGAACTTGTCAGTTTCCCCAGGTCTTGTAGTACAATTAAACAATTACTTGTTTTCTAATCACCTTTTGCCTTCCACACATGACTACATATGGTTGGCTGGCACCTCCAGAACCAACACAACACCTTTCCCAGCTGGACAGACCTGCTCTTCTAGCCTTCCCTGCACAGATGTTGTTTCATGCTTTCAGCAAGCTTTTCAGCCCGTGTTTCTGGAAGGTCTGGTAGTGGAGCATCTGCAAAGGGCTCCGGGAAGTGGAAAGTGCCTTGGTGGAGACAGCAGCAGCTTTTGGAGAGCCAGGGGCAGAGTGCTTGTTCTGGAAGGAGAGCATGTCTGCATCCACCCGGCCTTGGTAGGGTGCTGTGGCTCCAGGGGCGTGGAGAAATCAACCCCTCTACAGCTCAGTCAGGATGAAAAGCCTCTTGTTATTTAAGTTCCTTTTTAATGCTCATCTTGCTTTTTAATTTCCCCAAACCAAGACTCTGGGAGTTCATTTTTCCCCACTGCAATACGGAAAAGCACGCGAAGGTTTTCCCGGCTCTCTGGAGCTGCCTATAGCCCACCACAGAGAGGATAAAAACCTGCATAAAAAGACCACCCAAGGGACCGGGAAAAGCGGTCCCCACAGGAAAGAAAGAGGCATTTTGTCTAGGAAGGCTGAAGCACAGACAATTACCCAAAGCAGAAAAAACCCAGCATGAAGCCTCCTGCCCAGGTTTCCCCTCCGGAGCAGCGGGAGAAGAAGCCGCCGCACAGGAGCAGCACCAGGGAGTACATGTGTGTGTGCACGTGTGTGTGTGCACACTGCCCTGTGTCCTTACGGAAAAATAAGTAGCCTCTTGGGCACAGGGAACACTTCCCTGCCCAAACACTTTACACCATTCACCCCCTTGAAGACCCTAAGTTACTGGTGATTAACCCTGCTGAGCAAGCAGCCCCAGTCCCGCAGCTGACCTCTGCAGACACCCAACCATTGCAACACTGGGAGCCAGCTCACCCGCAGCGTGCCCTCCCTGCCTGCTCCTACACACCCAGCAACAATGCTCTTGCACAACACTGAGGGCCACAGCCTGCCTGGGCACTGCACACCAGCCCTGCTGCAGGGACACGGTGAGCACCCACCATCCCACCCCTGGGCAGCGGGAGCAGGCAGGGCAAAGCCTGGGAATGCAGCTCTCCCAACAGCCTCCAAGGACATCTGGAATTCAAAGAAATTAAAAGTGGAACAGGCACCACATTAACCTCCTTAATTTTTCATTTCTGACACAGATTGTTTTCTCCTCATTTCAAAGAATTTCAAGTTAATGTCTGGAGGGCAGAAAAAATCCATTTCCCAATACGCCTGCTGCAGCTTTTTCACCCATCGACTGCCCTTCCTGGTACAATCACTGGGACATTGATTTCTTCTTTCTTTTTTTTTTTTTTTCCTTTTTCTTTTTT
>NW_009953068.1:1647208-1657706 GCF_000747805.2 Chaetura pelagica
TTTTCTTTTTTTTTTTTTTTTTTTCTTTTTTTTTTTTTTTTTTTTTTTTTTTTTTTGCTAGAGCATCATCTGAAAATCTATCAATGCAAACAGCATCTTTGAAAAAAATATCAGCAGCCCAAGACAAGCTGCTTTCTCCACCCTCTAACCCAATGCTGCAGGAAAGCCTGTGCCTGGTGCCCATCCATCCTAGCAGTACCCAGGCAGGGGCAGAGCCCCAAGGGGCAGATGGGCAGCAGCCTGTGGCCTGAGTCTCCTGCTGGGTGGGATGGTGCCCCCCAGGAAAGGTGGCTGATGGAGACACACCAGGGCCCTGCTGAGGGGAGTCAGTGAGGCTGGTCCATGCTCATCAGCTGTGAGGGGCAGCACTCAGGGCAGGACACTGCAGGCAGCCCCTGGCCTGCCCCCTGCCCACACACACACCAAGGGTCAGACTCTGCCATCACCCCAGGGCCACAGCCCAGGCCTGAAGCTGCTGCATGTGACACTGGGCTCACCTTGGGACCAGGTGTCCACAGCCACCCTCCCCAGGGAGGGAAAGCTTCATCCTCACCTCCCTGCAGGGAGGCAGCAGGCAGGCAGGAGGGGCAGCAGGCAGGCAGGAGGGATTTCTGCTCGTGCAAGGCCCTGGTGGGGCAGAGTGTGCAGCACACAGCACCCCAGGTTACACACACAGTAGAGGTCCTGGTGAGCCTGGCAATAACGGCCTCCTATTACTATGCTAAATAAACACTTCACTCAACAGTCTTGGCACTTATTAAGCACCTGGGAGAGAGACTGCCTCGCGTTGTCCAAAACACTCTTAATTACAGTTTAATCAAGATCTCTTCCCCTCTAGGAAAAAAAAAAGAAAGAAAAAAAAAAGAAAAGAGGCAGCTAAACATTTGCATGTATTTATGTATTTTCCACTGCAATCACATTGCACATCTCTGTGACAAGCAAATTCTTGGCAGTGCTTAGGAAGAACGCACTGCCTGTGCAGGAGCATCGCAGCACAGCGTGCTAATCCAAATAGCCTTAGGTCTCCCCTTCTTTAGGTAAGGAAAGGAACCAGGAGGATTTCCTGGCACATAGACTAATGCTATCAAATGCTGCTTTTTTTTTGTTGTTGTTGACACATGTATAACAGTTGAGGAATCACTAAATAACCTTGTAATATCTTGATTTATGGATTATTCTTCCACACAGATAGCACACGGTAAGGACAACGTGTGTTCAGTTCTGTGTTGTGCCTCTGCAGGAGGGTTTGATTCCTGCCGTGAGCACCTGCAGCCGCCACCCGGCCCAGCTGCAGTGCTGCTCAGACAGGGTGTCCAAGCCCTGCCAGCGAGTGGGTGAACACACGAAACACTCCGTGGGTGTTTAGGCACAAATCTCTTTCCTTTTTGTAAACCAGCTCCTAGAGCTGGATTTTCTCTGAGCAGCTCCTGCACACAGCTTTAGGAGCGTGCCCAGCGATCTGCAGAGCGTTGCCAGAGAGCCAGGAGTGCTGGGTGGTGGAGAGCCAGCTGCAGCACAGCCCCTCTCCCTGCCCTCCCCAGCCGGCACATGGTGCCGGAACCCGCAGGACAGAACCTCCCCAGGACAGAACCTCCCTGTCCTTCCACTTTACATCCAGCCCAGGCTTAGCTCTTCCTTAAGATAAAGGGGATTTGACTCAATTGATTTAACTGGCAGTCACAGTGCTCAGACAGCTCCAGCAAAAATGAAATTACATCTGAGTAGCATGAGGAAGAGCAGTGCCTTTGAAACAGCATCACTGTGCACTGAGGACCAGGCTCAAGTGGGCCAGACAGGGCTCAGCCTGGGCTGCAGCACCATCACCTCCAGCGCAACTGGAAGTGTTCCCAGCAGCACTAGACTGAGAGCTCAGGAAAGCAGAGGCAGCAGGACTGTGTCCAGGGACACCCCGTGTCCTGCACCTGACATGTTGTGTTGACCAAGTGACAATTACCCCGGAACCGCTGCTGGTGATAGTTATCAATGCCATATGACTCTGCATTTTAACAGCTGCTCAAGTTCCTGCCAAATCCAGAATATTAGGTTAAATCACCTAGCGTGATCTTTTGAGTAAGGCAAAGCAGAGTTGTAAGTTGATAGTAATTTCAACACTGCCAGTAAAATAATTCCAAGAAACCCAGCTGCCATGTTCTGATGCAGATGCCCACACTTTTTGCAAGGGGGACATCTGTGCTGCAGACTGGACAGACTGGCTGCCCAGTACCTTTTACACTGTGACTTCATTCAGAATATCTAAAGCTCTTCATAATGACAGGCTTTGGGACAAAGGCAAGAGTTTTCGGAGGAGCTGGGCACAGAGGTTTGTTTCTCTAGGACACATAAGTAAGACATAGGTGTAAGGATCCCTGAGCACACATTAAACATGGATTAATTTATCCATTTTTATGAATGACTGGATTCCTTCCACTTCTCCCCACTCATGGTACAAGGGTCACCCACACACAGACAACAGGTAATTGGATCCATGCACATCCCTGCTGGTGTGACAGCTGCCTGACCAGGAGCTGCACACCCAACCTGAAGGGGCAGCAGGCAGGCAGGAGGGATTTCTGCTCGTGCAAGGCCCTGGTGGGGCAGAGTGTGCAGCACACAGCACCCCAGGTTACACACACAGTAGAGGTCCTGGTGAGCCTGGCAATAACGGCCTCCTATTACTATGCTAAATAAACACTTCACTCAACAGTCTTGGCACTTATTAAGCACCTGGGAGAGAGACTGCCTCGCGTTGTCCAAAACACTCTTAATTACAGTTTAATCAAGATCTCTTCCCCTCTAGGAAAAAAAAAAGAAAGAAAAAAAAAAGAAAAGAGGCAGCTAAACATTTGCATGTATTTATGTATTTTCCACTGCAATCACATTGCACATCTCTGTGACAAGCAAATTCTTGGCAGTGCTTAGGAAGAACGCACTGCCTGTGCAGGAGCATCGCAGCACAGCGTGCTAATCCAAATAGCCTTAGGTCTCCCCTTCTTTAGGTAAGGAAAGGAACCAGGAGGATTTCCTGGCACATAGACTAATGCTATCAAATGCTGCTTTTTTTTTGTTGTTGTTGACACATGTATAACAGTTGAGGAATCACTAAATAACCTTGTAATATCTTGATTTATGGATTATTCTTCCACACAGATAGCACACGGTAAGGACAACGTGTGTTCAGTTCTGTGTTGTGCCTCTGCAGGAGGGTTTGATTCCTGCCGTGAGCACCTGCAGCCCCAGGCAGCACACGGCCCAGCTGCAGTGCTGCTCAGACAGGGTGTCCAAGCCCTGCCAGCGAGTGGGTGAACACACGAAACACTCCGTGGGTGTTTAGGCACAAATCTCTTTCCTTTTTGTAAACCAGCTCCTGGAGCTGGATTTTCTCTGAGCAGCTCCTGCACACAGCTTTAGGAGCGTGCCCAGCGATCTGCAGAGCGTTGCCAGAGAGCCAGGAGTGCTGGGTGGTGGAGAGCCAGCTGCAGCACAGCCCCTCTCCCTGCCCTCCCCAGCCGGCACATGGTGCCGGAACCCGCAGGACAGAACCTCCCTTTCCTTCCACTTTACATCCAGCCCAGGCTTAGCTCTTCCTTAAGATAAAGGGGATTTGACTCAATTGATTTAACTGGCAGTCACAGTGCTCAGACAGCTCCAGCAAAAATGAAATTACATCTGAGTAGCATGAGGAAGAGCAGTGCCTTTGAAACAGCATCACTGTGCACTGAGGACCAGGCTCAAGTGGGCCAGACAGGGCTCAGCCTGGGCTGCAGCACCATCACCTCCAGCGCAACTGGAAGTGTTCCCAGCAGCACTAGACTGAGAGCTCAGGAAAGCAGAGGCAGCAGGACTGTGTCCAGGGACACCCCGTGTCCTGCACCTGACATGTTGTGTTGACCAAGTGACAATTACCCCGGAACCGCTGCTGGTGATAGTTATCAATGCCATATGACTCTGCATTTTAACAGCTGCTCAAGTTCCTGCCAAATCCAGAATATTAGGTTAAATCACCTAGCGTGATCTTTTGAGTAAGGCAAAGCAGAGTTGTAAGTTGATAGTAATTTCAACACTGCCAGTAAAATAATTCCAAGAAACCCAGCTGCCATGTTCTGATGCAGATGCCCACACTTTTTGCAAGGGGGACATCTGTGCTGCAGACTGGACAGACTGGCTGCCCAGTACCTTTTACACTGTGACTTCATTCAGAATATCTAAAGCTCTTCATAATGACAGGCTTTGGGACAAAGGCAAGAGTTTTCGGAGGAGCTGGGCACAGAGGTTTGTTTCTCTAGGACACATAAGCAAGACATAGGTGTAAGGATCCCTGAGCACACATTAAACATGGATTAATTTATCCATTTTTATGAATGACTGGATTCCTTCCACTTCTCCCCACTCATGGTACAAGGGTCACCCACACACAGACAACAGGTAATTGGATCCATGCACATCCCTGCTGGTGTGACAGCTGCCTGACCAGGAGCTGCACACCCAACCTGAAGCTTCAGCTCCCATTTTGTATTCAGATAGGAAGTGAGCCTGTGTCAGTCCTCACATGCAAACCAAACTAGGCTAAGATTATCTCTGCTCTCAACCCGTTTACCAAATAGGTCTCGTGGTGAGCATGTGCTGACTCTTGATCTAGGGAACACATCCAAGGAAAACAGCTGCCAGAGGCTTCACTGCAAATGAACGCCGTGTGCTAAAGGAGTCCCTCGCCTGACACGGAGCTGGAAAGTTGGCTAGGAGGTTTAAGTGGGGACAGATGAAAAGCTGAAGCTCACTCCCCCCTGTGCCATCTCTAAAGGAAGCCACGCACGGACACAAAGAACAGGGGTAGCAGTTTGCAGCAAACCCCAGCGCACAACAGTCGTCTGCAGTTTGCACAAACTGCTGCCCCCTCAGCCCGCTGTGCAGCAAAGCCTGCCAGGCACTCTGCCGTGGGTGCAGTCCTGCCCCAAGGGCCCCCCAGCCCAGCTCAGGGGAGGATGATCCCCCTCCCCAGCAGCCAGCCCGGCCCACAGCCCCTGGGCAGCAGAGCGGCCACCCACCCGCCTGGGCACAGCTGGAGGGCAGCACAGTCCCCTCTCTGCAGGGAGGCAGGGAGGGGAGCCTGAACCAGCACTAACAAACCTACTAATTAAAAACCTTGGAAGGGCTTAAAATTAACTTTCCTGGGGATTGGGAACAATTTGAAAAACAAAGCAAAATTAAATCTTTTCTTCATAAGCAGGGAGCAGAGCCAGGATATCAGTGTGCTGCAGCCAGGAGAGCCAGCCCGGGGAGGGGCCCGTGCCCTGCCCCTCCTGCCCCTGCTTTATCACCGTGGGCAGAAGCACAGCGAGAGCAACGGGCTGGTGGCAGCACTGCCACTTGAATGAGACATTTCACATCTCCCCAGTTGTGAAGTTACCATCTGACTTCGTTGATTGCTTCCTCCTTCACCCTCCAAAAATCCATCATCTCCAAGATTTTGAGAACCTACAGCAAGGAACATGGAAATCAGTTTGGGGTACACAAAAGAAAGGCCAGCAAGTACATCTGGATAACTTTTAAAGATAATTACTCATTTTCATATCCTCCTTCCGTTCTTCTGGCCAGGAGCACCAGACACCATGCAAACAGCCATTCTTGGAGTATTTTCTTGGCACACCCAGGTACCCAGGGTCTTCAGAGGAAGCTCTGAAAGCATTCAGACCTGGGCTGCAATACCCTTGCATCTCATCAACATGCATGTCCCAGTCAAAAGCCAAATCTGGTGGAGAAGACGTACACACATTTCCCACTGAACCCACAAGAGGATTACTCCAGGCCTGTTCAGTGAAGTCCTAAGCACAATAGTGTTGTAAGGCTCTTAATCACGCTGTGCTTGCAGCATTCCTTGGCCCAGAAGTGCACACCAGCAGTATGAGACATGAACACTGGCCAAGCTTTGTTTCTATGTTCCTGTCTCCTGAGCCCATGAGGAACATCTGGTTGCCTTCCTTCCACTGCCGAGGGTGGGCATGGGTGGGTCTCCACTGACAGCAGCAAGGCTGCAACTCCAGCACACCCCAAGCAGCCTATTGATCAACACAAGATGAGGCAAGACGGAGGACGTGCTTGGAGAGGTGCCTGCAAGACTTTAGCCATGCTGGCAGCAGAAGTAAGGGACACAAAAATTAGGATCTGCATGAATGTCAGCACTGCAAAGAAAACCAGGATAATGTGAGATAAAAGACATCTGACCATGTCCTGCAGAGAAAGTAGCCACCCGTTTCCCCATCCACACAGACTAAAGTAGGAACCACAGCACTTTGCTGCAAGACACTCCCTGGTCCCTGCCAGGACATGAGCATCTGTTCAGAGGAGCTTCACCCACAGAGGGTTGGTCACAAGAAGGCACGTTGGGCTCATGGCTGCCTGCAATGGGAGGGAAGGACCATAAACCAGGAGACAGCAGCCCACAGGCTGCACCTGGTCCCAGAAGGGTTCAGGAGGTCTCAAAACCTTACAAAAATAACAGCCTGTGCAAACCAGAGCCCTGGTCCTGTTTCAGGAACATGCACCACATGGGACTCCCACCACCCAGGGCAGGCAGTGAACCCACCTCTCCCCCAGGAACACAACAGCAGCCAGGGCACTCCCTGCTCCAGCTCTATTCCTCCTCTTTGGGTAGATGCTTTTTTAGGTTAGACAGGCAGCAAGAGCACACAGTTCTGTATCTAAGGAGAAAACGAAGAGGCTTCAAGAAAGTAAAGGATCTTGATCCCAGATTGTTCTACAAACAATTCACATAAAGTAACTCCATATAGTCAAGCTTGTCTGATTTGAAAGCCAAGGCATAATTCAGAGAAAGGTTTGGGGACTATGAGATCTTGGCAGGAGACACCACATCCCAAAGAGATTTCACACACGTGCCTGCCCCAGTTTTCTGCTGAGGAACTCAGGTTTTTCCCCTACCCCACTGGCTTTTGCATGCCATATCTGCAGGGGCCCGTGACTGCACAGCCATTGTGGCTGGGGTTGGGATGGGAACACCAAAGCCTGTTCCTGAGGTGTGCCGAGACCTGTCCCTCTCCACTGGCACAGGGATGTGAGGCTCGGCCTCAGCACCGCCGGGACCGGGCAGGCTGTCCTGGTCTGCAGGGACAAGGCCTCTGCCAGCAAGTGACATGCTGGCTGCAGGCTGAGCAGCTCCATGCAGCTGAGAGTCCAGCACAGAGGGAAGCCTGGATTAGCTCCTGGCACTGTAGGAAGTGCGATAATAGCAGAAGCAGAGCAGCAGGCAGCAATTGTGGAGCCTGAACAAAATCCCTTGTTTTCACTGGCTAGTTCTGGTTTCATGTTTCTGATCTTTTAAACATCAGGCACTCCCCAAGCCCGGCCAACGACTCCCTAACGCAGCCCTCTGCTCTCTGCCAGCAGCCTGACCTGTGCCAATAGGTTTCCTGCAAAGTGCCAGCTCCAGGCTGGAGACGGAGCTCTGGCCCTGCTGTGCAGGGACTGGCAGGACGCCCCAGCGGCAGGAGCAGCTGGGCTCAGCTCCCTGGAGGAAAGCAGCACCATCCCACTCCCTACATCCAAGGCTCACAGCAGACAAAGCTACTTTTCCCAGCCTTTCTCTGCAAGCAAACCCACAAGTATCCAAGACCAAGGCAGCTGAGGCACTGGGAGCACTCCACAAAGGGAGACACAAGACCAGTACGAACCAGTACCAGCCGTGGGCATTAACATGCACTGCTTTCAACCCAGCCACTTAGCCACACCGTTTTTTCCTGGCTGTTAAGGCAGTCACTACTGCAGGCCTGTCTGCCTCCCCTTCCAAAGGAGGAGGAAAGAAGGGAGCTTGTGGAAAATCACCCTCTACAGCCTGGAAAAAGCTGGGTATTATGAGACCACAGAAACAGAGAGAGGTCAGGTGGGCAGGTGAAGGGTTAACAGGTGGAAGTCAATGCCCCTCTACCAGGCAGCCAATATTTCTATCAATAAATTATGCATCAGCATCTAGTAATAATGACCTAGCAGCCAGAGCTATTTAAAACAAGCCAATCAATGGTATTATCGTAATCCCCAGGAGAAAACAAGACACTATGCACAGAGCAGGGACAAGAGCAGATCAGGCCAAGGAGAAAGGGACCTTTGGCTGGGAGAGCAGTCAGCCACAGGGGAAGGAGAAGTCCCCATGCCAAAAGGCTGGGTCAAGAGCACAGAATAGAAACCACCCCCTGGGCCCCTGCACCGCAGCCTCAGGCAGGGCTGGCACTGAGGCCACGAGCATGGCAGCTGCTGCACCCTGACTTGATCTTCCAGGCCCCGCCCATGCCTGGAGCAAACCTGGAGCTGCTGCACAGCACTGGCTGCTGGCCCAAGCTCTGGAGCACCAGGTATCCCAAGCATCCCAGGACATCAGCCCCCAAGGCTTGGCCCCTTTGCAAGGACATGCAGATCTCCTCAACACTGAGGCTGCACCCTGCACTCCCCATCCTATCTCTGTTCTTCCAAAACAGACAAGTGGTATCTCTGGTGCTCATCTTCGTGAAGAGATGTTGATAAGCAGAAGCTCATGTCCTGCAGTGACACTTGCCAACTGGTGGGCAAAGGACAGTGAGCCACAGAGCTCCCTGTGAGCCCAGAGGGGCCAGCAGGGGCTGGCTGAGCACAGCTGTGAGCACCTCATGCCCACCAGGAGCAGCCCTGCATGGGGGGCTTAGACCCTGCAGCAGCAGCAGGGGGTCCTGAGCGAGGGAGCACACCCCCAGCTCAACCAACCAGCCTCACCCCACCGCAGCCGGAGCTTGCCCTCGCCCACCACCACACACCATCCTGGCACAGGTTGGTGCCAAGAGGCAGCACAGCAGGGTGACAAAGGCAGCAGGGTGACAAAGGCAGCTGAGCTGGAGATGGCAGATCCCGGACCTTCCAAACAGCCCTCAGGATCCAGGTCCACAGGGCAGGAAGAGATTCACGCTTTGCTCAGATCTGCACAAGCATCCCTGATGTTTAGTGCCACTAAACAGTAAAAATCACATTTTTCTCATTCATTTTATAAATAACAAGCATTCTTAGCTGCTTTTTGTTTTATCCTTTTCAGTAACTGGCCCAGATCTTCCACCTCATCTGATCCACAGATAAGTATAACGGGATTCCTTTAAACATCTGAAAGTGAAATCCTTTCAGATAAGACTAGCACATAGGTTTTATATTCCAGGATCCTGACCTAAAATTCAACAGGTGAAATAATTCGGGAAATTACATTCGTTTGCACGATTTTCTTCAGATCTTGAAAGCTGCCAAATTTTTTGCCCTAGCTGCTCAGCAAGAGGACAGGTGGCCACTGAGTCAGCTTGCTGCTTATCTATAATGAGCATCTTTACCAGCAATCTGAAGCAGAAGGGTTTAGCTTGCTGTTGTAACCCTTTGGAATACACCCAGCTCATGAATGCAAGAACATCCTGAAGGATTTGCCAACAGCATCAAGCCAGATGAAATGACAGCCATCCCACCTGGGACAGCATCAGCACTGGGTGGAGAGGAGGTAGGTCCCAGAACACTGGCCTGATGTGTCCTGGCACAAAGCAAACTCAGAGGGACGCAGTAGGACCAGGGCTGGCTGGTTGTTTCTTCTCCTGATGCTCGTAACAGGTTGTGAAGTCCCTGAAGCAGCTCTGGCAGAACTTGCTGTGGACAAATGGTTCCTTATTTCCTGGCATAATTTAACTAAATCAGCTCCCAAGTAACCCTACAATAGCGAGACAAGGAGCACAGATGTACAGCCCTGTATAACCAGTGTGTGCAGCTCAGTGTCCAGAGCAGCAGCACATCCCGGTGAGCCACGGGCAGCCGAGCTCCCCCAGCCCCCACAGCCACTGTCCCCCCATGCCACGCTGGCCCTGCTGCAGGGCTGGGGCTGTGGACCCCCGTGATGGGCATCATGCATTTAATCCTGCTTATCCTCAGCACTGCTCACCAGGCAGACACCAGAACCTGGGGGAAACAGAGAAGGAGGAACAGCCCATCAGCCCCTGCTGCCAGGCCCCAGGAGCACTGCACCCGTGCAGGAGCACAAGGGCTCACCAGCCCATACATATAATGCACTTCATGTGCATTCTCCATATTAATAAATGGGGAAAGAAGGAACCATAAATCTATGAACTGCCAATTTGCACAGGACTAGCTCTTTTACTGGCTACGCACTAGCACCTTTTACAGCCCATTAATTACCTTCTCTAATAAAGTTTGACAAAATGATAACTTGCCCATGAAGAGTGTTGTAATAAATACATTTTCTCTAACTTTGGACCATTCTTGCATGTCTGGCTAAACCCCTCCCACAGTTCAGTAACATGCAGCCTACCTTGTACTTTCCAGGCGAGGAGAGGTCCTTGTGTGACACCCCGTGATGGCACCAAGGCCACAACCAGCCAGAGGGGCTCCTCGTGCAAGCAAAGGGGAGCCCACCCTGCTCCGGCCAATGTAGCCTCCAGCAGCCAGTGCTGAGCAGGGGAGAATGGCTCCCCCGCTCGCC
>NW_009953068.1:1657918-1665562 GCF_000747805.2 Chaetura pelagica
GCACTGCCACTGCAGGTGGGAGCCCTGCCTGCCTCATGGGTCCCAGTGCCCCGCACAGCCTGCACCCGGGGCACCCCGCTCCAAGGCACACAGAAAGCACCTCTCAGCTCAAGCCCCAGCAGTGCCCAATGGCAGGGCTGACAGCTGCACCCACAGCGGAACCAGCTCTGCTGTCTCCAGAAGCTGGGGACCTGGCTCCCACACGTGTGTGGGGACTGAGGCTGCTTCTACGTGCTCCCTCCCTTCCATGCTTAGAGCAGGCACCGTGAGGTGTCACATTTCCCAGCCCACTGCATTCCTCTATTTCCATAAAGTCCCAGATGAGCCCTGCAGAGAATGGCCAGATCTGGTCTTTCCTAATACAGAAGCTAGAAGCAATAGGTAAGTTTCAGTCTAGTAATTCTTAACTATAAATTGCTTAAACACCTTATTAGGATTCAGAAGAGCACTAAGAGACCAAATTCACCTCTTGACCAGCACTGCCCTCCTCCCTCTCACCTGGACGCAGGCAGTGCCCCCAGAGCCAGCACCTCTGCAGAGGACCTGAGCAAGGGCAGCATTGGACAGGGATCTGCTTGAAAGAGTCCAGCGCAGAGCTACTAAGATGATGAAGGGAGTGGAACATCTCCCTTATGAGGAAAGGCTGAGGGAGCTGGGTCTCTTTAGCTTGGAGAAAAGGAGACTGAGGGGTGACCTCATCCATGGTTACAAATATGTAAGGGGTGAGTGTCAGGGAGATGGAGTTAGGCTTTTCTCAGTGATGACCAGTGATAGGACAAGGGGTAATGGGTGTAAATTGGAGCACAGGAGGTTCAAGGTGAATATCCGAAAAAAAATTTTTCCTGTGAGAGTGCCAGAGCCCTGGGCCAGGCTGCCCAGGGAGGCTGTAGAGTCTCCTTCTCTGGAGACATTCAAACCCACCTGGATGTGTTCCTATGTGATGTGCTCTGGGTGACCCTGCTCTGGCAGGGGGGGTGGACTAGATGATCTTTCGAGGTCCCTTCCAACCCCTAAGAGTCTATGATTCTATGATTGCAAGGCAGGCTGGAGCAGGCTGGTGCCCACTGCCCCAGCACTGCCCGGGCACAGGGACACTGTGCTGGCTGTGCTGCACCCCAGGCATCCGAAGGTTCCTTTCCCTGTTTAATTAGTTGAGTGACTCTGCTCTGACCAATAAAATCATCACCCCCCTTGGCAGTGCCAAGCCGCAGAAATTTATGATCATAATTTAGAGGCTGAATTACCACTGTCAGTACCTATGCCATATGAATTACTCAGTCATATTAAATTCAACTGTTGATTTTGCAGGGTTATATGAAGCGGGAACACTTAGAGCCAATGAAATAATGGAGGAAAAAGAATTATGGTCAGGGAAGTACCATGAGCTGTTCAAAGTGTTCTGTGCAGAGCTGACCTGCCCAGCCCCAGCCCAGGGTCCCCTGCCCACAGCCACACACTGGGCTCCCGGGGCCACTCAAGCTGTGCAGGAACCCCTGCCTGGTCCCCCGGGGGCAGCAGACCCTGCAGAGGGGCCCTGGCCAGACACAGCTCCACTGCTGGAGCACCACAAGCAGGATCCATCCTTAGTGAAAGCTTACAGAACTGGAGGCCTGCACTGGCATGAAGAAGTCCTTCCATTTTTGAAAAGCGCTGCCCATTGCACATGCTACGATAAGACTTTGATGCCCAAACACACACAGACTCTGCTGGTCTGTAAAGCCCCAGCAGGCAGCTCAGGCACGCTCAGCACAGTTAGGTCTGCACAACACCAGGGACTGCAAATCCCAGCGTGACCATCTGAATCCAGCCCTGACATTACCTTCACAGGCAGATACTTTAGAAGAGTCACTCAGCTGCTTGTCGGCCCTACAAAATCAGATCAATTAACTTGAACTCCAGCCAGCCCAGTCACACTCAGTCCAAACCCTCACATCCTAGCAGCCCACTCTAACAGTACAGCTTGACTTGCATGGAGAAGACTTAATAGCCTGGAGCCCTGAACTGCCATAAACTGAATTTAGCATTAGACGCAAACTAAAAGCCTTTGATTTGAAAGCCTAAGTATAAAGCAAGCTGATTTTGGAGTGATGGTGCTAACAGTATGCCCAGCTTATGGGCTGGCACATTTTCTGACGCTCAGACAAAAAGAGCAACATGCATTTGTATATGAAGTGAGTATTAAGCAACTATTGCAGAAAAAAGACCAATCAACAAAAAAAGGAGTGTAAACGTTCTCGCTTATCTCCACTCCCAGGCACCTGAAGCTCTAACTCAGAAAGACAAGAGAATGAGGATGTGTTTTCTCTCTTATTTACAGGCAAGCTTAATTTACAATTTACAGTGGGTAGCGCTGCAGAGGAAAGCACCTGAGCCAGCTGCTGCAGAGAAAACACGGCATTGGAGCTCCCAGTAACCAAAGGCTGGGCATTTCATCCAGGTCCTCACCCAGCCTGGCCCTCTGCTCTGTCCTCACCTTCCCACAGGCTGCAGAGACCATGCTCTCCCATCCCACCTGAGCTCTTGCCAACCCCATGGTGAGGCACAGGAGCTGCTTTGCACACTCACCCCCTGCCCTGAGGTCCCCCAGGAGAGGTGGGAGCTCCCTGACACACACACAGGACCTGCTCTCCCACCTCCAGGCATGGCCCTGAGTCTGGGACACTTTGCTGGAATCCTGAGGGTCTTGGTATGGGCAAAATAATTTCCTTAAGTACAATCAAACAGGGATCTTCCCACTGAGATTGCAAATTTAATTTGTTACAAAGTTTCATTTTGTACATATCTCCTAATGTCCATCCAAGGCCTCCCTAATTGTGAAAAAAAAGCACATCTCAAAATCCACACGATGATTTCGATCAAGCACATTTATCTGTATAGATGGCCCCTTTTCTGCCAAGATAACGTCAGAAACTCTACACAAATCATCACAATTTACACTCTCCTCCTCTTTAGTGTAAGGCACGCTCTGCCAAATCAAGGACTAATATATCACATTATTTCTAGTAATCCAAGGGCTGCCTCCTGCCACATGCTTTATGAAATACCTATGCCTTTGATTCATTGTATTCCTGCCTCACCTTGTGGGTAGAACAGTTTTTCTCCTTTCTTGTACGACTTCCAGTTTAACACGCATGTGTTGCTTGGCCGACATCATCCACCCTTCAAGCCAGGATTAACCCATCCTCTGCTAATACAGAACCACAGGTATTGTGAGAGAGCTTGCCAAGGGTTGTTGGGGTTTTTAGAAAATAAGTAGGGATTTTTTTTTCTCCTTCTAGGGAGAGCATGAACACATTTCCCTGCTGCCACAGCCAACGCAGTCATTATGCATTTGAGAAAATTGCAGCAGCAAGCACAGCTGGAATGTGTCCCACCACTTCAGCCCCTCTCTTTTTGCCTAGTCAGAGCATATGGATCTCGGGACAGACATCCCTTCTGTTCTGGTCGTGCAACACTGAGCCTGGTAACAGCAGCTGTCACCAGAAACTTCATTTTGTTATAAACCTTCTTCTCAGGTTCACACATACACAATCATTGAAGTTGCCTCCATGAACCCAAAGAAAAACACTGAGCAAGAGCAAACTCCAGACAGTTACACTGGAAACCAAGAGCTGATCCAGCCAACCTGAGCACCTAAATCCCTGCTCTGGGGACTTTACAAACAGCTCCCGAGAGCCACAGTGACACTGGGCAGAGCTGAAGTAGCAGTGTGGGCATGGCCCTGGGTGGCACGCTGAGCAGGTGGCTGCTGGACACCCCATTTCTGTGCTCTCAGCAGCTCTGTCTCCTGGGCAGACGATGGACAGCAGAGGGGAAGCCCCTCAACAAGTGACCCCAGATCTTCCACAGCCACAAGACAGTGGGGGAACAGATGGCCACAGCTGAAAGCACCTGAGAGCAGGATTTAACCCCTCTTTGGCCTTTATCAGCAGGATCTGCAGAAGTGGTGTTCATGCTGCTGTGAAGCAGGGTCTCCTGCAAGGCTCAGCCATGCCTTGTAATGGAGACTTAGTATTCCAAGTGTGCACCTCAGCACCACACAGTAGATCGAATATGCATTGGTAAATACTGCTCCTGGTGCAAGAGTCTACAGAGAAGTTATCAAGAGGAAAAGCAAATGTGTACAGCAAACAGTAAGTGCACTGGAGAACACAACTGCAATACAAAGCATGTCCTTCTCCTCCTGACGCCAGCTCCAGGGTTACTAATTCTGTGCAAGGATGCCAGTCACTGGAAGACCTCAGATGGCCTTCCTCCTCAACTCTGAAACTGAAACAGAAGTTTGAAACTGTCCCTGCCTTGAAAAATCTGATGCCTGCAGACCCAGGTGCTCCTGTGCACCCCCCTCACCACATGAGCAGACCTGTCCCTGCTTTTCACGCTCACTCAGCACTGACCCTGTTCAGCACAAGCACTTGCCAGCTCTCATGAAGCCCCTCTCCCCACTCCAGGGCTGGGAACAGCCTTCCCTGTGCTCGTCTTCACAGTGGCAGCAGATCTGAGCTCCTTGCCCAGGCAGACTGGTCCTTGCCCAGGTTGCTGCTCAATCCCCATCATTTGGAGTGAAAACCCAGGGCCACTGGGGAACAGATCAGTTCCTACCAGGTATTTTGCAAGTTGCGTGTTTTTGTCCAAGTTGCAAACAGCAGCTGAAACATACATGAGTAACACCTTGTAAGGAAGGACAGGGCTTCTAAAATCAACCCAGATGGAAAGAAGCATCCTTAGATGCAAGCTCCTACCCCTCCACCAGCTACACTCACAGCTCCTGGATATTTGCTGCCAAGAGCTCACATCAGGCTTGCAGTTAGCTGAAGCTTTGCTAGTCCAGCTTCCACAAGGTCTCACTGCCCTTACAAGGACTTGGCCACACCGAGTTATCAGACCAGGCTGTCTCATCTGCTGCCATAGCCAGCAAGAGCTGTTGCTTGTCCACATCTGCATTTCAGACACCCCAGTAGCCGTGATTAACCCAATCAGGCAGGTTCCTGGGTACTTCCTGTTCCCCTGGGGACTTATCACACCTGTGCTCAGCACCTGGGGTAGCCCGAAGGGTGGTCCTTGGCTGTGATCAACACTGCACAGCAGATCTGCTCCCACCACCTAGGCTGAAAGCATCTGTTTGCAGGGCTCTACCCAGCCCCAGACTATCATCCTTTTGGCATGTTAAGTGCCTGGGAGCCTACAAAGAGGGCATTTTACATATCAATAACAAAGTACATCACAATGCAAGCTGCAGGAAAAGAGAGGGAAAGGATGTGAAGGCTGAGCATCTCCCAGCAGACAAGGGAGGCTACGGCCAAATCCTAGTGAGCTGGGAGATGACTCCTTCCCTCCAGAGCTCAGGCTGGCCTGCACACAGCCTTCCTGCCTGGAGAGGGCAAAGGCCTCCTAGAGAAAAGCAGCATGGAGAAGAGTCTCAGAAGATTTTCTGCCCATCGAGACAAGCCCTTCCCACTGAAGAGTGGACACCACCCCATCTGCCCCACGTCCCAGTTCACCAGTGCCAGGACCCTGGCCCATGCACAGCATCCCCAGCTGCACCAGAACCCCCTGCACTGTGCTGGAGCCCACCTGCCATCCCACAGGCTCCTCTGCCCAGCTGGGCTGTGCTGGCCAGCCAGGCCCTGCCACCTTGTCAAGGCTGACACAGCCACCAGCCTGATCCTCTTGAGATGTCCAGCTCTGCTTCCTCCACAGATCAGACTGCAGCCTGGCAGCAGGGCTTGGGCACAGCAGGTGTGCTGGGCACGGTTATTTCTGCAGGAAACAAGACTAAAAACCCTCTGCAGTTCCCAAACCTCTTCAGCCAGGGCTGATTCCAGCCACAGAGAACCAGCTTTCACTTCCTACTCTTTTACAGATGTCTCAGGTCCCTTTCAGCTAAAAATCTTTAAATGCTAGTTCCTCTTTGGTCTTCCTGAAAGGGGTATAGCCCCTCACCTAACAGCTTGCTGGCAAGCCTGGTCCTTGTGCTTTTTTATCTAAATGTACTCTTCCCATCTGCAGCCATACAGCACCCTGGGGAGCAAGGGTGGCTGCTCCCACGCCGAGCCCAACACGAAGGCACTCTGGGGCCAGGAGAGCACGTGAAGGAGGCACTTTATCCACTTACAGGCCTTAAAGAGGGTATCATTTCAGACATTGCTGCAGAGTAGAAAAAAGAGAATTTATTTTACAGGAAGCAAGTCTGGGCCAAAATCTTCCTTTGCACCTCATTTCCAGTAGTAAGGTCTCCTGTGTTCATTATAATCTTCAGTGTAACTTCTGCTCTGCAGCTCTTTTAATCACATCAGATATGGGAACAGAAAAATGTCATTGTTCCTTGGCCATGAACAATGCCATTCGTGGAGCCATGAGAAAGCACAAGATGGATATAAAAAAGGCGGGCTCTTGTCTCCCCATAATCTCTTCTACAGACTGACAAAAGAGGGTTTTGTATAGAGAAAATTGTCACATACAGAAACAAAACAAAAATAGAGCATGCGAGCTGGGACCACTTTTATCTGGAGAGGCACCACAGGGAGATATGCCAAATGTGATTCATTTTAACAAGTTTAGCCCTTGAGAGACAAGAGCAGAGCCCCCAGTTAAGAATGAGGAGGTTAGCCAGGAGGGTCGGGGGCAAACAAGGCCTGGCACAGCCAGGGAGGGAAGTGACCCTGAAGGCTGCTGCTTTCCTTGTTATGGGGGCAAGGAGCTCTGGCATGGGGTGAGTGTGTGGAAAAAACAGACCGGGGTGGGGATGGGGTCGTTTGGTTTTTTTGTTGTTGTTGTTACTTTTGTTAGGTTAGCCTGTGTGTTGGCTCTTTTACAGTGGAGTAATTAAAGTGTATCAACTGCTACAGAGGTGCTTGCCCTCCCTTCCCTAACAGCCAGCCATGTTAACGACAGAACCCTTTGGGGAGACTCTTCCCCTGCACAGGCACCTGAGCAAACACCTCGGAGCTGCCGAGCAGCTGCGAGCAAAGCACCGGGAGGCCTTGGTGAAATATCAGACACACACCATGTGTTTGGGACCAGCCAGGCTCTGCAGGTAGCAAAAGGACCCCAGATCAATACGACTGCAAGACCCTTTGAATTAAATCAATGCATCTGAACAAGCGTATAAGTCCTGGTGTCATCACATTATTTATTCCCCAAAGTCCCCACGTGCCTCAGCCGGGGGAAGCTCAAGCACAATCCCTCCCTCTGCTCCACAGCAGGCAAATACATCAGAGGCTCAGGTTCTGTTCCTCCATCTACAACAGAATTACAAACCACTGGCACCAAGCACCCACTAACTGCTACCTGCTAACTGCTAGGTAAGAGGAGAACGATGGCACTGGGGGGCCCCACCCAGCTTTGTGCCTGCTCTCCTCACAGGTTGTTCTCCTCCAGCTCTTCCCTGCATCCCTGGGATGTCACTCTGCTCGCTCCTCCTTTCAAGCCATTGTTAGTTGATTAAGTGCTTTTTAAGAAATGGAATTTGTGCCCCAGGAGAATGAGCTGCAGAGAAAGAGCTCCACAGTCCTGGTGGCCTCACAGCACCAGCCAAATGTCACATCCAGGCCCAGCACACAGCCCCATGGAAGCAGCCAGGGCCGTTCCTGCCATGCCTCCAAAGAATGGGTGAGACGGGCACAGCCCCACGGCTGCGCTGCC
>NW_009953068.1:1665736-1675763 GCF_000747805.2 Chaetura pelagica
GGCAGGCCCAGCGAGAGCCGGGCAGGGCCAGCGCCTGCTCTCCAGCCATCAGCAAGGGCCACGCGTGGGGAGAGGCCCCCAGAGCCCACCAGGATCCCCTGCCAGCTCTGGCCTTCCCTCCCCGCACCCAGGAGGACACGTGCACGCCAGGACGGACTGCTCCTGTCCCTGAGGACAGGGAGGTGACCAACCCCCCGCACGTCACCACAGCCCTGGCTGTGCCAGGGCAGCTTGGACCTTCCTCGTGCAGCCTCCCGGGAGCCCCGGGGCCATCAGCACCCGCCTCAGAGCAAAGGCCTCCTGGGAATGTCTACTTGCTGCCAAGGATCATCATCAGCTCGAGATACTGTCCACAACTTGCCCAATATAAATAACTGAGCATTCTGCATAATTCATACAGGTTTCAAACTCATTGTCCAAAAGCTCTGCAGGTGACCCATGGCTCAAGGCCTCCTGTACAAGCAGCATCTCACACACACTTGCTTTTTTCTTGTTAATCCCAACTCTCACCTATGAACAGGCAACAACTGCCTCACATGCCACCTTCACACAATCAAGTCAGCCCAAGCCCCAGCCAAAAGCCATGTCACAAACTAGGTTATTTAGGATTCCTAACCAATACTATTAACTAAATCCATAACACTGTTAATTATGTTTCCTATCACCAATTTACAAAGCAACTCTATTGATCTTGCCCCTACTCTGCAAATTACAAAGAAATGACCAGAATTAAAATCACAAATACCCAGGAGGATGCTTTCCCCCAGCAGGGAGGAGGGCAAAGCACCAAAGAAAGGTCTGTCTGCAGGCACCAGCTCCCTCTCCCACCAGCCACCCTGGGGAACTGCAGCACAGAACACCAAGGGGGCTACAAAAGCAAACCAGGGTCAGCTGAGGAAATATTTTCAAATAAAAGGAACAATTAGGAAAAACACAGCAGAGGTATAAGGAGCAATATATTTTTTAGTTGTGGCTATAGCTTGGAATTAATGATCTTCCCACAAGCAGGAATCTAACCTGAGGCAGAAGCAGCATTTTCCATTATCTTATTGAGAAAAATACCACAGAAAACATCACTTTAAGTACATTGTGCAGGCAGGGAGATTATAATTAGTTGCTCAGAAAGTGTAAAAGTTTAATTTGAAACTGGGGGGAGGTTTCTTCATTCCTCAACTAGGTAAATGCCCACCATAGTGTGCTCTGTGCCAGCTGTGACTCCATGGGGCACCAGGGCTGAGGACCAGTGAGCACTCAGCTCTGCCTGCCGGGAGCCCAGGTCAGCCCCAAAAGCCAACACTCAAGTCATTTGCTCTGGTAGGAAGAGGGGTTCTTTGTGATCAGCTCTCTCAAACCCTTGTGCACATCGATCTCATTACAGCCAGAAAGCTCATTTAGAGCTTCAACAACAAGGCGAAATGGGCAGTGACTCTGAGCACAGCCCACCAGCAGATCACGAATCCTCCTGCTCTGAGGATACAGTTCATATTACATCCAAGCAAGAAATCTATCAAGTCACTCTAATTAATTCCCCTCCTCCAAAGTGCTTGTGTGTGGATTGGAAAGGTCACACTCTCCTGCAAGGACTCACTGTCTGCTCACCCGCTCCATCCCAGACCCTGGAAGCCACCTGGCCATGGGCACAGCAGCCAAGGTCCCTGCCGCTGCCCCGCCGGACCAGCGCTGTGTCCCTGCAGCGCGGGGGCCACGGGGGGGCCGGCAGCACCAGGCAAAGCATTGCCAGGGGAGGGTGAGCCCTGCCACAGGGCTCACACTAGGTCCCCAACCAGCAGCTGGTGACAAGGTCTGCAGCCATACTCATGCCCTGGGCTACCACTGTCTTGGCCACAGGGACCATGAAGACTAAAGCCAGGCAAGGTCTCTCCCACATGTCTTACTCTGGGGCTGCTGCAGGAACCTGCCAGGACAAAGCACAATGCCCTGAAGAGAATCTGTGGAGAATCGTTCCTCCCTTGACTAGAATGTACAGAAATTTGCCTGCACTTCTTTCAGTTTTTTGTTGTTGTTGTTGTAATATTTTCTCATCTACTTCCAGCTGCAGGTAACAAAGCTTGCAAAATGCCAGAGGACCACTCACCCAGACTTGGGAAAGATGAGCCCAACCAGAACTGGGGTAAAGAAACTCAGATTGACAAAACACTGCAGAACCAACCCCATGAGAGATGCCAGTATCACCAAGCCTCAAAAATAAGTGTGTTTGGATGCTTCACTGACAGCACAGAAAAAGAAAACCACTGGGAAAAAGAAGCCTTGTGAAAACTGAAGGGATGTGAAACTGTCATGGAACACAGAGGGAGGAGCAGACCAGGAATAAACCCAGCCTAGATATCAGCAGGAGCAGGAAGCTTCTAGCAACTAGAATGAGAACGTTTCAGGACAGAAAGTCATCTTTGCCCCTTCTTTCCATACAGACTTTATGTGGTTTGTTAGCGTGAACACAGACCCGCAGCAGTACACATGGTACTTTTGGGCCTCAGGACCCTCTGAACCTGTTCTTCCCATACTACTCCAGCCCCACCAAGCTGCAGCCTTCCCCCCCAAGCCCCTCTCCCCTGCTTCATGAGCCCTTCCCTTGCCCAGCTGCATCCCCAGCCCTGCCAGGGCGCTCAGCCTGCAGCTGCTCCCGCAGGCAGCAGAGCCCCGTGGGCAGGGAGCAGAGCCAGGGTCCAGCAGCCCTTCAGCCCACCGCTGCTCAGAGGGCACAGCCAGCAGCAGAAGTCACCCCCAAGGCCTGACCTTGGTGCTTTAATTAAGCAGCACAGACACTGACCCGACACACACCCCAGCACTGCCCACCCAACGCAGCTGTGCCCGAGCGCTGCTGACACAGCCTGGGGCCCACACACTCTGACCAGGGAGCCACCTCAGACAAGATTAGACATCTCTAGAGAATGTGAGGGGACAGTGAGGCAGGTGACAACAGAAAAGCCTAGTAGAGGAATTCAATCCCAGCACCTTCTCCTTGGAAACTCATACCCCTTCATTAGCACATTTGTCTCATGGGCATGTACTGAGCACCGTGTTGTACGACAGGCAGAGCAGCCACACACCTGTGGTTTCACAGGGGAGGATTTACACAGTGAATCTCTCCAAACACACAGACTGTGTTCAGCACCACAATACTCAGATAAATTCCCAAGCGTCTCAGATGCACATCAACTGATCCCAAAAGGCTGACAGATGCTGTACAGGAGGAAGCCTGGGAGAGATTTTGCCAGATTTTAGAAACAAAAATTTACTAAATATCATGAAAGATTAAAAAAATCTGATGGCCACTAACAGGTTTGCAAAGCAGAAAGATTCCAGCAGCCACTATAGTGCTACCCTGCACACTCAGCCAGCTGGGTTTTCATTACAAATCCATTCAGCATCTCATTACTGTCCATCATGAGGGCTCCAACACCAAGAGCAGATTCACTAAAGCAGTGTGAGCCTTGCACTGTGCTTCCTAATGCAGCTGGATTAATGGGGAAACACATCTTGGGAAACATCCTCACCAAACAGAGGAAAACAGTAACATCCTCTGACAGTTCTTAGGCAGCAAAGCACAGATCTCCAAAGGGAAAGAAGTTCAAAGAATCTCAAGACTTGATGGGGCAGGGACCCCGTGAAAGACTGTTCATGACATGCCTTCCTCTCTGCAAAAAGATCTCACAGCGTGAGCTGCAAGAGCAGGAGGTGCGTTTCCACTCCGCAGACATGATTCCACATGAAAAGAAGATGGTACAATGTCAAACTCTCAGCACTGCAGAGCGAGAACAAAAGTAAGACAGAAAAAATACAAGTGTAAAATACAAATACAAGAGCTAAATTACAGTAATCCAGTATGCTCAAAAATTTTAAGAAAAGAAACCTCTGATAGATGAAGGACAAATATTTACTGTCATTAAGAAAAACATTCAAAATAGAGATGAAAGAGACAGACTGCTGTCATTACCTTACAATCTACCTTTATGTTATGCTTGCTCAGAGCCATGAAGAGGACTTTGGGGGCTCAAGTCAGCTGTGTTAACCAAAAGAGATCCAGTTTTTAAACTTATTGTGCCTCACTGGGCACCTTCTCATAAAAAACAACAACAACAACAAAAAACAACACTGCTAATGCAGAGGGTTTGGATCCAGATCTTCCAGCTCCCTGTCTTCTGCAAAGGTGTATCAGCAAATGCCTCAGATTGCAGTGGCTCTGGATGACAAGATGCATCAAACTCACACCTCACTGCTTTGCTGGTGGCGAGAACAGCGGCCGTGGAAGGGCAGAGATTTGCTCCACTGATCATCGCCTTTCCCGTGAGGTTTGCAGGACAGCCTGGCTCCAAATGTTCTGGGAAACATTCAGCTCTGATCTTTCCTTTTCCTGAAAGCACTTTGTAACTCAAAAACAGTCCCTCTTACCATAACTGCATTGTCCTGCTTTCCAAATGGAAAATTCCTCGTTCAAAAGAGGCATATTTGGAAGGCTGAACCATTTTTTCCTGTACTGCACAGGGATGCCTGTAGATTGAAGTGCCATGGGCAGTCTGCTAGAAGGTCACTAGCTCTTTGCAACGTAAGAGTTTGGAGCAAGTCATCCCCTATACCAGATATGTCAGCAAAATCCTGTCACATGAGGTAAAACCCTGCAGCTTCCTGCTCCTTCTTTAAACACTACAAGATGGCATGAAGTGTGTGGGGAAAGCAAGGCAGGGTTCAAAGCTCAATTTAAAACCAATTGCCTGTTTTGCCCCATGATCAATCCTGCAGGCTCAGGCTGGCAGAGGCAGTACTGTGACACTACACCTTTTTTTTTCTGGTCTTTCTAGGAGGTTGGTCTAGGTCAGTAAGTTAGGTTTTAGCCTGTAAGTTTAGCTTCATAAAAAAAAATCAGCAACGGGAGCTCCTGCTGCAGTGCATGGGAAGAGAGGAGCCCAATACATCATTTCAAAGAAGGAAAGCATTGTAATATTAAAATCTGGTTCCCCACTTCGCCTTCTCCAAAACTAACAAATCATATTCTAACTACTACACTTAGTGATGGAAGAACCAGACATTAAGATGGCAAGTGATGGACAGGCAGGCTGTGCATGCAGAGCGTGAGGGCACAGCAGCTGCTGCTGAGATAAGCCATTTAGGTGAGTCACTGCACACTTTCCTATGCAATTTCCTTAGATGAACGTGCAGCCTTTGACTGTGTGCCTCCCACATTCTTCCCAGATAAGTTTCTTCTGCACTCCTTGGACCTTCTTATCAGCCACATGATCCACCAGGTCTTACTTGCAGGATGTGAGCCAGACCGCCTGCTGATTCCCTTCCCAGAGCAGGCAGGACCTGCCCGAGGGCTGCAGAGCAGGGCTGTCAGCCACACGTGGTGGGAACACACCAAATCTGCTCCCAGGGTGGCAGCTCTGAAGGTGCATTTCCATAGCTTGCATTTCCATAGTGTCATGCTGGCAAAGAAAGGCAGGGAAAGGCTGGCTCGGCAAGGTTGAGAAGAAGGCTCTTCTCCACCAGCCTTTCAGATACAGGGGTCGCGGTCTTGCAAGGGTCAGCAACCCCTCTTAATATTCAGCAAAGTAGCAACAACAAAGGCAAGCTGGGGAAAGGGAAACGTTCCTGTGGAGTCCCATCTTCACTCTGGATACCACTCTACAATGAAGTGATTTCAAACTGCCCATAGGTTAAGCTTTGGCTTTCATCCCAGCAGTGACATTCCCGCTGAGTTCTGCCTGCAAAGGCACATCAAGCAGAGACACTCGGGTGACATCTAACCTCACCCAGCTCACTGCAGCAGCCACCTTTCTCAGCCAGGCTGGTAATTTAGATAACAGAAGAGAGTGTGTCACATGCATAACATTTAATAAGACCAGAAGAAGGTCAGCAGCCCTGTCTGAACAGCACTTAAAAAGCTCCCATCTGATATAAATGTTATCTTGGACATCAGCAGTGCTTGGTAAATAAAGAGACAAGTTCCACCTTCTAAAGCTAATTACATGAATGATGCTTGGCTTTGATGATGATTCCTAGGAGGCAACTATCTATTATTTCCCCTTCATACACCTGGGCATTAACCAGAAAGCCAAGGTCACTTATTGCTTTCTCATTCAAACAATCTGGATTATGTCTCCCTGAAATCATTACCACGTTGTGACAGCAGCTGGGAAGCCCAGTGAAAGCACTTCCCTCTGCTGTTGTGCAGCTGCCAGGAGCATGTTGGTGATCTGAGGAGCAGAGCAGCTCAGCCACAGCCACGAGCAGCACACTGGGACCCAGTGACAAACACAGCATCCGACCGTCCCAGCAAAATGACCAAATTCTCTCTCAGGTTTGCTGACTGTGTGATGTCCAAAACCCTTCCAGGTCTTGACACCATGTAACACCTGCACTTTAAAGCCTGGCTGTCACCACACCTATAGAGACTCAAGAGTGTTCCCTTCCAAACTCGTGTTTCTCTAGAAACAAAGACATGGCTGTCATTAGAAGAGGTCACCTGGGCATTTTCTTCCTTCAGGTTTTTATCATGCATGGAGCACTGGGAAGAGGGAGCACTGGGAAGAGGGAGCACTGGGAAGAGGGAGCACTGGGAAGAGGGAGCACTGGGAAGAGGGAGCACTGGGAAGAGGGAGCACTGGGAAGAGGGAGCACTGGGAAGAGGGAGCACTGGGAAGAGGGAGCACTGGGAAGAGGGAGCACTGGGAAGAGGGAGCACTGGGAAGAGGGAGCACTGGGAAGAGGGAGCACTGGGAAGAGGGAGCACTGGGAAGAGGGAGCACTGGGAAGAGGGAGCACTGGGAAGAGGGAGCACTGGGAAGAGGGAGCACTGGGAAGAGGGAGCACTGGGAAGAGGGAGCACTGGGAAGAGGGAGCACTGGGAAGAGGGAGCAGACATGGCTGTCATTAGAAGAGGTCACCTGGGCATTTTCTTCCTTCAGGTTTTTATCATACAGGGAGCACTGGGAAGAGGGAGCACTGGGAAGAGGGAGCACAGCTGTATCACCCAGGGCTGGTCAGAGGTTGTCTGGTCAGCAGCAAGCCCTTCGAACCCCCTCGAGCCTTGCTGAGGCAGGCAGAGCTGTGAGAGCACATGAGGAGTTAAGCTTTTCCTTACAAAATGTGCAAAGATGTGGTCTGCACACTTGGTGAGCTGCAGCATTTGTGGGCCAAAACATTTTGCTGCATACTTCTGAAATTATTTGTCAGAAAAGAACGTCAGTGACATAGAAAATGAGTTGCAGATGTAACCTTTTCAAGCATCGATAATAACTTAAGACATTTGAAACTAAATCTTAACTCACAAGTGACTACATCACACGAGTAGTTTCTGAGGCAAGGGCTAGCAGATCAGATGCAAATCTGTAACAGATCCCAGCAATGGTGCCCCCCTCCAGCTCTCCCACTTAGCAAAGAACAATTAAATTCTTCCATTTGCCAAAGCTGCTTCCCATCCTGAGACCTATTTTCCTAATTCCCGGGCTGCTCCTGCACCCAGCAGGCACTCTTGGGTGGGGACAGTGGCTTCCAGACCAGGTCCAATGGCCAATTCCCACAGCATGCTGAAATTAGGATGGCCAGAGTGATTTATCTGAGGTCCAACATAAAGACAAAGGCACTTTGCAAGAATGACATTTGAACACTTCCTCATTCTCTCTCCCCATGCCACAACAGCCCCGTTCACACCCTCAGTTCCTTGGGCTGTGCAAGTATTGCTCCTTTAGACACAAGAAGGATGAGGATGCCCACTGGAATGCACAGAAGAGCACACTGCAGCAGTGCTGCCAATGGCAAAGGACGACAGCGTCCCAGGACGTGCAGTAGTTCCTCAGTTCTGGGCACTCTGGCCTGGGCAGCTGCAGTTTTCCTGCTGGCTCCATGTCCAGTGGAATCATCACTACGATGGGTCTCCTGACACAGCCAGAGCACCAGTGGTGCCACCACACTGATATTTCTGCAGTGAATATCACCACTCTGTTCTCAGAGGCACATGCTTAAGGAATTTAACTACCTTAATACAATGGGCTCAAATTGCCAAAGAATGTTTGTGCATCAGTGTGAAATCAGAAATTCAGGGAGGGGGTGCTTTATCTGTCAAAGGCCAACATCAGGGGGCTGACAGAGCAGACAGTGGGAAGCTGGATTGCATTTGATACGCATCAGCCCATCAAACACAAACAGCCTTTAAAGTGCTGAGCAGCTGAGCCAGCCCCGCCAGGGGCTGTAACTGTCCCCGGGAACGCTCCCCGTGGGCTGGACCCGCGTGGGTCTCCTGGCCTGACCTGTACACCATAGATCACAGAAAAAAATGGGATACTTCTTAACAGCTCAAATTAAGATAAAATGCCTGCATTGTCAGGCTAGCAGCCACCTGTGCCATGGCTATGTGTCAGTGCTGAGCAGCACCAGCACCTCTCCTGGCCATCCATCCATCCCCCCCCATCCCAGCACCACTCACTCCTGCCCATCCATCCATCCATCCATCCCCCCATCCCAGCACAGCTCCTGTGTGGAGCCCCCACTTGGCTCAGCAGCCTTTGCAGTCCTGGGCTCCCACTGCCCCTCACCCATCCCTCTGCAGGCCTGCTGGAGGGTTACCAGGGACTGAAAAGAGATTAACTTAAATTATTCCAAGGGAAAAAGCCCACAAAATGCCTGGCTTCAGATGAATCCCCAGACCTCCACCCTGAAAAGACCCTTTCTGCAGCCCCCTGCTGCTGAGCCCAGCCCCAGCACCTGGTCCCTGAACCCCAGCACTGGCTGCCCTCTGGTTTCTCCAAGGGGCTCCACAGCCCTCTGCAGGGCATGAACACCACCAAGGGCAATAAACAGCATATCCCCAACATCCTCACAAAGCAAAGTCTGAAGTAGTACGCGAAGGAAAAGGTAGGGGGGAACATGCCTGAGCAGCCCCTCCTAACCACCCCCAGTGCAGCACAGCCTCACTCAGCCAAGCAGGGTGTGCAGCCCACAACACCCACTCCACCAGCACCAAAACCCAGCTCACCTGGGAATGCAGGAGAACAGATGGGTTTCCCAGGGGTAGAAGCTGAGACTGCTCCTCCAGTCAGATGTCAGCCCCATGGTGTCATGTGTGCAGAACATTAAACCCACTCCCTTTGCTAGGACCACAGCAATGGGAAAGGGCTTCTGGAGACATTCCAAAGGAAATGCCCCTCAGCCTGGCTTGGGGCAGTGACTCAGAGGCCCCAACTAGAGCCCCCGCCCATCATTTCTACCTACCCAAACAACCAGGTGTTTCCTCTTCCAGGCTCTTGTCAATGAGATGAAGCAATGGTGGAATATGAAGCTGCTTTAATCTCCCAGCACAATGGGCTGCAGCACTGGGGCTTGCAGCAAAAGCCTGGATGAGCTGTACCAGGTTTACAAGGTACATGTTGAAGAGGTTGTTCACACTAAGGTCATTTCAGGCCCAAACCCCTGCCAAGCACTGTGCCAGGTGCAGGGAGACCTCAGAGCTCAGGGTATCTGCTGTTAATTAGAGAAACTGCCAATTCCTAGTCTCACCCCTTCAAGAATAAGGAAGCTTGAGTTCGTTTGATTTACTTACAAATATAGCTCACACACCTCTTTATCTTTACTAACCTTGGAAATGTAAGTAGTTTAAAACAGATTGAAAACCCTGCCACTTTTGCACACAGTGCAGCTGGGAAGCAGTGCCACAGCAGACGTGCTATTTGCTTACAAGGGATTTCAGGCTTCATTTTTTTACTGTCTCCCCAGCATTGCCCCAGAGCCAGCAGCAGACCAGATGAGGAGCAGAGCACCGAGCCTGGGGCTCCAGCAGGCACACCAACACCTGGTTTTAGTCCCAAGGAGCAGGATTCACTTGACTTGGACATGAGCTGCCCTGAGGGGCTCGGAGCCCACCCCCAGGCACGGCAGAGGCACAGCATCACTGCCGGCAGGCAGCGGGAACCTGCGGCGAACTCAGGCTTTTTCTGGGCTTCATCCCACAACACATTTTTCAGGGCTGAGTGACACCCTGGGTTGCGGGGCAGCCCCACACCCTGGAGCGCAAGAC
>NW_009953068.1:1678562-1679270 GCF_000747805.2 Chaetura pelagica
TCTTGCCCGCGCTGCCGCAGCCCCGGCCGGCGGTGCCGGGCACAGGTGATGGCAAGAGCCCCGCACTTGTTCCCTCCTCCCCGCACGCTGCAAAATTCCCACTCTGAGCACTTTGTTGTAGCCATACTGTAGGGGCGCCTGTTTACCGGGGAATCGTATGTTTTCTGCCCTGGTCCTCACTGTATTCAGAAGAGTTACTTAGCTTCAATAAGCCCCTTGTTAAAGCCTTTTCCCTTCTGTAATCTCATCAAACTAACCAAAAGGAGTTTGTTCTGAAATAGAGTCCCATTTTGTAACCTGGCTTCCTATAGGAGAGCTCCCCATGCGCACTCGGCCCCTCGGCCACAAAAGGGCTCTGCTTGTCCTGGCGCTCACAAAACACTGCCTCTGTTTGGGTTAGTCAGCAGGGGGTTAATGAAAAGCCCGGCCCTGGGGACTCCCACCTTATCTGCAATCATGAATTTATTGAAGAATGTGTTAATGTGCTGGATTTTATTCATCAGGGGTCAGGGCTTTTCAAATTCTTCCTCCCAGCTCCCCCTCTCTCCATCCCTCCCCAGCAAGCTCACAATGCTGTTTAAACAAAGGACTCCCAACACAAAGAGCAAATTTACACAGTAAAGTTTTCTTGCAAGCCCGGAGCAGAGTCTGGAAGAATTCCAGCTTTATAAAGAGAAAAGGGGGTGGGGGGAGAAAGGGGGAAGGGAA
>NW_009953068.1:1679610-1686057 GCF_000747805.2 Chaetura pelagica
AGCCCTCATACCATCAAACTTCAGCCTCCTTCTCAAAGGAGAATGAAATCAAGGTTTTAAAAGCAAGTCTAGGGTGACATTTCAAATCTTCTTTGTCTGTAGATTAATAACAGCCCCCATAAAGGCCACGGCAAACACTGACCAGAGCACACAGGGTTTCCCACGTGCCAGTTTTACAGTTGGTGACACAAGATATAACAGGAAATAAGGAGGCCAAGCGATGGCTCCCAGGCCTTGGGGTGCCAAGGCCAAGTAAGAACATGAAGGAGCTCTGTTCCCACCTCTGCATCCCACCCTTGAGCCACACACCATGGACTGGAGGCCGGGGGGTCTTGGGGGAGCTCCCCTGTGCACCCACCCACCCGGGCTCTGCCAACACAGACTCACCATGAGCTGCAAGTGCTGGAACAAGGTGGTGGGATCCCAGCGCAGCCTGAGCAGCCAGTGGGCTCTGTTCCCCTTCAGTCACTTTGAACAGAGATGCCCTCTTGGCATCTGGGGATAAGGGATTGTTTGGTTGGTTTTATTTTTTTTACTAGAAGGTTAAGATCCCCCCACTGCTCTGTCAATTGTGGTTGTGCTGGCAAGAGCTCTGGGATTCAGAGACCAGGGGGCAATCCTGCACTAATTTAATTAACCAAGGATGACCTAAATTATTTTCTTCAGGTCTTGTCACCTCCACTTTCACTGCTATCATTAATAAGCTCTGGCAATATCTCAGAAAGGAGAGCTCAAGACAGACATCACCTCTCTCTCCACCTCTGCTCAGCAGGCACATGCTGTTCACCTCAGCAAAGAGCTTTCAGGCATTTTACAAGCCAAATATACCCAATGTCATTGGCCATAAAGCTAAAAAAAAGCTAAAACTGCTGGGCAGGTTACAAACTCTGGTCACCAGGCAGGGAAGTTACTGCTTCAGGATGTCACTTCAAGGCTTTTGGAAGTACTCAATTCATATTAAAAGAAAACCATCATAATTCTATTTTCTAACAAGTTTCTCAGCCAGAAGGATGCCACTGACCTGAAGTTTCATTCCTGTGTTTATTTCCTTCGGTTTGCAGGGAAAGCCAAGCCTTCTGCCACGCTCCCATCAAACCAGCAGCAGCCTCTGAGCAGCTGGCACAGAGGACAGCCCGGGAAGGGGCTTTACATGTTCCCCAGAGCCGGAGAGCAGCGGCTCAGCCTCCCTCCATCCCTGCTGTGCCGGCTCCCACGCGCGGGTTCCTGCCCTGGCTTCTAACTCCCGGAGCCGAGCCCGCCCGAGCACCGAGCGCTTCACCCGCTCCCGGGAGCTGCCCCAGAGCTCAGCACACGGGGTCCGGCACCACTGACAATGGAACCATGACTGCTGAAAATATATTTACGGGGTCTCCTCCATGTCAGGGATGCCAAAACCTCATGCAGAAAATAACTTGGAGGACAAATCAGTTCAATGACTTGGGACAAGAGACACGGCTACAACCTGTTTCAATTCTCAGCACAGTCTCAGGGCACGGGGAACAACGATAAAGAGAGCAAGACCCATAAAAGCTCTCTGGCGAACTACTTGCTTTTCTTTAGCTAATAAACTGTAATCCCTGCTTAACACTAACACAGACCAGAAATGAGCCCCTGAGCACGGAGCACCGGGCACGCAGACAAGTGTTTGGGGTAAGCAAGCACCATGCCAGCATCACCAGAGGTCATGAACCTCACCAGACAACAAGTCAAGCCAGCACAAAGAGTAGGAAATCAAAGCTCAGGCAGTTTAATCTGTGATGTGATGCCCAGCCCAGCGAGCTCTGGCTGCTGGGAGGCAGGAGCTGGCAGGGAGTGATGCTGGTGCAGGACCAGCAGCTCCGGCTGCAGATGGAGCAGGAGCCTTTGCACAAGAGATTGGGCTGCCCAGACCCCGTGGTTGTGCACTGGAGGGGCTTGTGTGGATCCAGCTATTGCCAGAGCTCATCCAGTTCTACTGGGATAACGAGGGCAGCAGAAGGAGCAGCACTGCATGACACAGGCTGGGGAGCACCTCACCCCCTGGCACCACCTGGGCAGCTCCAGCCACTGCTGCCCTGCGGGAGGGTCTGTCCCCTCCAGACCAGCTCCAGAGGCACAGGTGACAGAAGGAGAAAAAGAAATACTGCAAAGAGAGAAGGCACTTGGGGCAAGCAAGACAGGACCCAGAATCCCAAATCAGTGTTTGGGGCAGACAGGCTGAGAGCAAAGCTACACCAAACTGTCTTCCCAGCCAGGAGGGTCCCAATGGTCTCCATCCTGCAAGTGTCTCTGGGGATGGGCTGGAGGGAGGTTGGGAGCCATCAGTGGGAGGGAGGAACACCAGAAGCTCCTGGCCAAAACTGGGAGGACCAGGCTCCAGACCTGCAGGAGAACCAGCAATTCTTCAGGGTGAGGGGAAGGTGTTGTCTTCTGTGGGTCTCCACTGGGAAGAAGGAAGGAATGCTGCTTGTATTTCTCTCTCAGGATCAAAAAGTTGTCAAAATTTTAAAAAATCACCAATCCTGAAAAAGTAATTTAAATAATTTCAGTGGCTTTGAGCTGAAAGTTTAGGGAAAACATGCACATTGGTTACACAGCAAAGAGCAAAAATCTGTGAAAATAGGAGATTTCCCTCCCAGAAGGGTTGCACACAGGAAAAAAGAACGCTGTAATTTATTTGTAAAGCTAGTTACAAAGTATCTAACGCAATTACAAGAGAATGTTTCAAAACAAAATAGCTTTTTGTAGCCAAAGTAAACAAACGCCTGTTGCCACCAGAAGGAGGTGAGCTCACGGCTTTAAAGCAGATACACTTCTCTCCCATACATTGTTTTGTCCCTTCAAGAATATCAGAAGTGGTTTGCAGATCAAGCAAATCCTTCTCCCTCAACTGCCTTGAAATGGCTCTCAAAGCAGTTTCATTTTTGCCATTTGTGCTTTCGATGTTACAAAAAAAAAACTCCAAACAACCAAAAGCAGAGGGATGGGATGAGGTCCCACGTCTTGGCACTTCATGCTTGGAGTCCCTGGCCCCGCTGGGACCCCGGGGCTGCTCAGCCCCTGCCCTGGGCACCTGCTGAGCTCCTGGGAGCAGCTGGGGGGCTGGGCAGGGGGGCTCCCTGCAGGCAGGAGGGACTGAAGGTTCCTTCTTTGGTTCAAAACCAACGTGTTTGGACATCACTGGGCTACTGCAGTTTTGATTTGTTTTTCCTTTGAAAACACCATACGGCCTTTCTCCTGAAGGACTCCTTGGAAAAGTTGCAGGAGTGTGAAAGGATTAAGAGTTTGAAATCTGAGTAACAGAGATGAAGGGATTTTTAAGAATCTTGGCAAGAGCTCTAGCCTGTTTGCTCTTTTCAGCTTTAAAATCTTGCTCAAAGTAGTGCTGTGGAAGATCCAGTGCTGCAGCTCACAGCAGGACCAGAAGGAACCTCCTCTTGTACCAGGGATCTGGTGCCTCCCCAGAACCAGCTGCTGCTCCTGGGCAGGTTTGTCTTCCCTCATTGAGCCCCATTTCCTGCAGCTGGAGCAGCTCAGCAAACCTCATAGATTTTCTGTCTGCTCTAGCAGAGGAGAAACGACTTTTTGCTAAAAAGATGTTTCCAACCACTTCAGACAGCCCCAGCCTTTGCCATCCCCGTGTCCATCCCACACTCTGGGGCTTGGAAGTGGCTGTAGGTGCCAGAGACCTGCCAGGAGAGGCTGCAGAGGGAACCAGCAACCCCAGCAGGGACCCCCCTGCAGCCACCCAGGGACCCAGTGGGAATTCCTGGGGCACGGGCAGACCTGGCACTGCTCGCGGTGCCGCCCAAGAGACCTGTGGGTGAGAAGCATCACTTCACCTCCTCACAGCTTCGGGGAAAAGGACTGACTGCAAGAAATAACAAACATGGTATGAAATGTACAATAGCCACCATTAACATCATATTTATTATTTCGTTGCTCAGTAAAACATATACAGATATGTACAATATGCATGAATACAGAAGACTGCACTTTACATATTTAAAAAAGGAAAAAAACCCCACTCAGTTTCATGAGCTATTGTCACAGTCTTCCAACCAAGCTTTTAAGAAATGAGTTTAACAAAAAAAAAAAACAAAAAAAAAAAAAAGGAAGATTACAGGATTGCCTAACACACAGCAGAGTCAAGTTTTCATATTTTACATGTGCAATAACATTTTCAGAAGTTTGCTATGCAGTACAGATTACCAGTGTTTTGAGGTTGTGTTTTGGTTTTTTTTTTCTTTTCCGTGAACCAAATTTAGTACAAAGAAATAACATCCTTTTGCTTAAGGCTGTTTTAAAGCTGTAATATTCTTGGGTACTGGATAGTGATAAAGTTATAACTGCTAAAATCACAGCCTGCAGTTTCATCAGTCAGAATCTATGAGCGGATGGACTCAAACCAACAATTTTAATAGAGAATTCCTAAGACAAAATTAGACTATTTCCTCCATTAGCCTTAAGCAATAAAGGAGAAACAAATCTATAAAAATGGCTTATGATCTTACACACCATCCATTGAACAGCTGTGAATCTAATACTTGAGAAAACCTTACACTGCAGCTTGACAAAAATAATCAAAATTTACCAGTTTTGTTTCTGTGTCCCCCCTGCATCCCCCAGCAGCCCCCACACTGCCCCGTGCTCACCTCACCCCGTTGTTTTGCCTCCCTGCTGGCACTGGGAAAGATCAGCCCCATCCCTGGCACAGGCAGGGCTGCCTCTGAGGACCATGGTGTCTGACCCAGTCCCTGAATGACCCAGGTGACATAACACCGATTGGTTCCCTTCTGCCCTTACCACACCATTAAATCCTTATTTAGCTGATCAAAGCCACCAAAACTAAATTAAAATGAGTCTAAACCCTCTCTCACAGATGCTCTAACAACCAAGCTAGAATAGCAGAGAAGAAGTAACTCTAGGAAAAAATGATCTGGAGAAAATTCACAAGAGTAATTAATAAATAAGGCCTAGTCTCTTTTTTAATCTTTTTTTTTTTTTTGGCAGAGATCATTTCCCACTCCTCCCAGTCTAAATGCCAGAGAGATTTTGCTCAGTTTGCTACTGCATTTTAACTTGAAGGGTAGATGCTGGGTTTCTTTCAACAAATGCCAAAGGAGTCAGCGAGCTGGGTCAGGTGACTGGCATCCGGGCTCCCCCCGAGCGAATCCTAATGGCACATCTCCCACAGGTCTTTGGCTTCTTG
This sequence comes from Chaetura pelagica, assembly GCF_000747805.2. Classification (NCBI taxonomy): domain Eukaryota; kingdom Metazoa; phylum Chordata; class Aves; order Apodiformes; family Apodidae; genus Chaetura; species Chaetura pelagica. Next base: position 1,684,802 of record NW_009953068.1, read on the forward strand.
GTGCAACATCTCTTGTGTGCAAGCCCCACAGGACAAGCAGGTGTGAGCTGATATTACTCTGGCTTTACCCTGTCATTGGGGATCGCATAACTCATAGAATTTCACCTTCTCTTGCACCAGCTCATCCTCCAAAGGAAGCAGCTTCCAGCTGTGCAGCTCAGCCCCTGGGGACAGCTCAGCTCTGCCACCAACCCGCCTGTGACCCAGCCTGGGTTGACACTGTCTGTGCCTCAGTTTTCCCCTCCCCAAGAGGGAGCCTCTTGCACAACAGACTTTAACCTACAGCTCCTAAACATGCTTCAGTTGGAAGCCTTATTACTTAGAAAATTAAATAATTTCAGTTCTTACCATGTAGGGCTGATATTTTATATATGCTAAAAAAATTAATCAGTGCATTCAGTGTCAAATTAATGGAGAAAACGAGTACAATGATATTCCTGCAGGCAACAGCAGCTTTGCAACAAAGCTCCAGCCTCCTGCACGTGCTGTCAGTACCAAACACACCAGGTTACCAGCATGACACGATGCTTGTCCTGGTCAGTTACACATACCATTTCTGTTCTGGTCTTTGGCAAAAAGCAAAGGAACCACAAAAGCCCAGGTTGGTCCTGGCGCTGCTGCCAGCCCTGAGCAGAGCTCCCAACGTCTCCTTTTGCTCAGATTGTGTCACTTAAATGAAACAAGACTGAACAGACAGGAGGTTAGCAAGAGGATTACACATGGCCATAGCATTCAGAACGACACAGGCACAAAGGCCCAGAAGACAGCCAGCCCTGGCTGCACCTCCTCACTCCCTACCAACCCTGTCCTCTCACCATGCGGGAGCAGCTCCTGCACTTCCTGCACAGCTCAGCAGCTGAGGACACGTCCTCACAGCACAGCCCATGGGATTTAAAACTGTCTGGACTCCCTTGGTTTTAAGGAATTGCTTCCACTTTGTATTTCTATGAGCAAGTGAAAAAGTCCCAAGTGGATGAGAACAGCAGCTCCAGGAGAGAAGCACAAGCTGCAGAGAGCAAACCAGCAGGAAAGGGTGGGTGAGACCAACTGAGTCACAGGGTTTCTACTTACACAAGGATCTCTACTTAAAAGCCATCTGACATGTCTGGGGCAGCGTTCACCCAGAGGTCTCTTCCTGGTAGCACAGGGTGTGCATCCCTGACCTCAGGAAGCCTGAAAAACCTGTTCTCTTGAGCACAGCAGAAAAACTAAAAACAAAGAAGAGATCCATTGGGGCAGCACTCCAGGACAGGAAT
>NW_009953068.1:1686102-1694074 GCF_000747805.2 Chaetura pelagica
AGGAATGCCACCAGACCATGAATGCTTCCTAAATTTTCAACTGCAAGTGCTGAAACGCAGGATCGTGTGTCTGGGCATGTGTTTTGCTTGGGTTACTCCAAGCCCCACTCAGCTGAGATGAGCAGGAGCACCAGGACAAGGCAGGAGCTGCAGACTGAAGCCCCCAGCCAGTGCTCAAGTCCCCTCAGCTCAGCAGCCCCAGGTGCTTTGCTGTCAGGACGTACAGTTAAACATATCTGGGACTTCAGAAATCCTGGGCAAAGAGCCCCACTGTCCCAAGTGGGGTGACCAGGAGCTACATTACTGGGGGCAGGGATGTTCTATTGCAGGGCCAGGGAAGAGCTTCAAGCTCTGTGCAGCACACACACACCTACAGAAGGTACAGAACATCCCGTCCTTTTCTTCCAAACCAAGCGGGCGTGAGGCAGCTCCATAGACAATCGCTCCAGGATGAGCAAAAGTCCTCATCCTCATGGCAGCTCCAGCTTCAATAAAAAGTAAAATAAGATTGAAAATCAAGGTTAAAAACTATCCAAATTCACCCAAAGGCAAGTCACTGACCAGACCCATAAGAGGAAATCAATCCATGTGTGGTTACTAGGAGCACATTCAAATAACATTTCAAACACTGCGAGTCTCTGAAGCCACATCTGACTGCAAGTGAGGTTTTTGGACCACCCTGTGCCCCTGGTGTTTCAGGCAGAATTTCCTCTCTCCATTGGTGTCTACTGAGAACATTACTACAAAACAATTAAAGGCCCAGCACAATCATCAAAGATAAAATACAAAGCAGTCTTCAAACTCCATCCCCTGAGGAGGGACACATGTTGTGAATTCTCTGCAGAAGCAATAAATAACACCAGAGAGGCCAACCTTTAGTGCACAGCTAAAACCCAGACCTCCAGGGATGTTGCCAAGCAGCAGGGAGCAGAGGCCAGCGAGCTGGCCCGTGTGGGGTGGGACAGCAACCCAGGCTTGGGGGAGGCACAAGTAATGGCAGCGCTACGGAAAACCGCAGGAGCCTCAGACCATCACGTCCGTTGTGGCTTTATCTGGTTTGCTTCCAACTTTCTTCTGAAACGAGTATTATCTATCACAAGCAGGAAAGTATGGTTTTCCTTTCATTGTCTGCATCCAGCAACACTGTTCTTCAGCAAGTGGTGGAAACAGGGACTCAAATGATTTTGGGGAGATCTAAGGTGGGGTCTCCCTGCCCTGGAGGCAGCAAAACACTTTCCCTGGGGATACAGCCCCCATGTAGCCTGGCTTGGCCCACCCCCAACCACTGCCACCACACTGGGACAGCCCCACAGACAAGCACATGGGACACTGGACCTGGCTTCTGATCAACAGCATCTTTCTTCAGCTAAAAATGGGTAAAAAATGGGCAGGATGCAGCAGCACTGCCTGGCAGGGCTCTGGGGACACAGGCCAGCAGTACAGCTCGTGCAGGGGGCACAAGGGGGGGTGTTTCTCCAGTGGCGATAAAGTGGGAACTGTGGACTCATCACCGGGACCAGGAGGCTGCCAGCTCCCCCTGCTTGCAAGCACAGAGGGAGCCTGGTGTTCCGTGGGGGAGAGAATGACTCTGAATTATTAAGCAAACTTCCTGTTGGACTGACTTGGAAAAACTCCTCTCTACCTCCCCCAGCTGTGCCTGAACCAGCCCGTTCATGACCAAGCTCCGTCTCTGGGCTTCACCAAGGTAAATACAGGAAGGAACGTCCTCACCTCGCAGGGGGAGGTGGAGAGCAAGCCAGGCTGAACGTTACTAATAACAGAACATCATTTTCTTGGGAAAGGGCAGGCTCAGTGCCTGAATATTCAACAGAGCATTAACTGTTTGGTTTATATGTGACTGGCAAAGGCTGGGTGTCAATATAATATATACTATCATGATGACCATTTCACTTTAACTGGCATTTATTCCTGAACTGCTGTTCTTCAGGACCACCAATGAGCACTGAACAAAGCAAAACAAACCAACCAACCAAACAAACAAAAAAAAAACAACAAACAAAGCAAATGAGGAAGAAAAGCAGGAGGAGGAGGATGATCTTTGTCTCATTATGACGTAGGTGACTTGGACATATGCTGAGATGAAAAAGGAAAAGGCCTCATCTATAAATGTATGCCAAGGTTACAGAATAATGGGAAAAAGTGGTCTAGCAGGAAAATCTTAAGCAAAAGTGTGCTAACTGCAGAAGGGTTAACACTGGTAACATACTGTGGCAGAAGATTAAAAAAAAGTTGAGGTTTACTTTAAATTAACCCTTTCCAGTCCATATGCCACTAAGCAGGTACCAACCTAGAAAAATAGTCCACCTAGCAGTAGCGGCCCCTTGAAATTAAAAAGAGAAAAAAAATAATTTCTTTTGTTCAAGTCAGGGCAGCCACGAAAGTCCCAAATCTGTTGGAGATGTCCGAGTGCAGGGACCTCCACGTCGGCACCGCAGTCCGGCCCTTCGCCTCGCCCACCTCGTCCGTGCAGTGGACCGAGAGGCACTGCAGGTGGCTGCCGCTCTGCGCCGGCGTCTTGCTCGGGGGAAGGTCGTGGGCTGGAAGGGGTTCAGAGAGAGCATTAGGAGAACGTGCAACACAGCCCCACAGCCCCACACCAGGGGAGATGGCCCCATCCCTGCCCTGGCCCGTGCCCCGGCTCCTGCCTCCCCAGAGTCCCCACCACGGGTGCAGCTCCTTCCTCCCGCCCCGCAGCGAGCTGCTCCAGCTCATGTTTCACCATGACACAAAAACAGCACAGAAGTTATTTTTTCACATGCACTTGTTTTAAAGTAAAGCAGCAATATATTTGAACACCAGGGATGTACACACGACTGACAATGTCTGTCCTGGACTGCGGCACAACCAGCAGTTCTCACGCTCTGTGCGCCTTCCAGCATCTGAAATCGATACTGAAACCACCCAAACCCAAAAAAACAGCCCCAAACTCTCAGTGTCCTCCACTCAGGTCATTCCCATCCACCATCTCTTAGCAGAGGATGCCTCAGCCAATGCAGACAAGCCACAGCCCTGGAAGAAGGGCTTTTTGTGGGATAAAAATGGTGAGTAAACAGAGGAACGGTGCAAGACAAGACAAAAAAAGCCAACATGATCACGACAGGCAGCCTGTATTTCCTCATCCACCATTTAATTCATATTCACCCAGACACAAGAGGTAAGATCAGACCCACTGTAGCTCTACCGAATGCAGAGGCTGTAATTTCTCTGATAAACCCTGAGATGCCCATTGCACAGGGCTGAGGGTGGTGCTGGAGCATGCCAAATACACCAGAAAATGGTTGTGAATGTTTAACCTCCTTAAGACCTTTCTTCACATCATTTTTCTCATGTTCCACAAAGCCCAGCAGTGTGGGTTCACCACACTTCTTGGAGTAAGTTGTATTTGTTTCACTTAACCAGCCTCTTCACAAGATACAAAATGGGAACTGAACAGCTTCTTACATCATCAGAGTGAAATTAAAAAATAATCTTAAACTAGCTGGGAGGTCCCTGATTTAGACTGGAAAATTCTTTTAATACTTGATTATAGGATGTCAGAATTGCATGTATTCAAAAGAGTATCGTAACACAATGCAGAGAAACTAGAATCTGGGGACATGGAGCTGTAGGCAACAGGAGGACGGTGGCTCCAGAGCGGAGCTGCTGCCGGCCCAGCCAAGCGCTGTGTCGGGGCACCCACGTGTGAACACACACAGAGCTCCCACACCCCTCAGCCTGGCACGGCTGCACCCTGCGCTTGTACCCCTGCAGGAAACCCTCACCCACTGCTGCACAAAGAACCCAACATCAGCAGGTCAAAGACACTCGTGTTCCCTGAACTCCAAAGTGGATTACAGTCCCCTGCAGCTGGCACTGGACTTGTTTAGTCAGTTTTGATTAATACGCAGCGCCGAGGAGCAGAGTTGAACCTCAGAACAGAGTTTGCCATCTAACACCCAATGAAGAGCTTGGGCAGGCAGAGGCGTGAGCACAGCCTGTCTTTGCTCTTTAAACTTACCATCCTCTATGTAAATATATTGGTATAACTTCTCGTGTATCAAATGTTTAAAATGCAAACGGGATTGTGCAGACAACGGAGAAAGGGAAATGCTTTTCTTACACTGGTATTTGTTCACATCCCTTACAATGCACACAGTACCCATATTTTTTATTCTTAGGTCTCCCTGAACATACAGGACATGCTGGTCTCGGTACAGGAAAAGCCAGCGCCTTGAGATTAGTCTTTGTGACAGCAGCTTTCTTCCTCTGCTGCAGAGAAAGAGGAAAGAGTCCCTCTGCTGAGCTGCTGTCACGAGGGGCCCCAGGACCTTGGGGGTGTTTCTGCAAGGAGCATTTAATGCAGGACTCCAGGGGACCAGCCCCTCGGCTGAGGACACTGGCAGAAAAGGCAGAGCCAGCGCGTTCCCTGAGCAGGTGCCAGGAACCAGCACCAGGATGGGATCAGCACTGGGATGTCTCTCCAGGGCCTCCTCCACAGCACACAGTCCCCAGGGGGATTGTTAGCAGAGACTGAGAGGACTCAGGAGGTTAAAATTAGCCAGGTAATGCAAGATGGTGCCATCACGTCACGGCCTCACAGTTGTTGAGTTTCAGAGAAAGCACTGTCAGTCACAAGCAACGCCCAGCTGAAAGCCAGGAACCTCCAATCAAATGATGTTTAACTCGCACAACTGCCTCTTATTAGCAACTACCACAACAAAGTTGTAAGTGCTATTAATAAAAGAATATCCTTGTCACAAGAACCATCCTCCATACCCAAGATCTTGAGACGGTCTGGGTGAAGACTTCCTCTCCAAATCAAAGGATGTGACACAACAGAACCTGGGGCAGTGCAAGCAGAACTACCTGGTTCGCAGGATAGTCTGTGCTTCTTGAAAACAGCACATGTTGAAGCAGAGATAAGAGGTAAAACCTCTCATGTCAGCACACAAGGTGTTCACAGGGAAGGCATGACACTCAAAGCAACAAAGTGACCAAAGACCAAAAAGAGTCTGGAAATGGCTCAACCATGATGGTTTCCTCACCCTGAAAGCTGTGATCAGGGCACATCCTGGCCTGGCAGGCTTTGCGACTGCCGGCTGCAAGGGTGAGTGTTGAGCTAGGGAGGACAGTCCCTGGCAGAGTAAAAGCCACCACGCTGCCTGCGCCTGCAGCAGGTTCCTCTGGCACTGCCAGCACCTGCCCCTCACTGGCAGCACACACCAGGTGAAGTGGTGGTGGTCCCAAAAGCCACTTACTGCACAGGTTGAGAGTATTTCCTCCGTCTACTTTGATTATACTGGCCCATTCTACCACAATCCTGTCCAGAGCAGCTACTCCGTGTTTCAGAGGAAGATAAAGATGGGGAAAACCCAGCACATGCATCCCAGCCAACTGTGCAAAATTGCTCACAGCAGAGGAAAACCCTGCAATAATCACTGAATGCCCTCGGAGCTAACACAAGGTTTGATTAATATTATTAGCTCAGCTTGTGCACAGGCACTTCCCAGAGCCAGCCACAACATCTGGAAGAGCTGGGTGGCTACAGAAAAGAAATGTTTGCAAACATTCATTGGAACATGGAAGTGACTCAAGTCCAGCCTTTTTCACAACCCTTACATGCTTGTGTTCAGTTTGTTTAATGCACTTCACACTGTATGTTTTTTTAGGTAAATGTTTCAAACTATTCTCTGAATAGTTTGCTAACATTCATCAGTTACAACAACACACAAAAGCAAGGGTTTGAATTGCAGTTGGGACCAGACTGCCAGGCTGCTCTCCTGCAGAGGCAGACACCCACACAGACAGCTTCACCTTCCCAAAAGACTAGAAAAGCTTGTGGTTTTTGTTTGGTTGAGTTTTTTCGTTTGGTTTGGTTTTAATAATATTAAAGTTTGCTTTTGGGTAAATGCTACGCATTTAGCTTTTGAACAAGCTTAACCGTCAAGAACCCACTTCAACCTCTAAGCCCCAAACAAACAAGCCAACAGCCAGACAAGCCCAGCCCAGGAGAGAACAGCCCAGCCCTCCTCCCAAGGCCCATATCCACAGCTCTGACCTGGCACATTTGGGAAGCTGCTCTGGTTCTGCTCTTCTTTGCAAAGGCACACAGGCCTTCAGGAAAGAAAAGGTTGCTGCTTGTTTGTCTGCACAGCACTGGTGGCAGGGTGGTCACCCACACAGGAGCCTGGCCACCCGCTGGCAGCCTGCAGCTTGGACACAGAGAAGACAAGTCCTGCTCCACCAAAAATCCACACCACAGGCTGCTTTTTCACATCAGCTCAGGAAAAGCATATTTCTCTAGAGAGATTAGATCCTGACACTCTCCTTGCTCCCAAAGACACCACGTATATACACTTTCAATCCTCCAGCTTCCTTCTCACTCCCTCTTCATCCTTAGCCCACGTTAAGCTGCCATGCAAAGCCTCTTCCCTCAGGTAGCATCTTCTTATGCATTTCTAAAAAATAAACATATTCTCTTAACTTTGACGACCTTACAAAGCTCTATGTAAAGCCAGATAAATCCTGATTTTTAGGTAAACTAATCCCATTAAAATGAAGTGCACCTGTGAGGCTAGCATGCATTACATGCATCCCCCCTTGTTAGAGGAGAGATTAATTGAGGGAGTGATGGAGTGTAGTCAGGGCAACAGGGATGCTACACAGAGGCACCAGGAGTTTATGATGCTCTTCAGGTGCTGCTTGTGCCATTTCTCTCATTTTTTGCCAAGCCACCACGAACAAAAGACAGGGGAGGCAGTGACAAGCAGGGCGAGAGCGCAGTCACCGTCTGGTAGGGGTCTGGTTGGAATTGGGTTCCACTCCACATTTCAGCATTCCTGTGAGATTGAAGTGACAAACAGGAGGTGAAGATCCCTGGAACAGCTCCTTGCCCCAGGGCTCGTCCCTTACACTTCTTCACCAGCTCTGACAAAGCCTCAGCCGCCGCGCTGCCCAGGGTCCGGCCGCCTGGCCCCGCTGCCGCCCTCGATGGCCAGCCGAGCGTGAAGCCCCGGGACTGCCACTGATCTTGTTAAGGCTAAATCAGAGGATCTGGCCAAAAATGCGGTATTCCCTGATCAGAGATCAGTTTCCCCTCTACCATTGATAACCACTCTTAAAGGATGCGTTAATAGGCTTCTGTTCGCTCTGCGCCCGTTAAGCAGAGGCTGAGCTACCATAAGAGGGAATAGATTTGAGTAATGATCTCTTATGAGGCAGCAAACCTACATATAGTGTTTAAAATTATTCCCTTAGGACAAGATGTTTTTCACCAAATCTCCCACATGACAGTTTGACATATTGGTTCAGGCACATAGTTCTGCATTTGTACACAGTACAGAATCATCTTTTTCAGTTTTCAAGAAAAATAAGGTCTGAAACCATTTCATGTTTCCATGCACGCTGGACCTATTCTCCATAGATTAATTTACTCCTAAAATTGTATTTTTAAACACAACTAGTTCATTTGTGTTGATAAACAAATGAGCCATCTCCTCTGTAGTACTGACAGAATCCTGGACAAAGGCATTTTCCTTGCTGTGGGAGCACCAGTAAGCACATGTTCTGCATTTGTTTATAAACACGGACATGGCACCTGCCACCTGCTTACTCCATAAACTTGCAACACTTTCGGTTTTCTTCACCTCTGTACCCCACTTGGGACTGGATCTGTCTCTTTGTCTTTTAAATGCCCTGAGGCAAAGGCTGTCTCTGGCCTTTAACCCTGCACAACATCCAGCACTCTGGCCCCATCTGCTCCATTAATAAAACCCTCCTCTTGCTCCAATTCTACTCCTTCGTTTTGTTTTGTGTAACCAATTTTTAAAACCCAGAAGATGCTTAAAGATGCCACCCTACTCAATATGAACAATATTAAAGGACATCAGAAGGGTTTGTGGTGAAGATGAGTAGCCAATGGCAAGGACTTCTAATGTGCACATAGAAAGGGGGACCAGGCAACTCCCTTCCT
>NW_009953068.1:1694416-1701764 GCF_000747805.2 Chaetura pelagica
CAACTCCCTTCCTGCTGGCCAGGAGCGCTGTGCAGACACCCCAACTCCAGGGTATCGGCCACATCTCACTCATTAACATTTCAAGAAGTCATTAGGCTTGGTCAGTCCGCAGATTTATTGCTGAGACCCAGCCAGCTGAGCTATGCTGTGACAGCCCCTCTCACAAAGGAGGGAAGGCTCTTCAGTCACATCCATCTACACAGCACTGGGCACTGTCCCTCACCACTAACATACCCCACAAACCCGGATCAAAGCGTTTGACTTTGCTGCATGGAGATGAGACAGCGCTCACCCAAGGGCAGGGCAGGGCCATCCCTGTCCCAGGCTGGGAACACAGCCCCCCTGCCCTTCATAGGGAGTGGTGCCCACCCCTCCATCAGGTCTGGCAATATCCTCCAATCCTCAAAGCATCTTCCTCCACAGACAGCAAGATTAATTGGAGGTGCCTGTGACTCTAAAGGGAGCATCTATCAGCCCATACTGCAAAGATGTTTATTTTGCTTTCAGTGGTGTCAGAGCCGGCTCAGCTCCATCAGTGCTCGCTGCTTGCACAGAATTTGGGTAACAGGAGACACACATTGCTCGCTGCAAACACACATTTCTCTCTTTTCTCCCCTGACCTCTTTTCATGCTCCTGTTTTCCCCAGAAGCAACGAAGGATGTGTGTACCACAGCAGGCTGCCCCAACCCACGGCAGCATTCAGCGCTGTTGCCACCGCTGTGGGGTCACAGTCAGACTGCAATGCCCTACCCCACAGCTCCAGCACCTGGGGACAAACTCAGGCTTTTAACCACAAGCTGGTGCCTGAAGAAACTGGTAAAAACACCGTTAAGAAGGAAAAATACTAACCCTATCAGTGGAAAAGGTGGCAGTCATCTTGCAGGCAGCACAACCTTGAAGACACAGAGTGAAGGCTGTGAGGAGCAGAGTGACATTCCTGTTTGAAAACCATGTTCCCTCCACCCTACTGGGAGGAGCTGAGGAAGTGGGAACACACAGTTCACCACTTCACTGCCCAGCAAGAGAGCACCATGCATCTATGGCTTTACAGGACAGTGTGAAACTGCCCCCACCGATTTATTTATCTGGAAGCTACTGTTAAGTTACTGGGTTCCAACTCTGTAACGCCCGGAGAAGAAGCACAAGCCCAGTGTCTGAGGGGGAAGCAAGAAGCTCCATACCTTGGGATGGCACAAGCTCCTCTGCCCTGCTGGACAGCCACGGGACAACAGACTCTGTTTAACACACATGCTTCCTCTCTTTTGGCCACCTCCAGTTCCTCTTTTCAGTTTAACACAGTAACTCCCAGGCTTTACTGCAAAACATGCAAACCGCAGAGGGAAGCTCTGCCTGCCTCCCCGCCAAGAGCCTGCTGACAGGGTTTTGGTTCTCACATCACAAAAGACCACTCCTCCACACCAGGTCCCATCACAGAAGGGCTGCAGCACTGCTTTCTGCCAGCCAGGTCCTGCCTTCCCCTATGCAGGCAAACCTCAGCCCATCTGTAACAGCCACTGAAAGCTGAGCTATTGATGGCCAAACATTCAACCATGGTCTAACCCAACACAGCTGCACCACTCTAAACCACCCGTCGGGCTCCTCAGTGTCATCACCAGCACTGGACTCTCCAAAGTTCTGCATGGTATGAGAAGCTATGACCCTGGACCCAAGGCTTTGAAAAGGAAAGGCGTTAACTGCCTATCCCACCCACTGGTGCCATCAGATTTACATCAGGATCTAGCACTGGGACAAATAGCTTCTCCTCACTGTCCCTCCAAAGGACAGCAGCTGCCTCAGCCATGTCCCTGCCTCTGCCTCCAGCACATAACAGGAAAAGGTGAACTCCACAGTAGGAGTGAATATGGGCTGACTGATCCCATGTTTCCTCTGTTGTTGGTGTACATCACTCACTTCCACTAAGTAAATGCTTTGAGCCTCTTTTCACCAAGGGTACCAACCCACACATCGGTGACAAGTATGGAAATGCTGGGGTTTGCACCCAATACTTCCAAATTTATTTCATATGCATGCAAATTATCACATGGCAGTTTTACCTACAACTCCAGCCCATGTGAAATCCAGCTCTTGACAGCTAGAATGCAAAAGCAAATAAAGTGGAATTTTCTGCTCACACAGACTTTGCATGAAGTTGTTCAATATGCTCTCATTTAAACCAAAAACCAGCTCCTGGACACTGCCTTCCTACTATTTCAGGACAGGCCAAAATTTAAGAAAGACATTACTAAAATGTTCTATGTTGAACTGCCACCTTGGCCATTGAACCAGGATCTTGGCTGACTCCAGGTGGGGAACATCCTCGGGTTCCTACAGGTCCAGCTCAGACTCGCGCTCTCCCGCGGGCACCGCGTTGCCAGGAGCTCGCTGCCCAGCCCCCCTTCTGCAGACCTGTCCTGGGCCACCCAGCCTATCCACCACTCAGCTGCTTTTTCCCATGAAGACAGAATATTTCAGTGCATGTTAAATGCTCCAAAACAGCTTGAGCCAGCCTGAGCTCTGCTCTGCCACCACACCCTCACCCCCGGCTTGACTCTTTGCCAGGGGATGGTGCCCGGAAGAGCAATATTTATTTTACCCCTCAATATTCACTCTATAACCCATTGTATTATCTTTGGAAGTTTGGCTGCAGCTCGCTTCTTCTTGAGGATACACAGATCAAAAGTACCAGCATCACCTTCAGCCTCACACACGTTTCAGTGCACAGAGAAGGCCTCCAAAAATAGCATGGAAGTGCCCACTCACGCTGGCAGGGGAAGTGGGTGTATTAATGGAGTTTGTAAAGACAATGAATAGATGGTGATTACGCACAGAGAGCAACCTAGGAGGAAATATGCAAATTCCAGCTTTCTCTCCTCAGATTTGTGCAAGAGCTTCTACATAATTACTAGGGAAAAAATAGAAATGCCAACAATAAATAGGATATTTAAGCCTTGCCTATTACACACAGAAATCTCTGTTTTCCTTACATGAAGTGAAAACAGAATGAAAGAAGAAGATTCCCATCAAAGAACTTTGCTTGTGGTTGCTTAGTTTCAGGATGCAAATTAAATGAGAACTTGTTGGCCAAGTGTAAAAAAGAGAAATTTGCCTCTGAAATATTCTCAGTCTTTTGTGAGGCAAAGGCTTGGACACAGCTGGCCAAAGACTTGCATGTGCTTCATTGCCTCGTTCCCAAAGACATCCACAGGAGCCATATCCTCATATCCCACAACCAGATCTGTACCCAGCCTGATGGCCAGGGCCAGGGATGGAGTGTCCTCTGCTGCCCACCCCTTAGCCCCTCCATCTCCTCCCCAGCTCTGCTGCAGCTCCTGGAGGTGCCTCTGCCCCATCCATAACTCACAGTTACAAGACTGTAACACAAAACTGCCACAGGCAAAGTCAATTTCTCCCAGGGGCCTCACACATCTGAGGCACTTGCACACCAAGAATGGTGATCATGTGCATTAATGCTCTGGGTTAAACCACATGAGTTCAAGGATATTTGTGAAAATACAACTGGAGTTTACCAAAGGTTCACAGTAAGTGAGAAGAAACAGTATCAAGAGTTTTAGGGCTTTTATCGCTTTTTTAATAGCCTTGAAATACATCCCATTCCTCCTTAGGATACCTCCAACTGCAGTTTGGTGTCTCAGAAGTAGCAGCTTGTATGAAGGGACCCCGGGAACCAGCCTCCCTGCAATCAGAAGGAGCTCAAACAATGTCCCAGAGTAAGAGCCACAGGAGTGGGGACCCCAGAGCCAGGCGGGCAGCACGAACACTCCCGGCCCACGCTCCAGAGACAATAGTTTCCAGATAACTGTCTGAAAGCTCCAGGTCATTCCTGAAGAGTTTCTAAAGAGTCTATGAAAAGCAACTTTAAAAAAGCACCATTTACAGGCAGCCTGATTTTGCTAAAGAAGGGTCAAAATCTCTGATGGAAAATATTTAAGTGCTTGCAAATCCGACTGGTATCTGATGCCATCAACCCAAAATGCACTTCCTGGGTAAATTCTTGCTAGGTCTTATCTGCTATAGAAAAATCTGAAATTCTGGCATACCCTAAATATTAATTTGGCTCAGAAAGAGATGCAGACATCATTGCCATATAATGTATTTGGTACATTCAGAAACATCCCATAAAGCAGCAGAGAGGCATGGTGATTCAGATGGGGCTCCTAAATCTGAGGGAAGACCAGGGTTTGTTTGAACAGCATGTTTTAAAACTAAATATATCAAAAGGAAAAACAAAAAAAAAAGAATCATCAGACAGAAGAAATATGCAACCCTGTGAAGGAGGACTGGCAGCAAGGGGAATTTACCTTAAGAAAAAAGAACACATAAAGAAACCTGACTTTCTTAGATAAATCTGTAAGTGCCACTATTAGGATAAGAAGAATATAAGCTCATCTTTTTCTTCCAATTGTCACATCACCATGGAACATCTTTACAAAATTCTCAGAATAGCAACGAATCAGGAGCAAATAGCTGTTCAAGCAAGAAAGTCACGGGTAGACAAACCTTCACTGCTGTAACGAAAACTTAACTCTAAAGTTTCATGCACCAGTAAATCAACAAAATGGGCCAATACAACACGGGGTGGACAGTCTCATCTTCCAACTCAAAGCTGAAATATGGGCCTGTGTTCCCCTTCTAGCCATATGCTCACGTGATTTATGCCCCACAACAATTTCAATATCCCTAGAAAATGAAGAAATGGCAGACAATTAGCTCACCCCGCTACACTGGCCGTTGTGTGGGCTCTGCCTGCTGGACAGAGGTGACATCCTCCCCACACCCATCTAAGTTACAACAGAGAAACCTGCTGTGGCACATTCACCACCCCCCCGACACAAAGTGACTATGTAGCACAGAAGACTGTTGTGGGGCTGAGCTGATAAGCAACAGCTCAAGAACCTTCCCATGCACATGGGCTGCAAGACCTTTAAAGCACAACATCCACATCAGAAATAAAGCAGCAAGACTGAGACACCTTTGTGCAACGACTTTGCTTGCAAACACAACCCTGACCCTCCTGGGGGTGACAGCCACCTCGCCCCCCCCATCCATCCTGCCCCTGCAGAGGACCCTTTAGCTCATCACATTCAAGTTCCATACAAACATCTCACTACTGAAATGAAGCCAAATATAATGAAGCTGCCATGCAACCAGCTACCAGCATAAGGACCACCTTGTCACCTCCACCTGCACTTTCCCAAGCAGGGCCCTGTTTGCAGTTTGAGCTCTGTTAAACCAGACAAGACTTGGCTCTTCAGCACCTGTTTCCCCACTGTAACAGACATACAGAAGGCACCAAACCAACCCAATTCTCCACACCACCTCTGAGTCACACCTTCCATTTGCACAGGCAGGGCAAGATGTAGGTAGCACAGCTAGAGTCCTACACCCAGAACCCTGACCCAACCCCAGCTATCCCTTTGGCACTAGCCAGGTCTGCTGCACATGTAAACCACCCACTACACATCCCTTAAAGTCTGTCAGAAACCAAGCCAATTGGCCCAACATCAAAACTGGTTATTCTGAAGACAAGGACATTCAGGCTGGCCTTTAGGTATCTTCTGAATGGCAAAACCCAAGTCATGCCTCTGCTCAAATTACGTGTCTCCAAACGGCAGCATTGAGCCCTTCGTGGATGAACACTCTGTTTACTGAAAACATGCTGAGAAAGACAGGTTTCCATAACAGCCCTGCAACAAATTATGTGATCCTCCATCCTTCCCAGAGGTTTGGATCCACACAGCCTCATCCTCCACTGCACAGCTGCCAAGGCCGATGAAATGTTGGGCCTGCTGGGCTTAGATAAGAGGGAGTGAAATGAGAGCAGGAGCACCCATCACTGACAGGACCACAAGGACACACGCATGAGCAGAACGTGGTGCCTCAGCGTACCCACCTTCCCTCCACTCCTCCAGGTCTCCTCAAGCAGAAGGCTGCTGGGCTGAAAGAGTTAATCCTGTCTGGAACAAACATATCTCCGGTTTCTCAGAAAGTCAAAGGCTGCAGGAGCTGGGCTGCCTGCTCCCTGCCTGCTGCCTGACCCCTGACATTTCCACTCTGCTTCTCCCTGGCATGGAAAACTTAACCGTACACAAACAAACAGGTTGGGAGGACAGATAAATGGAAGACGGAGGAGGAGAAAGGGAAGATTTCTCAGATTCCTTGTAATAGCCCTGATTAAATACTAGCAGCCACCACCAGACATGGGTGAGGGGCTGGTATTTATCAGTAAACCCTGAAGTCTACAGCAAGACATCTCTGTTTAATTAATCCTGAAAGGGTCCCTTCCCCCTTCTACTTCCCAGGGAGGTTTTGGGGATCTGCAAGTTTAAAGCTACAGCAAGTCCTTGTGAGCTCTTTTCCTTAAAAGCGCAGGGGCAGAAAGCGCCTGTTTAAAACCTTAGCCAGGAGGTACAAACTCGTCAGCAAAGACTGGCACTGCAGGGAACCCCTCTGAGGGGCCCTTGGCTGCAGCCCTGCTCCCCCTCTGCAGCAGTACCCCCCCCACCATTTGTACAACCACCTGCTGGCAGTGTGCACACACCCACTCATCACCAGACACGCTCTGCAGGTCTGCCCTGGGCTGGGGGTCTCCTGCCATTCTTACAGAATACCCATTTTCCAAGGGACAAATCTACTCGGTGCTTCAGGCAGTTGTACCATCCCCCATTTTCATCCAGTTTTCCCATTTCCCTGGTGGCACTGACATCATTCAATGGCAGAAGAGACTACATATACACAAGGAGCAAGATGATTGCAAAAACTCCTGTCCCTGGGCTCTCACTTTGCTCAGGGAGGCTTGAGAGGACCTTTCAAGGTACCTTTCATTTCAGAAGGTGCCTGCCCTCTGATCTGAGGTGAACTTTGTACTAATGCAGAGCACCACAACTGAAGCCATCAGCCATGAACAGCCACAAAGCTGGCATGTCCCTCTGCACCAAACCCTTCCTTGGCAGCACTGGGAGAGAAGCTCTGCTACCAGGGCACCTTCATCCCACCACTGCACTCCAAGAGCTGCAATATGCCACTGAGCACCCACCACAGTAGGGATGGAAACTCTTGTCACTGGAAAGCAGACAGATCACCAATGCACATTGTAAGAACCAGAAAACAGCTTCTGATGGAGGTGAGCACTTGCCAAGGCTTTGAACAAGTGCTGAAAAGAGAGGAGGGCAGGGGGAATCTGGTAGCAGAGTGCTCAGTCCCCCAGGTCAGCCACGTTAAAAGCCAGCCAGCCAACCACCCCCACCCAGCCCCCCAGCCTCCCCCACCCCCACAGAGCCACCTCCTTGCCCTGGAGGGGGGGATCTGAGCAGCAGAGCCAGCCCACAC
>NW_009953068.1:1702285-1713760 GCF_000747805.2 Chaetura pelagica
CAGCACCACCCTACTCATTCTTCCAATTGGTTTTAAATTTTCACTTACTTTTCTTAAAGTTGGCCATTGAGAGTTCATCCTTTCCTCTTCCTTTCCCCAGTAACTAAAAAAATCACTGTTAATGCTTATTTAATTACTTATCTCCCTCATTTTCTTTTCCAGGATTCTTTTTCTAAAGCCTTCCCAGCTCCAGAGAATAGCAATAGACAAAATGGAAAAATAAAGTTTTTAATTATTTTTATTTTCCTAAAAGAATAAGCATTATTTAATTTTCTAAACCCTCTTATCCATTTCCTCTTTTTTTCCCAAAAAAAACTTGTGTAAAGCTGAATAAACTGGCAGTAGAATTACAAAGATTATTCTTTTTGTGCAAAAATAGCAAATGAAAAAGTGGAAGAAAATCTCTGAAACAATGATTTCTGGTGCAATCAAAAGCAAAAAGAAGAGGGACGAAAATAGAAATTTTGAAAGTCTATGTTCAAATTGTTAAAGAAAGCTATATTTGACATCAGCTTTATAAAATTCCCAGGAAAATACAGACAAAACCAGTTATTTTCCTGAATATCTATATTCTTAAAATACCTGTTTTCGACACAGCCTCTTTTCTAAAGAGGTATTGGGGTGGGGTATGAACTGTGATGAACTCAAAAACACTTCTGTCTACCCAAAAAAGTCATTATGCAATAACAAGAGACAATCCAGTATATAATCAAAGACAGAATCCTGACATGTTCAAAGAGAAAATTATTGTAACAACAGTGACTTTGAAGATGAGAAGCTTGGGTAGTTTTATAGAAACAATGGCCATGAAGATTTTTACTGTAGCAACCAATGTTGAAAGGCACAGAGTCCTTCTGCAGTGTGCCCACCTGCACATGGAGCACCACCAGCAAAGACAGTGGAAAAGGAAACAGTGACACAAGGAATTCATACCTGAAGTGGAATCCAGCAGCACCCTATGATGCTCAACCACTCACATGGGGTAGGAAACACTTCTAACAATGGGCAGGAGCAGCCAAGGCAGAAGTCTGGGAGCAGCCCACCAGCTGGCTTGTACTGGGCTTTCCTTCTCAGATACAGTTTTAAATTTCCTAACAATAGATGGCTGCCCAAGACCTGGACACCAGGCTTAGCAGTATCTTCTCACCTGAGGAGCAGGGGAAGAGCCAGCTGTGCTTGGTGATGTCTCCTGCTGGGCAGGTGACAACCCCGAGCCCTGTTCCTGGGCTCTGCCCCGCAGGGCTGCAGAGAACAGAACAGCCTGGGTGTGACACTGTGCCCTGCTCTGCACACTGCCCAGGGCCAGCAGCCAGAGACTGGGACTGTTCAGAAAGGTTTGCCCTCCAGAGTTACACCAAACAACCATTTTGTTGGGCATTTAAAAATTTCATTTTAAACAAAAACTCAAGATCCAACCTCCCATTAATACAAAACTTGCAAGTTATGAAGAACTACCCTGAAATATTTACATTTTCAACATGCTTCCAGGGAATGGCACATTTGGCTGTGAAAGTCGTGATTTGCAGTCTTTGCTGAACTACTGTGATTCATGAAAAGTGAATCACAAAAGGAAATTTTGTGACTGAATAAACAGCTATTCTGTAACCCATCCAATGAGAGGTATAGTATTTTTCTGTTCCTTAATTGGAAGATTACCAGAAGATGACTGTAAGTAGTCAAAGCCTCTCTGACTATAAATACCCCTTTCAAAACCAGAACTGGGATTAAGTTCCTGTTAGTTAGGAGTAAGAGTCAGGAAGAACACCGACAGACGCCAAGTCTGCTAAGTGAGGTAGCAACACCAAAGGAGCATCACAGATATGCACAAGCTGATCCCCTTTTGCTGAGGGAGCTTGAGAACACATTTTGAATAAGGAATCCCAGAACTTTGTTATCAGTTCCCAGTAATCTGAAAATTGGTGGGAGGTGGAATCTACTGAAGCCAGTTTTTTCCTTGTAAATGTTGTGCAGGAGCAGATCCTTGAAAAAAGGTAGGGAAGAAATATCTGTGTAAAGAAGCCATCAAAACTCCAATGCAGGATGCCTGTGAAAGCTCAGAAAGATTTTTGTTTCAACTAAAGTGCCAAAAAAAAAACCATTTTCAAAGAGCATTAGGAGAAGAGTACAGTGTGCTTTGACAGGCATTAGAACTGCTCTGAGAAAATAAGGCCTTTTGTTTTTCCTGTATCTCATGTTTTGGGGGATACCCCAAGCACAGAGTCCCTCAAAGAGTAATTTGTCACAAAAATTATGCAAAAGGCTGCTCAGCATCACTGCCCATGCAATTGTCATTTCGAACATGAAGCTCCTGCGTTGTATCAACTCCAATCCAGGTCTCCATCGTTACACATCTTGTGTACACGTGGGAAACATTTTACCAATACTGTGAAAACTACAAACAACTTATTTAATAAAAGCATTTTCTCTGAATAGCTGCTTAAAGCAGGAGTCTTTCTGTTAGCCCAGAGGATTGCTACTCAATTTTCTACCTAGGCACATATTTACTCTCCAGGTCTCCCCACATTCAGGCCCAACATACAACACTGAACCCACGCTGGGATAACACGGGCAGAGGACACGACGTGGCTGCCTAACCCTGGGCTTGGCCATTTTCCCTTTTGGGGCACTTCTGGCAAAAATGCTGGCCAGTGACATAGTGGTGCCTCCCCTGTGAAGTGGGCACAGGCTGGGTGGGCAGAGGCAGTATGAGCACAGCTGGCGTGCACACCTCATGCCCCCAGCAAGAAGCTCAAATCCAGAGGTGCCACCAGATAGGGAGCAGTTCCCCAAGACAGACCCTGTGCTGGGCTGGGGGGTCCAACTGCTACACAGACCTTGGCACTGGAATCCATTCTCCACAGAGCACCCGGACAGCCCACAGTCATCGTTCCAGCCAGACCTAAGTAAAGGGGAGGGGGGGGCAACAAGGATAAGGACAGATCAATTTTGCTCTAAAACTTAAAATTAAACACTCCTGTTTTGGAAAGAATTTCATTAAGGTGAAAATATAATGTAGAAGCACCCATTTAGGAAGAATGTGCTATTAATTCTTAGCAGTGTGTGTGGAAGGGAAAATTGCATTTTTATCTAAATGGTTTTTTCTGCATAACCCATTTACAGTATTCTTTTACAGCTCAGTAATGGGAACTTTGCACATTTCTATTTGGGCCAGACCACAGCAAAGGCAGAAGCACCATTCAGGAACAGTCAAATATAACCCCTTAAAACAGATTCCAAGAGAAGCTCCAGAAAAAGGATGAAGGAAAAAAAAAAAAAAAGTAGAAAAAGAAAAAAAAAAGCATCAGATTTTTGAGGAGGGGAGAAAAATGGTTGTATTTTAGGGCTTTTTCCCTAAGGGACAATAAAAAGTTTGGTCTTCTCCCTCTCCTTCCTTGCTTGAAGCAGAAACATCTCTTCAGTGCAGTTATGCAGCCCCAAGCACACAAAGAGCAAAACGGTGCCATGTTATCACTCTGAAAAACTGTACAGGGATATTCTGAGCTACAACAGTTACTATTACATAGTGAAAAAAAATGTAGGCTATGAAAAACTATTTTTATCATGATAAACAAATGCTCATTTCTCACTACAGAGCATTTTCTTGCAATCTGAAACTGAATATAATCTAAACAATTTCACACAATTGACGCTATGATCCAAGCTTGCCTGATACATTGCCATCAAGCAGTAAGAATAAAGTCAAGTAAAAGCAAACGTAGACTCAGAACCAGCTGAACTATATCTTACCAGGTTTGCTTAATAATACAAATAAAGGCAAGTTTAAAAAATCTTAGGTCATATAATTCAATATCTCAAACTCAAGTAAACAAACCAACAGAGTATACTGGCCTTCTGTTTAACAACCAAATCAACTGATCCTCCAAATAAAAGCAGCAGGGCTCACAGAAGAAGTTAAAGCCATTTTCTAAGCATTGCTCTTTTCACACTCTTCACCTTCACACACATCCCCCTCACCCCCCATTTTGGCTTTTATCAGCTTACTTCTGAAAATAACAAAAAAAATGTATCTCAAAACAGATGTTTGAAAGTGCAGCAGTTAATGGAAATACAACTGGACAATGAATAGCTTTTACTCTCTTTACCTAGCTGTAGTTCTTGCTGCAAAGCTGTAATTACAGGAAACTACTTCTGTTTTAAGCTTTACAGTGAGCTCTTTCCAAATTTAAGGCCAGCAACCAACCCTTCATTATGCTTAATAGGTAGACATAAAAACGTAATTGTATCCCAGTCTCTCCGACTGCCTGATTCTCCAGCTCCTGAAGCTCACACTTGTCTGATGCAAGGAAGAGATTTTAATCTATTCTTACCCGTAACTGAAATACTTCAGCATCATCAGTTTAAACCACGCTAGACAGAGCTACACAAAATACGGAGCATTTGGGTAATTATTTGGAGTAAAACCCTGTCAGGCTCCTACCCACCCAACATCCAGGCATCTGGCAGAGCCCGGGGCAGGGCCTGGGGACACAGGAGCCCCACAGGGCAAACTCCTTCCTGCAATTCCCTGAGCCTCTTGGCTACAGCAAGCAATGCTACCTTGATTCATCTGCAGGACAAAACACTTTACCATGTAAGATATAATATTACTTTTTATGCAGGAAGTTTAAAAGTGAAGATAGATAAATAAATAAACAACAAGACAAGCTCCGAGCTCCCAAAGCTCTTCCGGGGACGATGGCCCCAGAGCCACTGCCAGCTCAGTCCACACCCGTTCTGCAGGCAGCACAACCAGTTAACACATGATGGCATGAAACTCCCCACTGATGGCAAATAACAACAAAGAACCAAAATGAATACATCTTTTGCAACTCTCTTTTTTTGGTGATCTGCCTATCTCAAAAAAGCCAGTAAGATATTTTAATTACACTTGAAACAGTCCTACTTTTGCCTCTGCCTCCAGAAGGATGGCACGGCAGAGAGAGCACGGGCAGCTGGATACTCACTGTTTCCCCAGCAGAAAAAGAACAGCATGTGCAACAACAAAAAAAAAAACAAAGAAAAAAAACAACACCCGATTTTATCTTCACAAAAGCACTTGTGGTTTTGGTTTGTTTAAATCAAGAATGTGTTGCAAGTGTTTGACCCTATATCCAGCAACAATAAAATCTGTTCCATCACAAAATACCAGCTGCTTTGCACTTTGAATGATAATACCATTTGTAAAGTGTTTCAGCATTATTGTCTCATAGACTGTGGTATTTTTTACTACGATTACTGGGGAATTCTTTTTTTTTTTATAATACAAACAATAGGCACATTTATTATTTTCTCCCTTATGAAAATGTATTTGGGATGAAATGTGGGCTACTCTTCAAACTAGGCAAAAGAAGCTTTTGAGCCTCACATTTTGGCAGTAATAAAAATTAACAAGTAAGTCAGAACAAAACCACCTGTAACCGATGCAAGAAGTCACCTGCCTGCCCTACACGTCTCAGGGTTGTACTCTGTTTCTAGCACCATTGCACCAGGACCACGCCAGGGTTCAGCTGAATCAGAGCACTGTGATGTGCTGGATGGCTCCAGCCCTCACCCACGCCTGGTGGGGAGGATCCCCCTCCCCTCATCTGAGGAGTCGAGAAGCCCACCCGTGGTGACACTTCCATCAGGGAGGCGAAGACCCACCTCTCATCAAAGTACTTCCACACCGTTTGTTTCTTTTCCTGTTGATCAGACTGAGAAATTCACTTAGAAATTCACTCACACACTGGATCCAAGTGCCCTAGCTGTTGCCTTTTTTGTTTTTCCAGGAGAGGAGACATGCTGCCCTGGGGACAGCTGCACTGTCCCCACCACACACACCGGAGGAAAAAATGATCAATGCAGAAATGAGATTTCTGAGTGGGAGAAGGCACAGAGCTCTTCACTCCCCCACCTACACACATTCCAAACCAGCACAGCCAGGCCCCCTGTCACACCAGCCTCCGTTGGGAACCTGAGTGTCCAGACTTGCCCCCAGGGACCCTCTGGCCCTGTCAGCACCAGAGCCCACCACTCCAGCAGGACCCTCTGCCAAGGCCCCAGCAGCACCGTGCTCAGCGGCCCCGCGGCTGCAACCCCAGGGGCTGAACCACGTCTGGCTTGGCTCACTGGGACTGAATGTCCTCAGCAGTGGGCACATCTCCCAGGTTTATAAAGACTTGTGCCAATTTATGGCACAATAAATGTGATCTTAAATAACAATAACAGTAATAATAATAATGATAATAATAGAGTGGGACCTGGGTACAGACTCCACTGCCATGTAAATCAAACACAAGCCCAAGTGTCCAGAAGTGCAATGACAATGACCCGACCAACTGTGCAGACACACACCACCCACATGCTCCCCCTCAAAGCAGGGAGCACCCCCCACAGCAGCAGAGGGGAAGCCAAGCCCAGGACCTGTGCCCCCGCCTCGGTCTCAGCCCCAGCTCCTCTGCCTCCTGCTGCTCGACCCACCCACCACCCAAAGGCTTCAGCATCTCACTACAGGGGAAGCATCTGCCCACCTCCTCCCAAAGAAAGAATGTATATATTCTTCTAGGAAAGAGATCCTAAAATTCTGACCCAATAATAACCCCAGTCCAGCCTTCATTTCCTATGCTAATAGATCAATTTACGTCTTTCTAGCAAAATGGTTTCAGGCTACATTAAAAAAAAAAAAGTCATGCCTTTCTTAAACGGCATTTTTGGAGAGGATTAAGAAGAGGAAGGAAGGATATAACTGTTTCCAGGGCTTTTTGGTGTATTTGCTTCACACGGGGAATTAATATTTTCAGTTTTAAATCAGGAGTGTATTCTTAATTAGGGTATGAAATGTTTTAAAATTTTCTTCACTTTACAAATGGCTGCTTTTTCAATTAACTGTGCTTCCTCAGCCTCAGGATGATCTTTCTATTAGCAATACAAATGCTTTCTAATATTTTGTGAATACTAATTCACAAAATTAATTAAATGCAGACTTAACTCTGAAAACATATATTTTACCAACAAAAAAAAAAGCCTTCTCCCAACTACTAACAGATTACAGGCTTTCCTGTCATCAGGAGTATCAAGTCCTAAAGGCCCAGCAGTGAGAACTGAAGGCAAGAGAATTACAAGGAAAAAAAAAAAAAGGTAACAACTCCGTTTCTTCACCTCATTTTTTAAACAGATCAGGGGAAAGAAAAGAAAAATATTCCAAAGTTCACTCCAACTGGCAACGGGAGAGGGGCTGCAGCCCGGCCCTGGCCCAGACACTTGTGTTGTCTATGTTTAAACTCAGATACATTGTATTTGTTTTATTGTTAAAAAAAAATAATAAATTTTTAAAATCCATCAAAGCAGCACTTAAATGTAACCAGATTTCAGTTTAACAAACAAAAATAAGCTTCTTTAGACAAATCTTAAAAGCTAATAAAAACTCAGACAGGCAGTGTGATGCACTGCATTTTTGTGCTAAAATCCTAAACAGACACAAACAGATTTCCTGCAATTGAAAACAAACAGACAGAAACTGCACAACTGAAGGCTCCCAGCAGAAGTGAAGCTTGCAGATGAGGAACGGTTC
Organism: Chaetura pelagica; assembly: GCF_000747805.2. Lineage (NCBI taxonomy): Eukaryota > Metazoa > Chordata > Aves > Apodiformes > Apodidae > Chaetura > Chaetura pelagica. The sequence continues at coordinate 1,709,835 of NW_009953068.1, forward strand.
ATCCTCAGGAGCTTCCCGTGACTGATGGGTACGTGCATCTTGGGCAGCGAAATCCTGAGGTGTGATAGAGCAGTTACTGTCTAATGGGGACAAGACAGAACCTGGAAAAACTTTATTTAGACATGCCCCACATGGATCAGACCCAATCCTACAGGAAAGGGATGCACTCTGGGCTTGGGGCAGGTGTTTCAGAAGGGCACAAGCCCAGAAAACAAATACTCCCATGATAATGCTCAGACTGCCACAAAACATAACTCCAGAAAGGGGAAACCACGGTATTTTTTTGCATCATTATGTAGATAAAAAGTGCAACACTAAGAGAGTACATTCCTTGGTCATAAAGTCTTACAACTTACTAGATCAACTAAGGAAAATGTATTATTCCCTGGATACGCCTGCCTTTGCTGTTTGTCAGGAGATGAGCAGAACAGGAAGACTTAGAGGAGAGGGTGCTGGGGGGAGATGAGAAGAAGGGTGCTGAGCAGGGAAGCAGCAACGTAATATCATCTAAGATGTTCTCTTTGAAGTATTAAGAAAGTCAGCTTGTAAAAATTAATGGATTAGACCTCCAGCTGTTCAATTCTCAGCTTTCCATTTAAAAGGTATTTGACTTTGGAGCATTGGCACGTAATACATAAAATATATTTAAATTTGTTTTTAAAAATCTTTGCATTAAAAAAGGTCACTAATAATTCATAAATTTTGAGTGCACCAACACAAAAGTGTTCTGCAAAGGAACAGCAGCTGACAACACAGAACATCAGCATTTTTACATAAGCTGGTCATGTTATAAGTATCTGCAAACTAGGTCTATCTACAGAATAGCAAAAATTCAGATTGACATTTTAAAAGTTGAGAAATATAACCAAGATCAGGAAAGTCAGAGCAGACCTTGATTTTCCTGGGAGACTCCACAGGTTCACCTCTGTAATTTCCATAGTGTTTCCTGTCCTGTGTCCCCTGCCCCAAGAACTGATGCTGCAAGTGCACAAGCCTCGTGCTAAATACACCCCGTCAACAGAAGCTCTCCCTTTTAAAAACGCCCCTTAAATACTTGAAACAAGAAATAGAAAATAAAAATATAAATATAATTATAAAAAAACCCACATAAATCTTAAAAACGTTCCCAGACTCTGAGCATGTACTGATGGGTGCCCAGGTTGTTCTCCTAGGGGGCCAAGGAGCAGCCGGGCAGGATCCGCGCCTCGGCACACAACGCGCTCCAGCCCCAGTGACGTTAAGGACCATCTATTCTATGCTGGGACAAACCAGGGAAGATCCCACTAAACACAGTTTGACTGGTCTCTTTGGATATTCTTAGTGTGCTCTAGGACTTAGGTAATTAAACTTTTTTTGTTGATATTTCATAAAATTCAGCATTAAAAAAGCACGTCAGGCCAGCAGAAGATTCATTTTAGAGCCGGTTTGACACTTTATGCAGATACTCCACTCACACTTGTATTTAATAGAAATACACAAGAAATCACAGACTGAAAATGTACAGTAATTTGTCTAGTCCTAAAATTTTATATGGCCACATAAAGACATTTTGCTGTACCAGAATATTGCAGAAGCTGGGAGTCAGCTATTACAAATAAAAGCAGCCTATGTACTTTCAGGTTACACTTATGTTTAATGCCTTATACTTTGCTCTATACAAACAACAAACCGGATCTGTAGGTATTGCTACTTCATGTTTTTTAGCAAAAAAAACATTTGCAGTTTTACGGTGGAGTATTCCATGAGGTAAAAAACAAGTATTGCACATTAAAAATTAAAAGCAGACATGGTATAATACCTCACAGATCAGAATAAATCTATATTGTCTTCTAAGCTCATATATAAATATAAAGTCAAATTAATTTCCTTTTACATCATATATGAAGATCGCATTCACACACAAATTTAAAAAAATGCATCCCTCAAACTCTGTCTCCTGCACTCTCTCACACTAAGCATGTACAAAACACCCCAGGTAAAACCAACCTCACAACTAAACATGCCATTATGAAGTAGCAGAGTTTGGTAAAAGAAAGCATCATGTTGCAAACCAAATTTGTGATCTGCATTAATTCAAATACGGCTACGCTGCCCACTGGAATGAGCAGAACAGGTAGATCTAAAGACTAAACACGAATAGACACAGTGAGTTGGATGGATGTATAGGCAGGCAGGGCAGCTCTGGCAGTTACTGAAATGCCAATAAATTAATACAATTTCTGCATTAGATAGTGCATTACAGCAGCAACAGCAAATACTATTGCAAACCCTGCCCCTTGCCTTCTCTAATGTTTGCCATGAAGGTCTAGAAACACATTGCTGCAGAATGTTTATACAACAAAGGAAAATGCTTCGAAATAGGACTATTTCTAGTAGAAAATACAAAAAATGACAGTCAAAGTACACAATAGAGTGTCACTGTCACTCACATGAAGCCAGGCCAAGCAGGAGCAACCTCTCAATTTTAATTTTCTTTTTAACAGGTCAGAAGAGTTTAAAAGATCATATTAAACCCAAATCTAATGCACATGGAACTCTCTCCTATGGCATGGCAACGGGAGTGTTCTTTCCTCAGAAATCTGCATGCTAATCCAGATCATTCATTAATGATGTGTATTTCCTATCTCTGCAGCATCTCACGTAATTTCTTAGTGAAGGCAATAGCATTTTTTTCACTAACTGTTAAAATTCCCTGTGTAAGTTTCAACAGCCCTTTCAAGCAAACAAAGCAGCATCAGGAATCACAGACCACGGCAGTGAAGCGCGCTGAGCTTCGTCAGTGAACTCCTTTCCAACAGCCCTCACCACACTGCACACCCGTTCCAAATCACATCTTGCTCTCAATGACATTAAGTGTGTGAAATACCTCACAAGAGGTCTGACAAACTTGGCCTCAGTAAACAAACCTAGTCCCTTGGTAAAGCCTCTAAAATAACTTAGCAGTGTCTAAAATAAAAGCAGGCAGCAGAACACACTAGAAGAGAAAGAAAACAAAGGCTCGTCATAGTTGGACCAAACCCGACCTTTGTGAATGTATTTGGTAGTAACTCACAGACCTTACATCCTGCTTCATCACGAGTTTTGGTCTGCTGGCTCATTCAAATTATAGGTTCAGTGCTAGGGTGAAATAGTAACGAAAACTCAAAGATGAGAAGCAGTCGAGCTGCACTGCATGTGCCCATCAGCTCAGATGGATGAGCCCAACGGCCACTGAGCAACTGAATATATTCTCATTTTTCCTAATCAACACCTGCATGGTTCTAGGTTACATACTGACACCTTCACCTGACATCTGCAGTATGGGACCTTCAACATTTCAATTAAAAGTTAAAAAAACCCACAACCCCACCGGTACTTAATTACTGAGTTTCTAGAGAATAGTAATCAACATTTCACTAAAGGGGAAATTGTTCTAGTTCAGGCAAAGCAAAACCCCATTAAACTGGCCTGGGTTTTTCAGTGAATTTGATCTGGTTACTCTTTGTTAGGTGGAGCTGCGGTGGTGGAAGCCAACACAACCTCTTTAGACTCAGGATTATTATATATCCCAACTCTAGCTGCACAGCAGAGGAAAATGTGAAATTCCAGAAAGCAATTGGGAAAATAAATAAATAAATAAAAAATGAAGCTATCAACCGCTTAACATAAAACAGGTTAGTGCAAAAAATGATGTACCAGAGAAACTCCTTATGGAAAATCACATTTTAGCAAACAGCATTAATTATTCTAAATCTGGAGACAAAACACGAACACACACGGGGAAGTCGCTGAGGTTCTCACCAAAGGATGTAGGTGTGTACATGGCACAGGTGTCTGAAGTAACGTACCTGCTCCCAGCTCCCTGTAAACTCACAGCTCACATGGCTGCAGGGCACCAGCGACTCCATGCCACGGTGAGGAGAGACGCGCGGTAAGGCATCTGACCA
>NW_009953068.1:1714077-1717382 GCF_000747805.2 Chaetura pelagica
ACAACAGGAATAAATCAACGCTTGCCCCAGTAACGGCAGGTGTCATGAAGAGCCCACCGCCCCTGTGCCGGGGAGGGAATTTGCGGCTAATCTCACTGTTCAGAACACCGCGCACACCCCGGCACAGCGAGCGCTCCCGGCGCGGGTTCCGCACTTGGCAGCGCTGCCCGCACCCGGGAGCTGCTGCAGCAAACACCGCGGGTGCAAACCCCCTCGGCTAGAAAGGTTCAAACTCCCAGTCACCGCATAAATAAAGCCTTTTCTTAAACAGTTTCAAACGCTCAGGCAACGTAAAGTTAAATTATTTCGACTAACGGAGGAGCACAGCCAGTTTTGTCTCACCTACTGTACCTTTATCACTTCCAACAACAGTTACATTTCCCCAAGCTAAGAACCAGCCCATTCAAATTCTTCAAGTGACTAAAGTGTGAAAAAACGAGTGCCTCTCTGCACTGAAAAACTGGTTTGCTATTTCATGTTAAGCCTCTGAAATACTAAAACATATCCTTATACAGGAACACTGATTAGATGTATTTCCTTCCAAGTGATGAACTGTTTTAACAGCAACATTGTGGTTCTTGCGACCAGAAAGCAATTACTTATTTCATAGATGTTACTAAGAATAGTGGTGATCAAAGTGAATGTAGGAGTGCTGTTCAAGATGTTAAAGAAAGCATCGCTCCATGTGACACATGTATATGCAAAATATACATATTTTAAGCCAAATTATGCTTTTAATAAATGTTCAGGATTAAGTCACTGCTCAAGATTTTTTTCCTTTAATCCATGAAATGAAGATCTACTGAATAAGTTACTATTTTAAAAGCTATTTCTAAATACACCGGGGTGTGTGGATCTGCGTATCCGTGTGTGTGAGCGCACACACATAGCGGGGGGTGCGTGTGGTGTGTGTGTTGTGAGAGAACGTATATATGTGTTTGAGTCTGCCAAGGTAGAAGTGACAGGAACTGTGATTTGTGCTAACTAGCTATTGATCCAGTCAGATCTAGATGTTGTGTACAAGAAACAATAAAAGAGAAGGGGCCAGGAAGGATGCTGTGTGCAACTCCATTTAAAAATGGAAAAGAAGGGCCCCAAACAAACCAATTTATGTCCTTGCCTGGGTGAAGCATGGAGAATGCTGATGGGCTTCCTAGAGTCTGCTGTGCATGCTAAACACTCCCGCTTGAAATGAGAGTCCCCTGCGCTGGGCATTAAACACGAACAAAGAAACAAACCGTGGGGGCTAGGATTCACGCTTCAGAAAGCCAAAGCTGGAAAGCCAACCAGAACTGGGGGTAGGAAATGGTCCAGTTTTCAAACCACCGCCCTTTTGATTTTCCCAACACCTCTCTTAGAGAAATTACTAAAAGCAGAGGACTGTAAAAAGTCAGTCTGTACCACCAGATGTAATGAAAACAAATTTAAACTATGCTAGAGGTACCAAAACATTAACTTTCCTAGGCACAAATGAGTTTACACTGTGTAAATTATGCACGTGTACTTATAGCACATCAAAAAATTGCCTGGGTGCATTCCTACAGCAGGTACGTGCACATGCATCTATTGTAACATCCACACACATGGTCAGGCAGTTTGCAAAATACGGTGTTGATACGATAAAACAGGAACCAATTGAATCTATAATCATCCTTATCTTAAACAGCTTTTATAATAGAGGGCTTTCCATTAATTTATTTTTTTTTTCTTTCCTGAGCTTGGGGAATTACTATGCCCTCTGGACACAGGGAAGGATCAAAAATTACAACTAATGTCAGAATTAAACATCTGTCAACTAAGCAAGTTTTATACCAGCAGACCCAGAGCCTCATTTTAAATTGCCTATTAAAGAAAAAAAACAAAACCCAACATGTCGAGAGTCTTTCAGCTCAGTGTGGCACTGGTAACAGGCTCCTCGTGCAAGCAGCAAAATACCTGGACCTGGAGGGACAGCACCACTAACAAATGCACGTTCCCTGGGTTCAGGAGAATCTCTGTAACAGTTTAGTGGAAACGGCTGGAAGCCGTGGCAGGCACAGGGCTCTGCAGGAGCCCACTCCGTGGCACCCCACACCCAGGGGGGCTCTGCGGGAGCCCCCTATATGGCACCCTACGTTGCAGTCCCTCTCTGCAGCACCCCAGGCCCGGCAGCAGGGCTGGGCTCTGCTGGGAGCCCCACTGCTCTGCACCACGGGGACACCGTGGCACTCGGGGGGCTGCTCCCCAGGCTGTGTGGGGGGACAGGGCTGGCAGCAGCCACCCTGCCAGGGCTGCTGTCACTCAGGGCTGGCCGGGCAGCAGGCAGCTTGTCTCTGCACAACCCCAGCAGCCACCTGACATCCCACAGCTCCAGCCCAGTACAGGAAGGCCCCCAGCACCCACCAAGGTCACCACCAGGGATGGAGCAGGTCTGGGACAAGTGTGTGCCCAGTATCCCAGGACCACAGCCTCACCACCTCCCCTTCCTTAAGCATCCTAACATTCACTACCCAACTATGGGCCAGCACCCACATGGGACAACCAATACCTTCTTTGCTGGGGTTCGGGGGCTTGGGCTTCTCCCAGGGCACCATGGGCTTGTCCTCCTCCTGTCCATCCATCAGGGCCTTCTCACCAGGCAGGTACCAGGTAGAGTTGTGCTCCGCCATCAGGGAGTCCAGGTCAATGGTGCTCATGGCACCCTTGACACCCTCTGAGCAGCAGCTGCCCAGGTCACTGTCCCCATTCTGCCCTGTGCACTCCCCCTTCTTGCTCTTCAGCCCCAAGGGCTGGTCTTCCGAGATGCTGAACTGCTGCCGCTGGAGCTGGATCTGTGCCTGCAGGATCTCTAGGGGGTGGATCTCATCCTGGGCAGAGGTGCTGGTGGGGGTCCGCACCTGCTCCATGCTCGGCGTGCCAGGGTGGGTGCCCGCCGTGGTGCTGAGCCCATAGCTGTCGGGGGTCGAGGTAGACGTACTGAGGAGGCCGAGGGCCAGGGGCTTCTGTCCGTTGAGAACTGTGTGCTCCCCACGGGGCAGCTTGGGCGAGCCACCCAGCAGTGGGCTGCGGGTGGGCTTGGAGGCAGCGTTGTCAGAGCTGGAGGACACCTCGTCCTCATTGCCATAGCTGGTGCTAACCTCGTCGGGAAAGTCCACGTGCGGGGAGCTGCTGTCCGATTTGGTCACGCTCTGGATGCCGCTGTCCAGGGAGGACATCAGGTCAGGCTGCTCCCCCAGCAACAGCTCGCTGCCCTTGCCCCAGGAGGGTGAGGTCAGGGGCTTGTCGTGGGGGGTGCCCGCACCACGTTCCGCGGCCCCTGGCGGGCC
>NW_009953068.1:1718656-1719009 GCF_000747805.2 Chaetura pelagica
GTGCATGCTGCTGCCCCAGGACGCGCAGCGCTCCACACCGGGGTTGCCGGGGAAGTCGAACCGCGGCCTCTTGGCGACGCTCACGTAGGGGGCATCGAAGTGCTGCAGTCTTTGATTTGGTGGCTGTTGCGGAGGAGGGTGCTGCATATTAAACATGGGGTCGGTGTAGGGATGCATATTCCTGTTCTCCAGTCTGTGAATAGGGTATTCAAACTGTGCATGCTGGTTCTGCATTATGGGCCCATTGTCCTGCAGGTTGGGGTTGGGAGCGTTGGCTTCTGCTTGCTGTTGCCTAGGAATGGCTGGCGGGCAGGAGTTCTGTCTGGCCAGCAAGCCCGGCGGCTGCTGCGGCG
>NW_009953068.1:1721903-1726554 GCF_000747805.2 Chaetura pelagica
CACCACTGACCACACATAAGCCAGGGCTGGGCGCAGCTCGGGACGGTCCCTGCTCTGGCGTCGGGCTCAGCTCCGGTCGCCCCAGAGCCACCCGACAGGGCTGTCCTGACGGCTTGGCAGCCCGTGCCCGTCCCAGCTGCCCCAGGAGCGCTCTGTCCACACCCAAACATCTCCTGCTGACTTGCCTGGGAGTCAGATCCTGTCCCAGCAGAGAAACTGGTTCCTGAAACGTACCTCTTGCCCTTACTATCCAGTATTTTTCTGGCCAAAACAGCATCCAATTTAAAAACGGGAAGAAAAACAAAAAAGCTGGATTAATTTTAAGAGTGCCAATCAAAACAGCAAGGGCAACAGAACAAGTAAGAGCATTGTAAACCAAAACAATATTGGTGTTTTAATGCCAGCCCTGCCAGTACAGAATTGCACAATGAGGCTGAGGCTCTGGCTGGTAAGTCTTTAATGCGGGCAAGGAACATGATCAGCCCCTGCTGGGACAGATGGGTGAGCAAAGCACCCACCCCGGGCAGTGACACCACCTCAGCCAACACCATCGCTTGCTGGTGTGTGTCCCCTAGAGTGGCAGAAAGAGATACTTTCCATGGAAGATGCTACATGCCAGTTGGACAATATATCTGTCAGGAGTATTATCAGAGATAATACTTACTGTTGTAATCATGGTGAGTTTCATGTGTAGTTGACCCTTTTTTATCATAGCTTCATCATCGTGGTTAGATGCAGTTACTTCTCTGGGGAAATGGCCAGTCCTCTGTGCACCACAGACACAATGAAGGTTGTATCACAAGTGTGAAGACAGTTACTTGCTCTAGTAAGGCAGCTGCATTTCTGCTGTGAGGAATTACTTTTGCTGATGTAAAGGGACCTCAGGCCCATCTGAAACTGCAGCTCTTGCAACCAGGTTGTTGTGTCTCTCACTGATACCTCCTGTAACATTGGCTTCCATGGGAGAGACCAAGTGCTTCAGGAAAGAGATTTTTACTAAGATTATTTATCCTGCATTTCCTGGAATATTCAGAATTGGCTTGTTCCTCAAGTGGAGCAAGCATGGCTTCTCTGAAAGAGATGGTACGGGGAAGGTGAATACAATTAGAGAGATGAAGACTTCCTTGGGTCCATGGGCTGACCATCTCGAATGCATCTGGGCAAGCATTAATCCTCCTCCCTCCTTCTCCTGGGTCTGTGCCCACCTGCAGGAGCTGCTGGCATCCCTGTCAGGGCCAGCAGCAAGGCTTGGTGCTGTGCTCTGCAGGCAGAAGCCAACAGCTCGCTCCTTCCCAACTGCTTCCCCGGGAGCTTTTCTGCTCCTGCACTTCTGCCCCAGGCAGCAGCATCTTCCCAGAGTGCATTTAAAGACTGAGAGTTTCAGCCCAGCAGCCCTGCAGGGATGTGCTGCACCTGGGAGCAGCGTGGCTGCCCAGTGCCAAAGATGGAAATCATATCAGCCTAAATATTTTGACAGTAAAAACAGTGAGCTGATGGAAGTGGTAAGGTTCTTTGCTAGCTGCAGCCTCGTACAGGCTTGTGGCAAAACATTCACTATCTGTTAAACACAGTGGAAGGCAGCTTAGCCCTGCTTCTAACTCGAAGACCTGTCCTGGGCTGCCTGTGCCTGGGGCTGCCAATCTGCCCTGACCAGGGAGCTCCAGCTGAGGGTGGCCCTGGGCTGTGACCAGCACCTCTGGGAGCACCATGGACACAGAGTCCCAGTTGCCCAGCCAAGTAGAAGGATGCTTCTCTCAAATTGTACTGAGTAATGAAAAGTATATTTTACAAAACATATTTTTACCTTCAATCTCTGGGTTTTGGTCATCTTGGGGGAAGCAGGGAAAGGCATTATTTAAATAGTTGTAGCTGCAGGGGATTATTTTCTAAATTAACAATAGTAATTGCTCTTGCCAAATTCGAAGTTGAGGGAATTAATCTATTTCAACTCTCAAGACAATAGCACAATTTTGGGTTTCATAGTGCAAGCTCTGAAAACCAAATGGTGGGGCTGATGGGGTTTTTTTTGGTTTTGGTGGGGTTTTTTTGTGGTTTTGTGTTTTTTTTTTTATAATTCAAACATGAATTCATCAGCCTTGAATTCAACTCTTTCCACTGTGCTGGTTTAACTTGCACAGAGAAAAGTTGCTGCTCAGCAAAAAAAAAAAAAAATAAATAAAAAAAATCCCTTTTTCCCCAAACGAATGCATCATACATTAAACATCACAAACCGTACAATTAGTAAGCAAATGTAAGAGTTCAGCTCAGTTCATAATTATTCAGCAAACCTATTCAGAATGAGTTTTTTCTCCCTGCAGCAATCAACAGTGTGAGCTCATTACCACTGAGAATCTAACGAAGAAACCACCACATAAACTGTATAAAACAAGCCCATATGCTAGAAGAACTTGAGCCCAGTTAGCCATTACCAAGGAGCTTTTTAAACTCTTCCATCGAGCAAAACCATATCTTACTTTTCTGTGGCGTTTATATCCCCAGCTCTATAAAGATGCTGTTTCATTAATATGTCAGGCTTCAGGTAGATAAATTTTAGCTACTAAATAACCTCTAGAGTCTCTGGTAGCGCAGCCATCTGGAACAATACAAAAAAGAATTTGGTTGCTGCTACATGTCACCTACCAGCCAAAGTGATGGGTCCTGTCTTTGAGGCAGGGGCTCCCAACAGTCACTTGCAAAAAGCTGGTGGGTTTTTCTTGGCATCGATTTCTGCTCCTAGCAGGGATATTCAGTGAAAGGAATTGGAATGTTTTGAAGGACCAGTCTCCATGTCCAGTGGGCTGACATTATCAGAATGGTTTTCAACATTCTTGCCTGGACCAGTTAGGGAAAGATTTGCATCTCCTCCCTCTCACAACTGCAGCCAACGCAGTGACTGGACCAGCTCTGAAGGCAAAGAGGTGAAGTTGTTGGGTGAGCAGGTTGGTCAGGAAGGTGTTCCTCTGCCCAGAGGAGATGCTGTTCATCTGCGTGCATCTGCTTGCCTTCCCCAGAACAGTAAGGAGTTTTGGGTACAGAAGTGCACTTTTCTGGCCAGGCCACAGAACCCTGAGCCCCACATGCCATGGGCTGTGCCACCCAGGGGTAGTGGGGCTCCCAGGGGTCTGCCCTGGGCACAGTCACACCACTGGCCTCCCCAGCTGGGTGGCACTGGGAATCATGCTGGAGGTGGCACATAAAGATGTCTGGGGACCCAACATTTTGTTCTTGTCCTTCCCTGGTTGAATGTCTGGAGGTGACTATTTTGTAATTGAGATTAAAGATAATTTCATATGCAAAACCTGATTTGCACTCAGTTTCTGGAAAGTTTGCTTTACCAATGTCAATATTTCATGCTTACTTTTGCCAACACTGTTGTTTTCTGGAAAGTTTGAATCAAATTCCTTCAGACATTTAATTGCTTCCCATTTCTAAAAATGCATAACTGAATAATAATAGTTAAGGACTAAAAACTGTTCCTGTCATTTCCTGCAGAATTGGCAGCAATTTCAGAACTCAGCCCTTCTCAAGGATTTTCCTGTTTGTTTCTTCTGCAAGGTTGGTTGCCTGCTTTAGTTTCTTTACATCTCTACAATCTTAAGCTGTATATTTTCCCTGTTTGATTTTTTATGTACCTCAGTATGAATCGTGAGCTTTTCACAACATTGCCATGTTTTTCCTTTGCTGCAAACAGCTTTTTAACCTCAATTAAGTGTATTTGGTCCCATTTATGTCAGTTAGGTGAAAACCTCTCCAGCATATGGGACACTTAGGTGTACATGTCGAACACATTTTTTCAATTTAGATCAGCCAGATAGTGCTGAAATAATACAACATTGAGATTATACAGTTAGTAAAAATGCTAGGAAATGCTAAAGCACATTTACCCATCTCTGAGGGTTGTACTACAATAGAAACTTCTGGGGCATTTCCCTCTCCCCCCCCCCTAAATTCCCATCTCTAACATGCAGACATAGTAGAATTTGATTGGAGAAAGAAAAAGTAAATTAGATCATATATACAGCACAAAATAATTAGTTTGACTACAGGAACAGTAAAAGTTTATTTCCTAAAATAACCCCATGAAACAAAAAATGGTACCTCTCTGTATGGGTAATTGATATTTAACTCTCCTCAGTATTTTATAATAATGAAGTTTGTATGATTGACTTTATTCTGCTGTTTTCTTAAACTTGAACCAGGTGGGAATTTCTGTAAGCCTGGTGGAGCAGGAACAATCTTGGAGCACCTGGGAAGTCTAGCTCACTGTGGGCAATGTCAGCAAACCACTAAAGTAAATTCATTTTTCAGCAGCTTATAAATTGAACTGCTGTGAAGGGAGGGAACCTGAGGCTGGTGTGTAGAGTCCTGATAACTTTATTTTCCCCAACCATTAACTTCACAAGTGTTCACCTTCCTGCTTCCTTTTTACATCCCAGAATCCTGTGACATCCTGTGTTTACAAGTCCTTCCTTTCCACCACATGTAAGACAGTGTCCTCCTGCCCAGACAGAGCAGGGCTGTGCTGTGGGAGCAAGGGGGGTGTTGGGTGCAGTTTTAAACGTTGCTGTGTCTCAGGAACTCACCCAGCATGGACCAGACTGACCTCTCCAGGAGAGCCCCCTCATGGGACATGTCTGGGCATCCCCCACTT
>NW_009953068.1:1726594-1733871 GCF_000747805.2 Chaetura pelagica
GGTCCTGGTGCTCCCTGCACAAGGGTCCCAGCCTTCTGGTCTCTGCTGAAGAGGAGCTGCAGGTGCTGCAGGCGAGAGGAACACCTGGGGATATGGTGCCCAGAACACAAACCCACCAGGCAAATAAAGATACTCCTGTACTTATTATTCACCAAGTTACTACTAGATTTTATAGAATGACTCTCACTTCTGAGCCACTGACAAACCTTGGCTCATAGTCCCGACTTGTCCAGTTTTTTTAAAAGTGCCTCTGCCCACAGGAAGGGTGCAGAGCTGTCCCCAGAGCAGGAGCACCTGCACCAGCAGCACAGCAGGGCTGAGCCCCCAGCAGGCAGGGAGCAGAGGGGATGCAGTGCTGTGGGGAGCTGCCCCAACACCCCAGCCAGAGGTCTCAGCTCCACTTGGGCCTTCACACAGGGCTGGGGTTCATCCACTCCCCACAAGGAATCATTTTGCTTTGCCAGCAGGATTTTCTGGGGTGCCCCCTCCCCTGCACCCCTGGCAGCCACAGCAAACCCCTCCACAGGCACAAGGGGTTAAACATGTCCCTCCATCTGTATCCATCCTGCTCCTGGATCCCCAGCCCCTCCACACCAGTACAAAAGGCCTGATTTAATCCGGTTGCAGACGACTCACATTGTACTCCAGACTTCTAGCCATGTCGGGCTATCGGGTTTCCAACTAATATCCAAGGCACAGCCCGAGCATAAAGCAGGAACAAAGACATCTTTGTTACTGGAAAAAAAAAAATCCCCTGAAGATATTAGCAGTGCAGTAGAGTTCAAACTGTTAAATGATTCAAATATTATTTAATGAATGCATTTGAAATAAGGTCTCACAACCCAGAACACTTTTAAGATCATCATTTACAAAGAACCCGCCTCTTCGTTTACTTCTTTATGAAGTTATTGCTTTCAAGTTTTAATTAAAGCCATTTTGCTCACAGGCTTTTTCAGGGACTTCACTTGTTGGCATAGCTCAGCTCCTCTCATGATAGATTTTAGCTGGTGACTACTGGAACTTTCAGAAGTCCTTATAATCACAAACCCTTAATTTACCAGAGACTGCATTTCTGTGGCTGTAAGAAAGGAGGGAGGCAGAGCCCTCTGCAAAAGAAGCAACAGCGTTTGGTACTGGCCCGGAGGATGCCAAAAACAAGCTTGTAAAATGATGGAATTTGTTAAGTTAGATTTTATCTGGCATTGGAGAAACACTGCAAGGTTCAAGTTCAAAAAAATACCTTGAATTTCTTGTTTAAGTCTTAGATATGCAATTCTGAAAGACAAAGCTATATAATTTCAGAGAGAGACAAAGCCACGTGGTAGATGGGGTTCTGGGAAGAAACATCTCCAACCTGAGGAAATAAAGTTTTAAAATCAAATTTGTTGTTACTGTGCTTATAGCGATGAGAAATCCACAGCTGCTCCAAAGTATGGGAGGCAGATACCTGACCTCCAGGGTAGCACCAGCACATCTAGGACTGCACAGGTGTCAAAATTGGCATTTTGAAAAAACACAGCATATCTATGAAACATGGGGGGAGAGAACAACAAAGCAGCATAAGTACCAGTATCAAAACACGCAGAAGAACCAGTGCCAGAGGACAATTGCAGAACCACCTCCAGACCCTGTCAGCAGAGTGCATTGCAAAGCAGAATGTAAAATGCACACCCTCATACCTGCAAATCAGTCTTGTCTCTGCTGCCTGGAGGGGTTATGTGCCTTGAAATCACCACTTCAGGTGCCTCTCCATGAAGGGGAGGGACAGCAGAGCCAAGACCCCCAGAAGCAGCATCAGCAATACAGGACCCTGCATATGTTGAACTATCAGAATTTCACTCATATCAACCACGGCTCCCGCTCCAAAACCTGGGTTTGACACATTGTTCCTTTAAAGGATTCCAAGAGCCAGAACTTCGTTCTTGGTAAAGTTCACACTGTGAATCCTGCCTGGAGCAGGTAACAAAGCAAGGAGCCCATCAAGAGCAATGGTGGAAACAGTATCCCTGGTGGCTAAATGTCCTGGTGACAGTCATTGTCCTCTGGATAATCTCCACTCCATTTCCCACTCTCCTCAGAGCTGAGAAACACCCTCTTTTCCTCACAGAAAGGGACACTTTCCTCACTTTGGCAACCTCTTTTAAGATTGTTCATTTCCAGCCTAAGCATGAATAAGGCTGAATCAAACCTGGCAGGGGAGCACTATGGTCTTGACAATTAGTTGCTGTTAATTAAATTCATTTTCCATACAAATTCAAGAAAGGAGAAAGTCTTCCATAAGAAAGGGTTACATAACTACAAGGGAAATATTTCTGATGTCTCTATTGAAACATGATTTAATAGAGAACTCTATGGACTCACTTGCACAGAATAAAAACCACAGCCTCCCCTCCCAGGCACACACACTCGCTCCCGTCGTTTTTTTCCTCCTCTCTGTGGCCCATGTGAGAAGCAGCATTCCCAAAAGGAGACTCATGGAAAGATTCCTTACTGACTGGAGAAGAAACAGGGCATTCACCTGGGTGCCCTCAGTGTTGCAGCAGCTCCAGGGACAGGAGTGACCCCAGGAGCTGGGAGGGCAGAGGGTGGCCTGAACCTCCCCAGCACACAACCACGTGCCAACATTATCTACCAATTAATGGAAAGTGAAAATAAATGGCTGCCTTGGCTAATTGCCCAACACAAACACTCCATAACAGAGCAAAGGCTCTACAGATAAGGCTTTATTTTAATTTGAAGACTGTGGAACAAACACCCAGTTATTTTCCTCATTTAGCAAAAATTACAGAATTATAGCCCATATTTCATTTTGTCAGCCTTGACTATTGGAAATGCTGGAGTCTGTCCCCATGAGATACTTGTTCCTACAACCCTATATCTGAAAGTGTTTTAAAATGTTTTCTAGCAATTCAAAATGTCTTATGTGCAGAGAGCTAGTATTTCCTGGTTACAATTTAAATGCTTTCATGATAAGAAGACACTCTAATTGACTGAATCCTATTTATATTTCTACTGTGCTAAAAGTTTATGATGCAGTCTTAAAATTGGAACAGCCTGACTCCTGCATGCTCTGACTCCTGATGCAAACACACGCAGAGAGGGGAAAGTTACAACAAAAAAACTACTGACAGATGCTGCATTCATAAACATAACTTGGCTGAAAACACATGAAGGCAGGTCAGAAAAACTGTGAGTAACTTCACTGGGTGGTACATGTGAACTCTCACATACCAGATTTTCATCATTTTCTATCACCAAATACATTCCACCCAATTTTACTGGTTTCTTCTAAAAAAAACAACACACAACTTCACTCTTTCAGAAAAGAACATAAATGCCAATGGAAACTAAAAAAAAAATATAAATCCAGATAATGCTGGTTTATTTGGATGATACATACTGAACCCTCAGCCACTGGAAGCTCTCAGGCTCATACAACCATTTCAGCAGTCACATTAGGAAACAGTCTAGCACCCTCATATGTTACTTCTTTCAGTTGCTGGAAACTCGTGGAACGTGTCATGATCTTTTCTACCTCAAAGGAGCCACATAAATAATATTTTTTTTGCATAAGGAGAATAACATAAAATGCCAAAAAAAAAATAAATTCAACTCTGCTACCAAGAGCTTTGAATTAAAGACAACTTACTGGTATACATTTTCAGGAATATTTTTTTTTTAAAGAAAGGATAAAATGCAGTGACAAAATTACTACCTGATAGAAAAGCCCCTGGGATGGCTACACTGCAGTACTGCTGTGCCCAAGCTGCTACAAGTAGGACCCTAACTTTTCTACTGCTTCTCCAGGTATTCTTGTATTTATTTTAAAGAACAAGCAATTAGCAAACATTCCACCCTAATTGATGTTGGCTACAGATCCTTTGTGAGGAAGCTGGCTAACTATCAGATGTGAGGAGAAGGCTTTGCTAGGGGTGATGCTGATGAGAGCAGGTGTTCTGATTTCTCTCACTCCCTGCTCCAGCTGTAATCCCTTAGTCCTTTGTACCA
Source organism: Chaetura pelagica (assembly GCF_000747805.2). Taxonomy (NCBI): domain Eukaryota; kingdom Metazoa; phylum Chordata; class Aves; order Apodiformes; family Apodidae; genus Chaetura; species Chaetura pelagica. Next base: position 1,730,603 of record NW_009953068.1, read on the forward strand.
GGGGCTGGGGAGGGAGACACCTCTGGAGGCACCTGGTCTGGAGGAACCACAGACCAAGACTAAAGTTTAAATTGTGTGTATGAGTGATAATAAAAAATTAACATTTTTTTCCTTTTAACATCTTGCCCTACTGAAGCTTGATTCAGAGCATGGGGCCCACAACAGCTTTTCTCCTTGCAGAGATTGTGGCAGTGGCAGGAAATGGAGCAAGAACAGAATCTTGGTGTCAGCAGGGACACCCCAGGGCTGGTTTTCCGCGTCAGCTCCGGCCGTTGGGCTGTGGTCACAGAGCCCAGGGGTGAGCAGACCTCTCTGGTTTCTGCTCCACAGCAAGACAGAGCAGGGAGATGTGTCTGCAAACAGAGAGCAGGTTAGAACAGCTTGAAAAGTAAAGGCCTTACCAGTTCTCATGAGCACTGCAAACTAAGTTAATCAAACACGTTGCCTTGTAGCCTTTTCCTGAAGGAGCTTTGCCCTACCCAGAGCAGGCAGTGTCCCCAGCAGCAGAGAAGGACAAAGCAGCCCAGAAAGCAACGGGCTCCAGAGCTGCCCAGAGCACCCTCTGCAGCCCCTGCCCCAGCTGCTTCTCCTCTGACCAGTCACCACAGGAAGGAGGCACCTGCAGTTCTTCAGCCTCTGCTCAATTACTGACCTCACCATGTCCCCTGTGTCCCCAGGGAGCTCTGCACATCACAGCCCAGCAGACAGTTACACCCCCCCATTTCAGTGCATGGCAGTGATGTTCATACACAGATTTTACAGGGAAGAGCAAATAAAACACAAAAGGGCCTTGTCCACCAATAAGCAACTGAACAAAACAGAGCTTCACCATCACCAGGCTTTTCCACGTGTCAACCAGGTCCAAATCCTCCCAGGGCTTTGCAGAGGTGAACACCAGCCACATGCAGCAAGGTGCCACTGCAACCCCCCTGGGCATTTTACTTTTAATGTTCAATCACTTCTGACCAAGCAATTATGATTTAGTGACACATGGAAATGTCAACTGCTCTAGCCACAAATCAGCCACAAGTTCCTCCCCTGAGCCAAAAATACACTGAGAGCAGCTGAGAGCAGGAGGGCAAGAGGGAAAGACCCATGGGGATGGCACCAGCACCCATACACAACTGTGACTGGGGGACATGGGGACAGGCACGTGCAACATTGCCAATGTGCTGCAAATCTGCAGGGTCTGAGCTGTGCAGCTCTCCTGACCCAGCCTCCCCTAGCCCAGGGCTCTGCAGAGCCAGAGGGGCCAGCACAGGTAAGGTGGGGCTGTTACAGTCTGGGCAGGAGGAAGCAAAGAGAGGAGCCCCCAGAGCGCAGGGGCTGGACCAGGAGCCCTCCCAGCTGCCTTGACCTGCTCGGTCCTGGAGCCACTGACATGGTGCACAAATGGTGTTAGCACAGCTCACCAGTACTTTCTGGTGAAGCTGTCCCAGTCTCATTTGGGAGGACAGGGGTGGAATTTGGTCTTTCAGCCTTACAAAACTGTTCTGGAGCAGGATTCTGCCCTGTGAGGCAGTAGGACGAGCACAAGGTGTACTAAATTAATGTCAGCTGTTAGAAGTGTTGTGGAAACAGCACAAAATCCTTTACAGCTTTTTTCTTTTTTTTTCCCCTTATATTGAATGTTTCACATGTCCAGTGAGAGTCCAGCCGGAACAACTGCATTTTGGCAAGTGATTAAACAATCTTCATTAACTCACTGGAGATTCCCACCATGGCAGTGCACAGGGACAGCCAGGCCAGGTCCCTCTGCAGCCCCAGTGTTCCCTGAACTGGCACCTGCCCACGCTCAGAATCCTCCTCCCTCTCCATGTATATTGTGTAGCAATCCAATGTGTTTATTTATATATTTTTGTGTGGCCTAGTGTCCTAACAGAAACAAACGTGCTGAAGTGCTACAAATAGACACCTTAATGAGTTCTATTTAGGCATTTTAATGTGTTTTCATTTTTGACTTGTAGCCAAAACTAACACGAAGTTAAGGGACAGTTGGAAAAACATTTACAGTTGCTCAAAGACTCTGCTGCTGGTTCAGGAGACAGAGAAAAGGTCCTCTAACACAAACAGGTGAACAAAAAAGGGCTCTTATACCTGCTCTCAGCTGTCAGGGGTTTTGCTAGCCAAAACCAAAATCAGGGGACTGCATCCTCCTGAGGTGACCAGCTGGGAGCCTGGCTTCGTTCAGGAAAAATGTCCAAGCTTTCCTCTGAAAAGTTCACAGTGCCCAGAACAAAACTTTATAAAATACATTTTCAAGGGAGACTCCTGGCAGCCCATCCCAGCCATCGTCACCCTCTCCCTGCCCAGCTCTGTGGGCTCCTCTGGAGCCTCCAGAGAGCGGAAACTTCTGCAGGGACACACAGGCAGGGCTCAGCTGCAGAGTCCCTAGGAAGCTGCTGGTGACACAAGTACATGATGTAGCTCCTAAATATGGCTGAATCTTCTGAGTTTGGGGAAATTCATAGCAAGTTTTCATTTAAGAGGGATCTTCAGGCTGCTCAGAGAGCACACAGAGAGGCAATGTGGTGGAAAACCTCAACACACTCAAACCCTCAATACACAAATCTCAGCAGATTTTAATTTTTTTCCTGACATTTCCCAGTCCACACAGTAAGGCAAAAGATGGAAAACATCCCCCTTTCTTTCCAACGATTAAAAAAAAAAAAAAATCCTCTGGAAAAAAACAAATTCCTTACAAGTCCATTTTAGATCTCACTTATGTGCAGCCAAGTGATGGATTTAAAAGGTTACTGCTGGAATATGGTTCACAGCAGTCTATTGCAGTGAATAAATATCACGTTTACATATCCATTATAACAAAACTATGTTGCACTTCCATTACTTCATGTTGGTTTGCCATCTGGAAGCTAAACAAGCTGTGTAGTAAAAGAACAAATTCAATTTTGCATTTACCAAAAGGAGCCACACAAGTTTCAATTTATGGCAAGCAATTACACGACCTTGGAAGGCAGGAACCTGCACCTAAAAGTGGGAACCTGCCCAGCCCCAGGGGATCGGCCGCACCAAGTGAACCTGCAGGGAACCAGGGCCGAGCCCAGGGAAGGGCCTGTGGGCCCTGCCAGGGGGGACACGGGGACAGAGCAGGGGACACTGCTGGGTTGGTGCTGTGCCTTGTTCTGGGGGGCGTCGAGGAACACACCAAGGCAGCGGCGTTCGCTGCTCTGAGCCTTCCACCCCAGACAGCCCCGGGTGACCAGCACAGCCCATCACCACCCACCACCCTCTGCCCCTGACGGCCGCAG
>NW_009953068.1:1734077-1752197 GCF_000747805.2 Chaetura pelagica
CAATTACACGCCCTTGGAAGGCAGGACCCTGCACCTAAAAGTGGGAACCTGCCCAGCCCCAGGGGATCGGCCGCACCAAGTGAACCTGCAGGGAACCAGGGCCCAGCCCAGGGAAGGGCCTGTGGGCCCTGCCAGGGGGGACACGGGGACAGAGCAGGGGACACTGCTGGGTTGGTGCTGTGCCTTGTTCTGGGGGGCGTCGAGGAACACACCAAGGCAGCGGCGTTCGCTGCTCTGAGCCTTCCACCCCAGACAGCCCCGGGTGACCAGCACAGCCCATCACCACCCACCACCCTCTGCCCCTGACGGCAGCAGCCGAGGCCTCAAGGCTGTGGCACAGAAAGGCCACGTCTCTGCAGCACCTCTCTGGACTACAGCATCCCTGGAAATCCCTCCAGCATCCCTAACCCACACCCACACGTCCCCACGCGGGGATGGCAGCAGCTCTGGCTCCGGCTGCCCTGGCCGAGCTCGCACCCCTCAGCCCCTCCGCTGCCTCCTCAGCCGGGGCAGAGCCCGGGTGCCCCCGGGGCCCGCTCAGCTGCTCCGTCGGCAGCAGCTGCTGCGTGACCCGTGCTGAGAAAAGAGGAAAGATACCGGAGCGAAGCCCTCGCTGCAACAGCTCCAGGCAGCGGTGCAGACACCAGCCTAACTCGCAGGATCTTTCCTTACCTTAAAGGCTGCTCGTCGCTCCAGCCAGAAGGAGCCGGGCTCCCGGGCAGCTCCTGCCCCGGTGGCCCCCGCACCCGCCCCGGGACCCGCGCGGGTTCAGCCGCCGCCCCCGCACCCGGAGCCGCCGCGGACCCTTCCCGGCTCCGCCCGGCAGGTCGGGCAGGCACCTCCAGACACCTCCTCCCTGCTCCGGGCAGTGCCGAGGCCCGAGCTCAGCGTGTGCTGCTCCTCAAAATCCCACAACAAACCATAAACCCCCGCCAGCCTTTCCCGTCCCTCCCCCGGGCGCTGCCGACACCCCAGCGCATCTCAGGGCACCCGCAGCCTCCTCGCACAGCTCCACACAACTACACACCAGCTCACTAGCAAACTGTAACTACTAACACCTAAAACAAGAGACAGAGCATTTTATGATCAAATTTATTTAATTAAATTTCATTGACTGTTTTACTGTAGGTCAGACCAGAGACTGCCAAAGTCAACTAAACATTTTACATTCACTACAAGATTCTCTCAGACTGTTGCAGCTCGTCCATGAGGCTGTAGGGTCCCTTCCTCAGTCTGCGTGAGGGCTCACAGGGATGACAGTGGAACTTGTCTTCCAGCACCGAGAAGTGAGCCCTTGGGTTCCCAGGACTGCAGCAGCCCCTGGCTCCACACACCTCTGAAATCATACACGGGTGTGTGTGTGCCTGCACGTCTGGATGTTTATTTACAAAACCAACCTCCTGGTGGTACAGAGGACAAATAACCATTGAACTGCTAATCCAGAAAGGAAAAAAGAACTTTGTTTTGCAGCAGGGAGGGCAGGAGGGTGCAGTGACACTGGAGATGCCAGTGCCCACACATGGCAGACGGGCCACCAGCAGGACAAGGCGTGTGCCAGACCTGGCCCCCTGGGAGCCCAGGAACATTCTCTCCCTGCCCAAGATGGAAATCAGATGGATCTCCTGCTGCAAGCAAAGCAGGCCAGAGATTCCAAAATACCTGGATGTCAGTGAGATGATGAAGATGGAAGCTCCAGCAAGGCTTCCCCATCAAGGTTTCTGGGGATGCTGGGAGGAAACCAGGCATTAACAGAACTTTTATCTACCTAGTGTTTTTACAGTAATTCGTTTCTGATCTAGCAAGCACTTTGATAATTATATATCTATGATATGCTCTGAATGTTTCCTTAAAAAATACTGAAGACGTTTTCCCTATTTGAGAGCTATCTACAGGAGGTCTTTATTAAACCATCTTTGCTTTTATGTGTCTACTTCAAAAATCAGAGAGATGTCAGATGCTACAATTTAAACTTTCATCATATCTGAAAGTATAAATCTCTTTTAAAATGTATTTTCAACATGAAAAGAGCTAAAATCACAATTATATTCCATTGCGTAATGTGTGTGAAATCAAGACCATTTGCATAGCTTCCAAAGTGAAACTCTGGCAAACAGCAATTCCATTTAAAAAGTCTTGCTTTAGGGAAGGCCCATCATCCCCCCTGACTTTTACTGCACAGCTTAAGAGATACTTGAAATATTATACAAGTATTGCCAGTATCTTTGTCTAAAAAGTCAGCTTCTGGAAAATTTGAAGTGCAATTACTTTATAAATCACAAGTCATTTTTCCTTAATCTTGCCAATTTTAATGAAGAAAAAACATTAGCAATTCAATGTACAAAAGTCCAATAAAACATGATTTTTTTCCTTTTAAATCAGTGAATGGGTATAAAGTTTGGGCTAAACTTTTTCAACAGTAAAAGTCTTCCAATTTCCACTAATATAATTTTTTTTCTGATTTGACTATAGGCTAATGACAATCCAGAAATAAATAGCTATAAATACATTCATTGTTCCTATTCCAAAAATAATCACATAGGGAAGACACAAAACTGCAATTAACTTATTTGAATCTGTTCCTTTTACAAATGGGCCAGTTATAACAGAGTGACTCAAGACAGGAGAAAAAACAAGTAGGGAATAAATTGGTCCAGTATTGACATTCATGAAACATACCAGTTAGCATAATTCCGCAGTTAATTCATCCTTTAAATGACACTACTCAGTTGATTTTTATTTGCTTCGGGTATACATAATGAAAGCAGTTTCCTTTGAATCTTTGCTGAGGACAGGTATAGTACCCTGGAGACACTGTCACAACCCCTTTCAGTATGCATGTGCGTATATATAATTATATACAAATAATCATGCATCCACACACACGTCTGTGTATCAGCGCTGCACGTGACAACGGCTCATCCACCATCACTCATCATGGGCAGCACTGGTTCCTCTGACTTGGCCTTGATTACGTAGCTGTGGAGAAAGAAAAGAGACAACTCAGTACCAAGTCTCCTCCAGCAGGAAGGTCCAAACAGGCAGCTCTATTAAGCTCCAAGAAAACCTGGGCAGGGCAGTCAAACCACCATCAGGGCTGAGCAAATCACACCAAAGACATATCAGGCTGGTCTGGAAACCTCAGCCTGGGGGTGACCTGGCTGGTGGGCAGCAGCTCCCCCCGAGGGGCCTCACCAGCAGGACCCCCTGCTCCGGACCCCCATCAGGGACACACACACACAGCCTGACACTGGGACAACCCACCTCCCGCAGCAGCAGCTTTAACACAACCCAGTGTGTAAAGGTCACTGCGTGGAACTGGTTTCAAGAAGCCACCATGCTTTGAAGAGGACTGTCCATATTTGCCCTGAATGGTGTGGACCAGGCCCACGCAGCACAGTGTGCAGGGTGCACAGCAAGAGGAAACTCAGGAGTCCCTGCAGGCCTCGCGGTGACAGGTGACAGGGACAGGTCACTCTGGTTTCTGCACCAGGTGAGCACCAAGCACCAGGTGACGTGGCCAACACCGCGGGCGGTTCTGCCACCAGACCGAGCTCCTGCCCAGCCCACCCAGCGCCCGGCTGTGGAGGAGGCCTCTCAGGTACCCTGGGCACACAGGGTCATCTCCAACTGTTGATCACCAGCAGGTATCAAACAGGAGGCAGGTAAGGCCCAGCAATGTTATCTGGGTATCTGCTGTCCAGATTATTTCTGCCAGCAATTCCCATCCATCAGAATATTAATCACTCTTCTCCCTCTCCATCCAGCAGGTGACTTACACAGCTTGATTTGCCTCAGAACCTACAGAGAACTCCTCTAGACGTCAGCAGCCAAAGTGCCTCGAACGGAACCCTTCTTACGCATCTAAACGCAAAATAAAATGTGAGCTACCACACACAGAACCTGCCGTGCTGTTGGTTAGTACGAGAGAAGTGACCACCTATGTGACCAGGACTGTTCTCCTGGCCAGGACCAGAACCAGCTTCAGCTACAGCCAAAGGCTTTGGAGACACAGCATCTGTGTAAGGTGGCATTTCCAGCCCAGCCCAGGCACAGGGAGGGCAGTCCCAGTGCCCTGGCAGGGGCAGATGCCTTTGCCTTCCTACTGTGCACTGAGGAGCTGCTGGGTATTTGATGAACCAGGAGTCAGACACAGAAACCATTAACTGAGAGAGAAACAGTGAGAAAAAGATGGGCTGGGATAGAGAAGCTCTGGAAGAACATTGATGAGGATTCAGAGTAACAAAAAAGTAACAGAAGCAGAGACCCTGACTATAAAAACAGGTTTAAGATGAAGAACAGGACCAACAAATGAACCAAAATGTGCAATGAATCCAAAGAGAAAGATTAGCCCAAAGCAGGAAGAAGAAAGTGTTAATGATGAAAGGAACAGTGAGAAATGCACTGTAAGTAACGTGCTGCTGCCAGCAGCATCAAGCTTGTGTCTGCGGTGGTTCAAGTGCCACAGAACTGCCCAGTGCAACACTCAAAAAATCTGACTGCTTCTCTGCAGGGATGGAAACAGGAAGATCCTCTTGTCATATTAAGCATCTCATCACTAAGTGCTCCCTTCCCAGTGGTCCTGGCCGCAAACCAAATGTTTTGTGGTATACTTGGGATTTAATGAAAGTTACCACTTATCACAGTGGATGAAATAGTTGAATATAAAACATAAAAATACATAAATTAGGATAAAATTAGTGTTCATATTTTATTTAGCAGTTACATTTTTTCTTTAGCTTGCTCTCCAATAATATACTTCACAACAAAATTCTTGGAATTGCATCATTTATAGGTGTTTGTAGATACCTCTATTATAACAGTTGAGAAAACCCAAAATATTTAGGTCCCCACTCCTCTCATTTCACAATACACACAGAAAAAATGTGTTAGTGTACCTAATCAACACACTTCTCTTGCAAAAACTGACTTTTTCAACAAGTAATACACTTAATCTCCTGATGTCAGTGCCTTGCACGAGGCATTTTATGAACTATTTGCATTGCTTTGAAAAAGAAGAAAATAGTAAATGAATAATTGTGATATTTAAGAACAAGGATATATGTTACACCCAGAAACATGGGATCTGGGTTTTGCTTAAGGTAAGAACTAAAAAGCAGCAAATATTTTGCAAAAAATATTTAAAAGTTACTTACCAGTGAGAAATGTCAAACAAAACTTTCTCTACAAGAGGACAAAGACCCAGTCACAGAGACAAAAAGGGAATGTGTCCAGGGTGCTGCCCCTCCCAGCACTCACCTTCAGGCACTGCCACTTCCTCAGGGAAATGGATACACCCCTTTCATTCCAAATAAAGAACTAGGGGTGTGCAGAAGAATGCCCTTCTGACACAAATCACAGAGAGGAAAGTGGCTACTCTCCTCCTTCACTAACACCTAGGAAAAGGTGGTTCTAGGAATAGGTTCTGGCATAAAATTAAGCAGAAATTAAAGCAGAAATCCATGTGATTTGAGAGGACACCTGCTTTAACCCAAAACACGCCAACGCCAGTGGGAGCACACGTGCCTGCCAGGGTGAGAACACCATTCTCTGCCAAAGCATATCCTGGGACCTGCCCAAGCAGACAAACCCTTCAGCTTATTAGAAAGTTTGGGTTAACTCATACATAACATCTACCTATTAACACACAGAACAGTGAAGAAACTCCTTCCAAATCCAGAAACAACCTGTACACAACACAAGAAGGCTCCACACAGCTCATGAAGTCCAAACATGGAGAGCAGAGCAAGGGGTGGAGGACCTACAGCTGGGTTTGATACTGAAAGAAAAAATATGCCAGGCACAAACCACCAAATGCACTTCAGAACCAGTGTGAACAGCAGGCCTAAAGCACCAGGCAATCTGTTTAAAGATGCTGGCAGCTGAAATGAGTTAAATCAAGCAAAAAAGCAAGTTCTAGCTAAAGACACATCGTGTCATGAAAGAACCAAGGCAATGGAAAGAATGTGACAAGCTGAAAGGGTTTGGGGCACCAAGTGACCGGCAAAACAGGAAGGAAACAGAACTGCAAATCCAAGAACCTCAAATAACTTAAAAAACCAGCAGGATTTAAACTGAGAAAGGTTCATGCCAAAGGTCACACTCTGGAAAGATGCTACAGAAGAGAGATTCCTCCCTAGCCTATGATGAACCTCTGGTCTTAAAGGAAAGAGAGGAAGTGCCTTATGCATGACTTTCCTTCTAGACATCAGTCCAAAGACAGATTAGGCTGCGTGTATATGATCCTCACAGTCACTAAAGCATGACAACTGACACTATCTCAAGTTCATTAATTCTACTGACTTCTTTTTTGCAAGTAAAGCTCTCAGTTTTGGAGCTCATTGGGAAAAGTGGAACAGCTGTCACATGACAGCTGACTCAAGCCTCTTTAAAGACATGTTTGAAGAGAAAAAGTAACCAGATCTAATGATGGAAACAAACCAAAGCAGGTCACATGATGGCAAAGCAAGATGACAGCTCTGAATTCTAACTGCCAAGTGGTGAAAAGACCCTGAATGGGACTGTGAGCAATGGGTGGGGTACCTTGAATAAAGAGCTGGTCAGGGCAGATGCTTTGGATTTAGGGATATCAGAAACACTCACCTTCCAGCTTGATACAGCACAGCCTGCAGGAGCTTGGAGTGGGTCTGCACAGGAGAGGCTGAAGGGGCTGCACTGCTCCTCAGCAAGAGCTCAGCACACACCAGGGGACGGACACGACACAACTTGTGCCAGTTCCCACCCAGATACATCCAGGAGGAGAGAGCACGCGGACACCACCCTTAGAAAAGCATCCTTACCGCTTCCAGCTCCTTCTGGGTTTCGTCCTCCATTCTCCTGATGTCTTCCATAGTCAGATCAATCCACTTGTCAATCCAACAGAACAACTGGCGATGGAAGTTGGTAAATATCCTTTTTTCTTGCTTTAAGAAGATAACCAAACATTAGCTAACAGACCTACATTTTGCCAAAGGCTGAGAGGTGACTGCAGCTGTTCAATTTGAATGACTACAAGCAGCAGGAAACTTCACCCTCCTCAGAAAACCCGTGTCAACAGAGACCCACCCACTTGTCCACCACCAGTCCAGCCCCCCAGCAACATCCCAGCAAGGGAGAAGCACTCACCTTTTGTATAAAGTTTTCAACTTTGTTCTGCAGTCCCCACCATTTAAATTTGATAGTCACCAACTTGTAAGCACACATTTTAGGACACTCTTCATCAGTTGCTAGCTCCTTCTGTTTATAGATAATAGGAAGGAAATTTTTATCATCTAAAAAATTTACTTCACTCAAATTAGTTTAATATAACTACTAAAAAATAGAAGTCCAAGTATTATATTAGTATTAGAAATTATATTATTAATTTCTAGTAAATGAAATTAATTATTTTAGCACAATTATGAATTAGAATGCTAAGCATTTTTAGAATTACAATACTACTTGGAATCCTAAGTATTAGTAAATATTTAGCACTGGGATCTGGACAAAGGGTAATAGGGATTAACAAATCACCAGGTCAAATCTGCAACACAATTCTATTCCATGCTGCAAAAATATACTATGAATCTGAGTATTAACATGGATTTCATTTAATGATTTCCACTGTAATATACTTCCTGATGCTCTGAAAGGACAATAAAGCTTGACTCCAACAGCTTGCACCCAAATTATTTTTTACTTTTAGGTTCATTGCACAAAGACAATTATAACCCGAGTTGTACCAAGATGCTCAGTTCAAGGTGGATGCTCAGAGAGCACAGAGCACACAACCACTTCTCAGGTTTGCTTCTCCCACCACATGAAACCTGAGCTGACCACAGGTCTGCTCTGCCTACTTGGACACCCCACGATCTCCCTGCTCCCTCACTTCCCTCACCCCAGTGTAGAGGATACTTCCAGTTCTGGAACATGTTTTACATATTCAGTTAAGCATAATGAATTTCAGACCTGACTGCTACTATGACATAACCAGGGAGAGAACTTCTTTATCATCAACACCAATAAGTTGCCAAGGACCAACGAGAGCTCCACCGCAAAGACCGCTTGGAGACAGTTCCGGCTCAAGGATTTGTGCAAAAGAAGGACCCCAGAACTGAGGGAAATTCAGGAGACACCCACCAACATTTTCTGTAATTCTTAGGGTTCTGTTTTAAGTTCCTACATCCAAACAATTCTGAGGTACCTGTATCATCCTACACAGTCACTTTCCTACAATTCATGCAGTCAAATTTATACAATACAAGATACCATGTCACGTTTTTAGTTTAAGAAACTATGTTTGGTTACTCAAAGCCTCATAAAAGAGGAATTAAAAAAGAGGAAAAAACTCATGTCCAACAAGAAAGCTGATAGTTGCTTAAAAAATCCCTAAAACCTGTCAGTTTGGCTTGAATAACAAGCAATGACTACAAGAAGTTCACAGAATTTTATTATTTATATCTGCAACAAACTTCTAAGTGAAAATACTTTGTGGCATTTTAAACTGGGTTTCTTTTAACCATAAAATGGGTAACTCCTGTTGGCCATGCACAGAGTAACATGGTTCACTGAAAAATCTAACATACAAGAATCCTGGTGAATAATATGTATTTTTTTAATACAGAATTTTAATTACAAATACTCATCACCAGAGAGAACTTAAATGAAAACCGATTATCTTCAGAACACTGACGTCCCACTCACAAGCAAAAAACAAAGTGCTGGTGTTTGGAATTCCCAAATAGCACAAGCCTGTGGCCAGGCACTAGTAGAAGGACAGAACTAAATAGAACATAGAAATTCAGTTCTGCCAGTTCCAGGCATTCAAAATTCTCATTTTACAGTTGTTGAAAAAAACCCCAGTATCTCCACTTTCCTTAGGTTACAGGGGCCCAAATAGGCCATCACTGCCTCAGCCTCCTGCTTCCTTCCTGAGGAGGAAGGAGAACAAATATCTAGGGCAGGATGCACATCTTCAGCACAGTTTACAAAAATAATCCCTGTTACAATTTTACCCTGCTAGCAAGAATGCTTTGCCTAGGGAGAAAGTGAGTTACAGAAATAGGAGTCCCCTCACTGCCTCCTCTCACTATCAGCTTGAAACACACAATTTATTCATTTTTCCATGATATTCAGCTAATGCTCAGGCCCAGGACAAACCCGCCAGCTGGACCAAAGCTCTGCCTGGCTCTAGTATTTTGACAGCAGCCAATGGGAGAAACCTGTGTAAAAATATAAAACCTGGTTATTTCACACTTAAAGCACATCAAGCTCCTGGCAGCAGAAAGGTGGTGCATCTTCTGCCTACTCTGTGCCTGCACAGCCACACTTTAGGATAATAGGGACCAAGAGCTTGCCCTGTTAGGGTTTTGTTTTCTGCTGATGGAGACTTCAAAAGGTTGTACTATCAGTTCTTATCACCTTCCAATTTGGCCCCAAAGGTCCTCTCTTCGTCTTAACGGACTGAAATAATGCAGGGTCTTCATCAGCTTTGTAGTCCTAGGATGCAACAGAAAAAAAAGCCCCTGAGAGTTGGAAAAAAACAAAGAGGTTCAATATCTCACTTTTTATTAAGTGAGCATTAATCTTCTGTTCAAGACTACCCAACTGATTCTCCCGAGTGGTCTGGGGCAGGAGGGGTGTAGCACACATCAGAGTGTGTGGAACACCCTTGAGCCCTCTGCCCTGCCTGCCCCGTGGAGCTCAGCACTGGGCACAGCACAGGTCCCACCACCTGCCTCCAGCTCAGACCCACCCCAAGCGCTGCAGGTTTGGGAAGCTTGTGAGGGGAAGAGAAAGCAGTCATACAGACATTGGGCTGCCAGCATTTCCCAAGCTGCAATGTGTGTCCACTCTTGAGAAAGAAGAACAGAAGGAGAAGGTGGCACAAGTGAGCTGAGCTGCAAAACCAGCTCCTGTACATCCCTGGGCCACAGGCAGAGCGGGGAGGGCAGCAGGCCCTGCCCACCACAGAGCACCTCGGGGAAAGCTGCTGTCAACAGAGCTCACAGACAACAAACTCCTCCAAGTGTATGGATTTACTTAATTTTACTGATGAGGGGTAGGAAAATGATTATTTGAGAAAGATGCTACTTTGGAAATCAGGGCAGGATTAAAAACCCTGACCACAATAATTGATCATGTGAGGTTCACCATGAACACCCACCTAAGAACACCATCACACCCACAACCATGGAGAACTGTGAAGGAAGAAAAAGAAAAACCTGTCTAGATTAAAGTCTAGATGGACAAGAAAGCATTGCAGGAACGCTTCTCAATACACAAACCCTACCAGCATGCAAGGAAGAAGATTGGACTAGAGCCAAAGTACAAATAAACAACAGTTCTTTGCTGAGTTTAAGAAAAATCTCTCTGCAGCAAGAGCTTAACTCCTGACAGCAACAAGTCCTTCTTAGGAAGAAAAACAGGCAGCTGTTGGAACAAAAACATACAGCTAAAAAACTCTGAAGTCCTCTTGAGAGCTACAGGCAAAACATCATTATGCAGTGGCATAACAGTATGGAAGAGCTAAAAACCCTTTCCAATAAATACACAAATATTGTTTCATACGCAGTCTCTGCTCAAAACCTCCAGATAATACATACAAATGGAACAAACTATTATAAAGAATTACACAGTGAGACTGTGAACCACATACAATCAAGCAATAATCACAACAAACCCAGAATCCGGGTGCTTCTTTACAATTCTTATTCTCCTTTAGAAGACCTGCTAAAATGAGTAACAGCACTTCTCAGAGCTCATAGCTCCCTCTATCAGGTACTATGGAACTTGAGAGTATGTAAACAAGACAGAACGATTTTAAGAGAACTTTTAGAACCTACCACAAACATGGTGCAAGTCTGATGTCTTATCTGCAAGCTTCCTGAACAGAGTGGCATGGAAAGGCAGGTGGACACAGTTCCCAGCTTCCCAGCTCAACATTGCATTAGTTTTTCCACAGGAGAACACAGATAACTTTCAGTGTTATTTAGTGGAAACAAACAGAGTTGACTGTGGAAGGAAACACATGCCAGAACTTTTCTCTGGTGGGATCCATAGCTCTGTTCACAGTAAAGGACCAATATCAGGTTGATCAAAGCATGTCATATTCCCAGCTCACTGCATGCTTCCCAAGTCTCACAGCTGCATCAATCACCAGCACTACTGCAACTTAATCTGACGTGCCAGATAAACACTGGCATGTTTTGGGCACCTGGACACCAAAACAAGCCAGCCCTGCAGAGCTGATGTCCAACAAATGCCAGGTAAGACAGCAGGGCTCTCCTGCTTTGTCAAGAAGGAATGGTCTTGATTTTTTAAAATTAAATAAGAGGTATCATCTGGTCCTTTTGCTAACACAGAGTCAACTTTACGACCTAGATGAAACATTCCATGACTGTCACCAATAAAACACATGATGACACTAATAACAGGGACTTTTTAGATGCTTACCATGTGAGAAATAAAGTCTGAAATGGGAGAGACCAGCCTATGAGAAAGAACAGCTCTTTCACTCAACAACCCTCCAACATTCTCTTGCAAACTAAAAAAGAAGAGCATTTCCTATATTCCATTTTATATCTCTAGTACTCAATCCATGCTTTCAGTAATTTGACTGTTCTGTATAAAACTGTATTTTTAGAGCTTCATTTCAAGAAATACAATGAAGCTGCACCACAACCTACAGCAAGACACTGAATTTCTACACTGCACAAAAACGCTACAAACCTGACTTCAATTTCTTTGTTTGTACTACACACTTACTTATATTTTTTTTTTCAAAAATGTAGCCTCTTCTGATGTTAATTGAGCATTCACTTCTGCTTACTCTTTAAAAAGTTTTACCCTCCTGGGAAGTGATTTTTATATACAAATCACATAATGCAAGAGCCTATACACTGGAGATGATTAAGAGAGGGCAGGGTTAAATTTAGATATAAAGCAAGCAACAGATGTTGGCCACATTATTTCTATACATACTCAAATAAGCATGAGTTAGCATATGCATACCATTAGTATCTGAAAGAAATTTACTATTTCTGTATTTTTGCTGATTGTAGTTCTGAAACTAAAGTAACTGCAACACTACAATGGGTTGGACAAGGTTCATTCACTGAATACATGAAAACTTTTACCAAAATTGCTGGCTCTTACAAATGTAGTTCCAGCCTTTCAGTCATCCTGCTATCCCAGAGATACTTGGGTTGCTTTTCAAGGCAAAACTATGACTGAGAAAATGAACATACAAATAAAACTTTCCTTCAGCAACACTGACTACTCCTTCTCAGTAAGAAAACCAGAATACCAAACCCCGCCCCCAGCCACCTGGAGGGAGAAATCTCAAACAACAAGAATTGCAATATTAGGGGGAAAAAAGGCCACACAATGCCCATGATTACAGAAACCACCCGACAGAGGGAACTGGTGACTGATCTAACATCACTGAACAAAGATGAATAAACTGTCAGAAATGCACCTCTGGACAAAGAGAACACAAGGATAACAGCTAATACTTCCAGGGGGCAAACAAGTGGAGTGGGAAGGGTGTCAGCCTGCAGGCAACTCAGACTATCAACATCTGCAGAAAAGTCTGACTACTAAGTCAGTCGTTGTTTAATAAAGTCAGGACTTTGCAAAACTGACTTTCTATGAGTTGAAATAGAAATGAAAATTTGAGTCACAGTGAAAATTAGTCTCAATTATTCCCACACAACGATGAGTTACATTGTGAGGCTGAATTTGGAAAGATTTGCTCAAAATATTTGCTAAAAAAGTAAATGGTGTTAGAAGTTACTAAAAAAGAAAGAGAATGTAGAAACATAAGAAGAGACTTAAGATTCAAGATTAAACCATGCTACTCTCAGAGTTTTGATACTCTAAGTCAAATACACCAAAGGAAAAAAGAGGATAATGTGCTGAAAATAGTTGTGAGGATTTCCACATGTGAAATGGCTTCCACATGAAGATGGAAGAAGGTGGGGGAAGAAAAAGAAAGTATTATCAAAATCTCTAAGACAAATTGTTTAGAAAATATAAGTAAGAAACATCCCTCCCAATTAATTAAATTATCAGTCAGGCAAAAGGCAAGTATTTTTTCTCCATGTCACACTGAGGGAGCCACTCTCTTTTCTGTACAAAGTGCTACTGAAAAGGCAAACTGCAGGTGTGCAGAGACAGCTCTGATCTTTGCTACATTCACCTGCCCACGAACTTGGTAAAGACACTCCTTCCAAATAAACACCCACACTCTGTGTACAAATACACTGAATAACCATGTGGTCTTACTAATAAAATCTGTCCTTCTAAATGTTTGCTTCTAATCTCAAGACATTAAGCTTCAAGTTCTTGGACAAAAGACCAAACTCCTATGGATGGACTTCTGTGTGTGCCCAGGACATGTATATTTGGCAAAGCAACCACTGAAGATGAAACTGAAAAAGTAATCCCATATCTTTCAGAAGAGATGAGCAGTTCACGTCTTGAGAACTACTCGAGTGAAAAAAGTTTAAAAATAAAAAAACAAGAGTGGATTTCAAAGCCAAAACTTAATGATCCTCTTTGATTGTGGAAGGACAGAATTAAAATAACTTGTAACCAATAAGGAGCAGCAGCACAGGAGTAGCTTGATGGAGACCCTGTGCCCCGCCAGGCAAGACAGCTGGGATAGTTTCTTGCACTTGGTTCCACACACCAAGATGAGCTCACAAGTGCTGGCTTGATCAAATACATTAAAAGTAAAAATTACTCCTGTGCCAGAAGCCTATCGCCCTTCAGGTCTTAATTGTGCAACTGTAAGTCACATTCAGTAGGCTGAAGTTGTAAAGGCATTAACTGAATGTGGAACTTCAGAATGACTCTAAGACCAATTCCATTATCTGGTGGGTGAAAACCCACATGGTTTCAGTTCATTTGCAACCAACCCAAAGCAGCAATGGACTCAGCTGCACATCCCACCCGAACAGCAGAGCTTCTACTTACTCCTGGTTCTACTTGGGTTCTATCTGCAATGTCAATATGGACAACTTCAACACTCTTCCACGTGTTTGGGTCTAAATTGTGCACCTGCAAAAAAAGGAAAAGGAATCATTTCCATGTGCCATCTCAGCCCGTGGTGCCCCATGCACTATGCATGCATGATGTAGATGTTCTCTGGGCTTCGCAAAGACAAAGTTATCAAAACCTATCCTCTCTTCCTCTCCCTTTCTGAAAGAGAATCATCTTCACAGTTACAGTTTATATCACTGACTAACCAATGCTAAACAGGCACAAACCCTTCAGTTCAAACACTACCCATTCAGTAACATGCATGAGCTTTTCCATCTAGAAAGTAGCCACACAAATTGCAAAGTGCAAATCTGCGAGGTTTCAGTAACCTGACTGAATCCACTGGATTCTCTAAACCATTGGGCTGCCTTTAATATGGGCCAGATGAAGTCTGGAGGTATAGGAAGGTCTGAGGGTGTATTCAGGTTCCCACCAGCAGTCTGAGGCACACCTAAATTTACAGCAAGCAGAGCTGCCCAAGAATTACTCTCCTCCTCTGCAGCACACCCAGTGTGCTGAAAATACTCTGACAACTCTCCCCTCATGGATGGTTTATAAATATGTTTGTCACTGTAAACAGAAAAGTCTCCTGAAGAGACCTGTGAACTGAACCAGCTGTCTAGGGAGAAAAACAAGAGTATCACCAGCCTGGAAAATGTACATGAGCAGCTTCAATATGTAACTCCACAGAATTGTACATAGATCAACTCCAACAGCCCTGTGAAACCTGTTTTCACACAAACATGTCAGCCTGAGTAGCCCTAGCATGTCTAAAGTAAAATAATATTAAATAAAAAATAATTTACTGAAAACCTGTTTAATTTAACCTAACCAAGCATCTGCACTGACCTCAACATAAAAGATAAAAATCTTCTCCAGTTCTTGCATCTCATTAAGTGAGACAGCTTGACCACCCCAGAAGGATTTGAATAATGCTTTTCCTCTTTTCCATTCATCACTGGCAGGATTTTGACTTGATGCAGTGATTATCCACTCTTACCAGGTATAGAATAGTGTACCCAGGTGACTGTGTTGCAAACATTGCTAATGCTTGGTATGCAAATCCCAACTCACGTTCTCTGCTGTCCCCAAATCTGGTTTATGCCAGGTCTCAATTTTTATGAAGAAGTCATCTTTCATGTATTCATTCTGTAAGAATTAAAATAAAAAAGCATGAGTCCGATTATACTGCTCTGCTCAAATTCAGACAAAAGGTACTTGCATGTGAGTCACTACTAAGCCCTGACTAGCAACACCTTCTATTAACATCATGAAGGAAAGCGACCCCTCAGCTACAGAGAAACAGGTACCATGAAATAACTGGTATCTAGATCTCAGGTATCAGCTACAGCAGTAAGTACTGAATTAAAACCAGGCATGTTTGAGAAATCCAACTCTTTGTGCAGAGAGAAATGATACTACAATTATCATCCCTCTTCCTCAACCCTTAAATGTGCTACCTCCATGTTCAAGTAGTTTTCAAATTATTAATACTGAAGACAAAACAACAAAAATACATCTGCAATAAATTTTGTATTAATTAATTATTTTGTAAAAATTATTCTGAGAGGCAGAGATAATGGCCAATAAACATGAGATGCCCCTGTATAGCACAATTAGGGCCATACAGGCCCAGCTGCCACTAAACTGTGTCGAGACCAGCACAGACACTTGTAATTTCAGAAGCCAGGAAGTCACACCAGGGCACACGTGTGGCCACGGGTCAAGCTGAGCAGCTCACAAACTCAATTGTTATTCCTTATGCTGCATCCACCTAGTGATAATCTAAATTAAGTTTGCAAGTGATCAGATAAAGCAATTTAACATTAAACTTTTAACCTACCTTACACGGGTCACCAAAAACCACACACAGGCTAATAAAGTCATAACAATCCTCTCTTTCCCACACATCCTAAACAAAAGTCAGAGCCCCCAGCTGCAATGATCCACTTAGATTCTCAATTAACCCATCTGACTGAGGCAGGATTTCACTCTACAGAAATGGGATTTCACACAGTTAGGGACTGATTTCATTTCACGAAACTCTTGCATTCAAGAGTTTAGAAACCTCTGGTTTTCTTTTGGTTCTTTTTTTTTTTTTTTTCTTTTTTAGCACTATGTTTTACCAGGACAGACATTATGCAGCTGTAGTGACAAGTAAAGGCATAAAAGATACAAAAAATTTGAAAGCATTTTTCTGACAAATTACAGCTCTTTCTAATTATAGTCAAGTGCAGACAAAGTAACAGGGAGTTCTATGCCCGGATCCCTGGCAAGGCACATATTAAAGGCTGGAGCCAGCTTGCAACAGTCAGAGTTAATTGTATCAGTAACAGCAGATAAAACACATTTTAGAAACAAGAACTGATAGTAATTCAAATACTCACCGTCACAACTGGCCGTTGGAAACACACACCATGCAAATGAAAAGGAAACAGAAAGTGTTATTAGTTTCAGAGAAGTCCCACCTACAATGACTGTAACACATTGTAAGAAACACTCAGGCCAACAGGATTTGTGTGCCTCTAGTCTGTAACCTCCCAAGTTCATTATAAGACACTTCAAACTATGTAACAGAAACACAAAAGAAAGAGAGCCCACCCTTAGACCTCACACAGCTAAAAGCAGTAGAATAAAGCAGTCACCTTATTCTAACAGGCTATGAAGAATTCAATTATTTTTCAAACAGGTTCTGTTCTAGACCTCAAGTGGATCACGTTTTCAGTTTTCTCCCAGGGACACTGGACACCAAGACTCTGCAGGAACCAGTGAAGTTGCTCCCCAGGAGCAACTCTTCTTTTCAGAGGAGATCTCACAAATGCAACATGAAAATCTTAAGTATATTTCCCACTTGATGGCACCCGCTTTTCTCCCAAACCACTTAAGACCATCCCTGGGGTGAACACTGGCAGCAAAATGCAGAGCAGGAGACCTACTTGTTCTACAGTAGGGATACGCATTCCAGGCCTTCTCATGGAACACCAGGGAGCCTTCTGGAGCAAACATCCTCACAAACCCAGGGACTTTACTGTCAGAAACAAACAGGGACAACACCTGATAAATTTTTGCCTGCTGAAATTCCTCACTGATTTATTCCATTCTAGTAAGAAAGGGACTATCCACAGATCAGACATTTTGTGGGGCTCTCCCTTACTCTCTCCCACATATTTCCAATCCAGTGCATCTCATGTGTTTTCCCACTCACCAGCACGTTCCTGCACAATCCAGGAAATTAAAGAGGCAGAAACCCCCAGTAACCACCCCAGAATAGTGAACAGTGGAGAGCTGCCCTCACTTTGACCATTCCTCTCTCAACACCAAGTGACCACTACATGTGTCAATGTTTTCCTCACCTCTTTAAATGATAGATTTTGTGGGTGTATTGTCCCTTCTCACCATCCTTTTCATAAGGCTCATTTTTTAAGACTTGAATTCCTTCGCCACCTCCTGTTTCATTTTTGCTAGCTTCTGCCACAGAATACAGCTGCCCAACTTGATACTGAAAAGTCAAGATAATTTCAACATGAAAGTTAACCAAAACTGGTAATGCATAAAAAAATTGAGCTGTTTCCTGTGAAAATTTGGTAGTACAAAAAAAATTATCAGGAACGTAAAACACACCATACACAAAAACATTTAGTAAAACATGACAATCTGCTGGCAAAATGTATCTGCAGCTCCCAAGCACCAGGTCTGTACCCAGCTTGTTTCACATAGCACAACATACCAAAGGGCACAGCACATCAAATTTCTTATCCTTCATTTTTATCATCATAAAAGCAAATTATATGTTGTTCTTACTTGCATAAAAGAAGTATAATTTTTAGTTTACAAGATTTTGAAAGGACTGCTTTCCAGCCCTGAGCCTCCCTAATTGGTCCTTTCAACCAATCAGACACTGCCCTCACAAGACCCATAACATGGAAACTGCAGAACAAAGTGTAACATTTTCCCTCAGCCACATACTCAGACATCCTGTGGTGACTCTCATTCAGATGTACCTCAGTGCCATTTAAATTGCTGGTTTCAGATCTTGGAACACAATTCCCACCTTTGCCTTCAGAAAAAGGCTTGGAGCCACTCAGTGCCTTGATCAGC
>NW_009953068.1:1753418-1754422 GCF_000747805.2 Chaetura pelagica
CAGCAGGAAAATTCTGCTGCACTGCAGAATTGCACAAGTTTCCCTTCTTGCTTGTAAGCCTTGGAGTGGCTCAGAGAGCTAAAGGTTCTCTGCCTGCAGGCACTTGCCTCCTTTGACACCCCCTGACCTGCCAGAGGTCAACTGCTGGGCTGGTGGCTCACAGGTGTGGCAGAGAGGGGGGCACAGCAGAGGCATTGTTTGGATACAGACTAATTAGACTTAAATAAGACACTAAGACCTTCCCACCCAGCCCCAGAACCAGCAGCAGGAAGGAGGACATACCTCTTGCACTGAGCAGGGTAAAACCACTCGGCTGAAAGAGGAAAAGAGCAAATTCAGCAAAAAGAATCACTAGTCCTCATCTGCAGGTAACAGATACAAACTCTAACAAAGACATTCGGGGAGGAAGCAGCAAAATGAGTATCAGGAACAACCACACTGTCCTGGGGCCCTCAGGTGATGTTCCCCTTCCTGACAACCTAGTGCCTTCAACATCCACTGCAACACAGACCTCCTGAGAGCACCAACATAAGTCAGGTCTGTCCTCTCTTCTAGAGAGGAAGAAACTTACAGTCAATTCGTTAAACTCCTGCTGCTCCCTGCTGTGTCTGTGCTGTGAGCAGGGAGCTTGACAGGCTTTTGTTCAGGCACTGCCATGAGTGGGTTCAGCACCTGAGCCCCCTGCACGCCCAGCACAACAGGCACCAACCTGGGCAGGCAAAAACTGCCACCCCTGCAGATCAGCCCAGCCTTGCAGTCCATGCAGCTTCTTCATCTCTTACTGGAAAAAGCTTTTTCTATGTTAGTCTCCCACGTGCCTCACACACGTACTTGCTGCTATTACTTTGAACTCACACATCACACCTACTGTCACAGCAGAGGCCACGAATCACTGGGCCTTGAGGTGAATTAAAGCCAGAGGGTCCGAGGGGAGGGGACACAAGAAACCAGCTGGTGGCAGAAGAGCTTCGGGGAAAGATCTACCCTAAGCAGATAATGCTCCA
>NW_009953068.1:1754974-1793349 GCF_000747805.2 Chaetura pelagica
CGGCGCCGCCACCAGCCAATCAGAGAGCGCCCGTGCGCCGTGACGTCACGGGGGCCCTCGAGGCCGGGCGGTTCCCGCGCGGCGCAGGGCGAGGAGCGCCCCCGTGCGGGCGGGAGGTCCCGTGACGTCAGAGCGGGGGCTGCGGGGGGGCTCTCACGGGGTTTCCTTTATTTGGTTTCTTTAAACCCAGGCTGAGCGCAGGCCCTGCTGCTGCTCTTACCCGTATGGCCAACGTTGGTCTGTTGTTTACTCAGCCACCTGCAGGGTGCGCTCTGCCCAAACCCTTCTGTGTTGGTATCGGAAGTGCCTCCCAGCGTCTGGGAAGGGAACCAGCGGTGCTGCCGCAGGGACAAGGACAGAAGCCCAGGCACCCACAGCAGCTGCCTGTGGATCCACACGGGATGTGTCACCAGGCTGCAGGTCCCCAGCAGAGCCTCACTGTGCTGAGCAGCCACCCGTGGAACCTGCTGGGGGCTGCACCATCCCCGCCTGCAGCTCAGGGCATCAGCTACTTCAGACACGTGCCAGGAAAGGTCCCTGACAAGTTACCACCAGGGTGACCACAGTGATTTCCTGGTTCAGAGCACCTGGTTCTCAGCAGTTCCAAGATCTGCAGGGACTGCAGGGCACCAAGAGGTTTGTGTGTTGTCAGCATGGCCAGAGGCTGCACTTACACCACCAGGAGACTGATGACAGTGGAAACTCCTAAGACCACAAAAAAGTAAAATCCTATTTAGTCTCATCTGGTCTCCAACCCTTCCCCTCAGCACAAGGGCACCCTTCACATGAGGGCAAAAGGAGGATTTAAACCAGCAAGTTCCAACTGACATCTGTATGGGGAAAAGACATCATTCCTTCTGCAGTTCTTCCGTAGAGCAGGGGTGGGACTGGGCCACCCCTGAAGCTTCTCCCACCCCCAGGTGTCCTTGTGCTGCAGACTGCAACAGGACAGGGAGAAAATATTGACACTCCCAAAACCTGCTAGGGAAAAGCCATTTCCAATCATAATTTCTAACAGGAACGCTACCTTCTGCCACAAGCAGAGGGAGGTTCTCACCAGCCCCTCACTTCCATGAGGAGGCAGGTCTATGCACGACTCCTCTGTGTCTCAGAAGCAAAAGGCTGGGTGCCAGGGCCCAAGGTGTGCTAACAAGTTCTTTCCCAACTTCATCCTAGACCAAGAGACTAAAGTACTGAGAGAACTCATGCTTTAATAGACACTGAAGTCACAAAGAAAGAAGGCCAAATGCCTTAGCAATTTCAATAAAAATATGAAAATCTTTTTACATGGTAAATTTCATAATATAAAAAGTTTAATGCTGTCTGGAAACAGAGTTTTAATTTACAGAGAAAGTCCATATAGGCCAAACATGGCTAACACTGCATACAAGGAGAGCAAGGGCTGCTGCTTGAAGAGTCTTTGCTGACAGTCTGAGTTACCATCTCCAACGCTCCTTCTGGAAGTGTTCTGCCACAGAGGGGCCAAGGTCCCACACATCTGCAGCCTTTCTGGACAGCATGGCAATGCAATGAACCCAAAACTGCTCAAAACCATGATTACCATCTAGCCTGAAACCACTAGTGTTTCTGAGATTCACAGACATTCCTGTGCACCTGGATCTACTCTGCAACTTGAAAGGGATGTTCACAGAACGAGTTTGACCTTATGAAAGGAAATACAGCCTAGTGATTCAGCACCCCTCCAGTGCTTTGCTCCTTGAAGGTATGATTAAAAAGAAGGAAAATCAGCACTAGGCCAGAGTACAGGCTAACCAATAAAACCAAATTAAGCTGGATTTTTATTATATTGTTTACTTTTCCCATTTAGCTGGAGCTAAAAATAGTCAACAGAAAATCTGTAATCTCACACAGTAAAACATACTGGGGAAAATCAAACTAAAATATATTCTGTGGCCTTGGGGAATGGTTGCATGTGGCAGGTTTAACGTGAAAGTGGATAATACCTAATTGTTACTGCTCACTGTATTTAGCAGTGTTGTCACTTGTACCATGCACAAATACAACAACGACAAATGCATTTAAACTCCACAGAAAGAATTCTAATATCAAACAGAGAACATGTTCTTTTCATTTCCTGAATTTCTCCACATTATTGGGCAAACCTGATAAAACTCTTTTTTCCTCACAAAGGGGTCATTTCTCATTCAGGGGGTGGAGGAGTGAGGCACAAGGTGTGTGAAGTGTCTCCCAGCCATGAGCAAGCATGCATCTTCATGGCTCTCATCAAGCCAATGGAAGTGCCCTGTGTCAAGTCAGTGGGAACATTTCCCACAGGACTTGTTCTAGTGACACTCACTTTCCATATTTATACAACACCAATTTCCCAAATACAGAACTTCCTCTACATCTGAACCCTTCCCTGTTTCTCCCCCCACCCCCCTTAAAAAAAAACAAACAACCAAACAACAGAAAAACCACCCCCTTGCCCTGATTTAGCTCTTTCTAAAAACTTTAAGCCAGTATGAAACCCACTGGCAGCATGAAAAGGGGTTGTACCAAAATGGCAACAGAGAATTTCTACAGATGAAAAGATCCTTTAGTTATGGAAGTAAACTACAAGTAAAGAGGCTTATTTCTGGCATGTTATGCAGCACAACAGGGAGTATTTGCTGTTGCTATAAACAAAAAGCTGCCCACTTCCACCCTGGATGTTCCTGGGCTGTCGTTTTAAAACAGTTATGCTGGTTACAAACAGCCTGGGTCACAGTCTCAGCAGTCCTGTAACCACAGCAAGCTGCACCACCAGCAGCACCATGGTCGGCACCACGGGCAGGTGCTGCACCGACTCATTCTGACTCACTATTCCAACTTTTCCAGCCAAATGATGATAAAATGATATCTAGCACCAAACCATCACAGAAAGATGTAAGGTACAGACAAATACTTTGCATCAGGTGGGTTAGAGGGACTTCCTCAGCTGTTTTGTTACACTGCACAGTCTAACACTCAGCTTAGCCTTCTGCACTGAGACTGTTGTGATCCCCCACCATCCCTAGTTGACAGGCTGTATAACAACACAGCCCTAGGATCTTTGCCTTTACTGCTTGTGCTAAATTACTTGCAATGGCAAAAAGGGAAACATTCTCCCAAAAGCAGTGGGTTCCAGAAAATTCTCAAAGCAATTGTTTGATCCATGCACCATGAGTAAGCTGAGCCTAAGTAACGGCACGTTCCGGTATCAGGATTGAATACTCTGTCCTGCTGTCATGCTTTTCCTCCAAGATCCTTAAGAAAAATCACAAATTATCATATCCATATTTTCAAGAAGAGCATCCAGACATAAGTGCAACAATTACCTGCATCAGCAATGTTCCCCTAATTCATTTACTGAGCTGACTGCACGCACCCCTCAGTTGCAGGAAGTTGATTTCAGACCCGGCTAAAACTCGGGGCCTAATTAATGAAGCCTCACAACACCTCTGAGAGGTAGGTAGATAAGTATTACTATCCCCATTTAGATAGCAAGGGAAGACGAGGCATGGAGAGGTGAAGTGATTGGCCTTCAGTCAGTCAGGGGATTTTGTGAGTGCCGAACAGAACGCACAGGCTTTGGTGATCCAGTGCTCCGACTTCATCGCACGCGGCCTGGGAAGAGCTCGGATCTGCGTGTGCAGTGGGGCTGAGCTTCTGCCACCACCTGCCCACAGCTTTCAGTGCATGGAAATTAACATTTTGATCCTGATTTCATCACCACATTCAATAGCCAATTAAAAGAATCTCCAACTTGATCCACAACACCTGAGGCCCATCCAGCCTAGCAAAGCTCACTCTACACATCACCCCGGGCTCCTGGCTCCTTCCCCCGCAGGTTCTGCCTGCAGCCACTGCTTGCTGCCTCGTGCACGTGCTCTGGCTGCACTGACATCTGCTCAGACTGGTATATTTGCTTCAAGATAAACTTGCTTCCACAGGAGGGGAGAGGTTTGCAGACCTGCCTGAGATGAGCTGTGTGGAATGTTTTAGCAGGATTAGTGAAGATTGGGTCAGGTGATTCCTAAATCACATACACTGATGTCACATTCCTGCCTACAGTGGAACTGCAAAATAATGTCCTGAGCTTCAGTGTCCATAACCCTTTCCTGTGCACACTCAGCAGACAGAAGACACCTGTGCTGCCCAAACACTTCCCAAGATGAAAATTCAACCATCCTACCACTGTGTGCCAGAGAGACAAAAGCATTCAGTAAAACCAGAAGTTGTCTCTTTGACACACACTCACTACCTCAGGCTGAGGCTCACCTTACTCATTGTGCCCCAAACATTGATTTAAGCAGATCAACCAGCAAAGGATCACCTGAAAGGTTTCCCTCCAGAAGAGTTACTGGAGATGCAGGTTTTAGGACAGGGCAGCTCTGTCCCGTCTTTGCTTCACCAGCATCTAAATGATGCAGGAGAAGTGCCAGTATCCTGCTGCTGTGGAGTTTTATTGCCAGCAATGTCTCCTGTTTGGGTAACGTGGCAGAGGTTATCTAGAGGTATGTTACCTTGTCCTCTCTGTCAGCCTTTGAAAGGAACCAAATAAATGGCTTGTACTTCTCCAGGCAGAAACTTTTGCATACTTTCTTTGTGGTACACGTGGAAGTTCTGCCTCCTCTCACTTCCCTCTCCAATCCCTGATATGTATAATATCTATATAAATAGCCAGCTGTAAAACCTCCTGTTAGGTTAGAAATACAAGTAGGTGGCTTAAAAGCTCATATTTTATGATCAGACAACTAGATTCATTGGACCTGTTGCTGCAAATACTGAACACTACTTAGAACCTGTTACCAAGTGGGTCTGGCCCTTCTGATGAGGGACATTAAAACCCACCTGTGCACAGCCTGTGCTCCTATTCCAGGGACAGACAGGGCCACTGTCACACTCCTGTGCATTGCCAGCTGTGGGTATGACCACGGCTTCTCAGATAATGGTTCTGTATTGATAAAGGCAAGTGGGCAGAAGCAAATACTTTTACAAGACTGTAAGTCATCAGCTTGTACTCAAGGCATTTCAACATTTGGAGGAAGGAAAAAATCTTCCTGGTGACAAAAACTTATAACCGTTCCCAGAGGGCAGCCTCAAGGGGCGTGTGGTTTCTGGGGTGCTGCTGGAAGGTGGAGAATGAGTTGATGTCACTGTGGTTGTATTTTCAGGGCGCCTGTGTCCATTTGGGGGGTTCTTTTGTGGAGAAGCAAGGTGCTGCCCAAGAGACAGGTCCTTCAGTTCCAGCTTATCCGTGCTTTCTTCTTTGCTGTGCCGTGGAGATAAATTGAGCAAGCTGAGGACATCTTTTTTAGAAGTCATTGTTCCAGGAGCTCCCTGGAGAATCTTTATTGGGCCAGTGGAGTGATGGGGAGTGCTTTGCCAGAACATCTTTAAGTTGTGAATTGCTTGCACTTTTTCATCAATGGCAGCCATTTTTAATTTGTCTATGTCTGGGGCATCAGCTGGACTTGAGCGAGCAGAACCAGCTGAGGAATAGGAAAGAGCAGGAGATGGAGTACTGCCACCAGGAGACTGATGCCCTGAGCTTGGAGAGGTATTTCTGGGTGATTTAGAAATATGAGCACTGTAGGGAGAGCTGGGGTACTTCAGTTTAAAGTGAGGCTGCTCAGTTAAGGACCCATGTGAATCACAGCTGGGAGATGGCTGCCCACTGTATTGCCCTGTGCCTTCTTTGTGTGACATCTCCGACGCCGTAGGGCTGTTATAGCCAGAGCTCACCTTCTGAAGGGATGAACTCCTTGTTGGAGGCTTTGGTTTCATCGCCAGAGGTGAAGACTGGTTCTTCTGACTGGAGCTGACTGGGCGACTGAACGCGCTGGTCTCTGAAGATCTGAATGCAGACACACCTGCTGGGCTGGAAGCCCCATCATCTGAACTGTTGCTCTTGCCTATTTGGTTGCTGCTTCTCTGAAGACGTTCAACGGCAATGAGGTGACTCTGAGTTTCCTCCAGAATTTTCTGGGCCAACTCTTGTGGATCAAGCTTTGGATTACTGTCCTCCTGGGATTTGACAGTGCTGTCAGTCTCAGTGCTAGACTGGTCAGATTCCCCAGTATCAGAACTTGCAAGTTTCCCAACTTTTTGGAAAGGGGAATTAGGACTGGGAATAAGTGTCATTTTAACAGGTGAATTTGGAGTACTTATGCTCCCTTTGGAATTGGCAGACTCTTTAATGCCTCCAGTCTGACCAGCTTTGGGCTGTTTGTGATCAGGGGAAAATCTTGGTTTTATGTTTTCTTGGTAACTGGCCAAAGGCTCATTGCTGATTATAGAAAAACCTTCATACTCTTCCTCATCTTTGCTGGCTACAGTGCTGGCTGGTGGTGACAACTGGCTCTGTACTGCAGACCTGTGTGGATAGATGTTCTTGGGCCTCTCATAGTCCTGGCGTCCCCTGTGTCCCACTCCATCTGGTGTGCTCTCTGGCTTGGAAACAAAGCTCATGGAGGAAGCAATGGAGCTCAGGCTGTACACAGAAATGGCATCTGATGCCAGGCTGTCTGGACAGGTAGGAGAGAAGGGAGGGTTTTGATACTGGGGCACGGGGTTGGAAATGGACTGAGCAGAAGCCAGTGACTCCAGTGATGAGGAGCTGTCCAGGCTAAGGCGCTTGGGTAGCTCTGTAGAATCTAGAAAAGATGAAAAGAAAAAAGTACAAATATGCCCATAGATACACAGTAAAATCAAACAAAACCAGGTAATGTTCTATGAGAATTCAGAGGAAATGCTACAAAACATGCACTCAGACTCTCTGCTGCTTCAAAAACCGCAACTACTACTTGGGTGAGAAAAAAAAAAGTGCACAGCCCAGGAAATCCAGGGGCAGGAACTTCAGTCCACTTGTCAATTCATTATCATTGTGTATTTTAAAAACAAGGGTGAGTTATACATTCTCCAGCTGCTGGATTCTATTCCCAGCTTTGGCCTCAGCTTAATCTCAGTGTTGGTTTCCCATGTAAAAGTAACATTTGCTGCACCTGTTGTACGACGTATGACATATGTGATGTGTGTGATGATGTGTGTTTGAGCTCTAAAAAAAGGTTAAGAGTCTGAGATTTCAACAGAAGCCATTCTGATCAAATCACCAGATGACATAAGAGCAAAAACTACTGCAAGTAGCTTTACCAAAAAGTGCCAGCAAGGATTGAAGAGCAAAGTGCATGGTCCTCCTGTTAGCTTGTTTCCCAGTTTTCAGAATCACCTCCTCTTGGCCAACTTCACAAAGGTCAAAACCTGTATGGAACATGGAGCAGAAAATCACATCTGACAGGAAGATCTTATGTCTTCAACATGTCTGACGTCATATGGAACACAAACAGGATAAAAAGATGTGAGATCCTGCAGTGTCCTGGGGTGGCGACTCTTAAACTACAATGCACAGTTTGAATTGTACAAGGCCAGAAGCAAACTCAAAAGTGGTCACACAAAAGTATGTGTTATGAACAAGAAGGAACAGGATCCTGAAATAAAAACTGGGGTTAAACCAACTGCACCAAGTGGCTAAAAACCCTGAAATCCATGTTCTGCTGACCCAGGAGATGTTTTGGTGCCTAAGAGAAAACTGGACCTTACCTCTGGCATGTGAACTGGCAGAAACAAACTGCACTGTCAGGGCTTGCATCTGGAGGTGCAAAGACCAACCAGCACCAGACAAATCCAAAGCTCTGAGTCTCATCACTACTTCAAGCCACCATATGAGACACTAGCAGTGGTTTTAGAAAGACAACGGAAGAAAGTGTTTTCCTACCTAGAGCTGCCAGGAACTCATGACAGCCAGGTAGCCTCCAGAGTTGGACACTGATGGAAACCTGGATTGGTGCAGAGGAGAAATCTTGCTCCTTCTCGCCTGCCTGAAGTTGAACCAGAACCTGATGCAGCTGAGGATAACAACACAGATATGAGCCACTTCTTACAACTCCCATCTCTGCTTTTCCAACAGTCACAGCTGAGGAAATGCACTGCAGACACCCCTTTCCCTGTACTCCCAGAAGTCAGCTGTTGCTCCCAAAGAGAACAGTGAGATGAAGAGGTCTGGGCAGAGGGACAGTCCAGGGACAGCAACAATGGATAAACTTGAGCAGCAAAAGCAGGGAGAGAACAGGGTGAGGGTTGGGGGTGTGGCCAGTGGAATTGAGCAAGAAGGAAGCACAGCAGGAGAATCTGTGAAGTGAAAGAAAAAGGAGATACTTGGGGGCTGCTCACAGAATTATATTAAAGCCCATTCCATGACTGAATCATGCTCCTTATGCAAATCCCAAGAAACTAATTCTTAGCATTTAACTGGGTAGAACAAGTAATATGAAACCATGGAAGACTTTCCTAATACCTCCATAGCCTCCAGGAAAGAAATTTCTCAACTGTACCCAAGGGACAGGAGTAGCAAAGGAGAGAAAAAATGTGTTTATGAAGATCTAACACAAATTAAGGTGCCAGGACCCCATGTAATTCAAAACCATAGCCAGGGGAGGAAGGATGGGAAGTCAGCTAACCTCAGGACCACCCATCTCCCACAACCCACAAAAGCTTACAGTCTTTTTCCACAGTAGCCCTGTGGAGCAAATTCCAGGCCTGAATGTAGCTTGAAGACACTGCTCTGCAGTGCAGGGAAACTGGTCCAGTGACCAAGGCACTTTATCCTGCACAGCAGTGTCATTCCCCAGTGCATCTGATACTCACCATTCCCACCATATTTTTAACAGCCTTCGGGCAGCAGATAAAAAGAAAGGAAGAGAGGAGAAAAGAAAGAAAATGGGTTACTCTGTGCTACAAAATGCCTGGGAGAGGGAACCCTGCAGTGACACATCCACATGCAAAACAACTCCCGACTGCAAGATGCTCTATCCAGAGAAAGAAGGAAGCAATGGAAATGGCCTGAGCGTGGATCAGGAGTCCAACACCATGGGAACAGGCAGCTGGACTCCAGGAGTGCCCAGCTCATTACAATCAATTCAGGGACTTTGCAGGCAGGTTCTCAGGCCAACCCACACTCTGGCAGAAGTCTGAACATAAACCAAGCCCTTCTCTTGTTTTCTCCAGGGTACATTATTGGCACGTAATGCAGGCAGCAACCCCTAACTTTTCATTGCACACATGGTAATACTGAAGTTCTCTCTTCTGCAGTTCCTGCCTCCTGTTTTGCTGTAAAAATAAGCATTTTCTGTCCAGAAGATCAGATTCCCCACCCTGTTACTTCACTAACACCAAGAGCACCTGCCCCCTTTGACACGATCAGTCACAGGGGAGGGGCAGGAAGCAGCACCCCCAGCTGAACTGTCAGTCAGTTCTGCTCCAGTTCTGAACAGTCTCCTGTCCTCTGGGATGGGCAGAGCCTTAGCTGAGAGGAAGGAAGGGGGAAAACAAGTAACCGCAGAGGAAGGGACAGCTGAGCTGAAAACCGTAACTTGTTACTGGAGAGATTCTTGTGAAAAAGGAAACTCTGCCTGGGGCTTGGGCTAGAGAAGAACATTTGCAAAAACAACATCATACCCCTGCCAATATTTACTGCACGGGGCAGCTGAGGAACTGGTAAGCACATCTTCTGTTACTTGTGTAGAGCATCCAAATATTTCTCCTTGAGTGATTCAATCACCCAAGGAAGAAGACAATCATGAAGTAATCTCCTGGACACTATATCACATTCCAACCTATGGGAATGTTGTCTTTGTATTCATCACATCTCTTCCAGTCTGGGCCTCCCTCTGGCGGCCACAAGTAAAAAAATAACCCTGCTATTCCACTGCAGAAGTCTCAGGCATTGACAAAAGAGCCAAGGCAAGGAAGCAAAAGGCCACCAAGGACGAGACATGGGAGATACCTCACACAGTCCTGTAGCTTGTGACAAGAAACCCTTTCATTCAAGCAGACTCAGAATAATAGGCTGCTTAGTGGCTAACAGCCACACTGGCTGTTATTTTGCATTTTGTGCAGAGAGACTCAACATGACAGAGTGAAGAGGGGCTCTCTGAAGCTACACAGAGATAATCCCACCATGGTACTGCCCTACAACACTTTTGCATGTGGAAAAGAAAGTGAGATCTTTGTCCATTCACTATGTGCAGTGTGTTCACCTACTGAAGCAGGCAAATGATCAAGATAAACTTAATTAGAAGATTAATCAGGACAGCAAGAAACACATAATGGAAAGCCAGCCAGGCTGGAGGCACAGAGGAAGGTTAGGTTAGGCATGCTAGAAAAACTGGGGAGAGGGAGGAATGTGAGTGAGACAGGAGGGAGCAGGAGGGAGTCCCACAGCCACGGGCAGCACTGCCTTTCTCTTACAGCCCAGGAACCCTTTCAGCAGAGCCCAGAGCACACCCCAGGGGGGACACTGGCTTACTGACAGACCTTGCATCATCCAAAGTCAACTATACCTTGGGACTCTGGTAATTACAGTGGACAAAGATCAGCCAACATGGGCCATAGCCAGGATGGCCAAATGGCAATTAGTGGTTCTACCTAATTTGCCAGATTTTGCTGCCCCCTCACTGCAGGAGGCATCACGTTTTCACTTCTGTCATTGAC
This sequence comes from Chaetura pelagica, assembly GCF_000747805.2. NCBI lineage: Eukaryota > Metazoa > Chordata > Aves > Apodiformes > Apodidae > Chaetura > Chaetura pelagica. The sequence goes on from NW_009953068.1 coordinate 1,765,505, forward strand.
AGGGAGACCCAAGGCCATGCAGCCCAGTAACATACCTGCATTCTTCTCTTCTGGACACTTTCATTCACACAAACAGCCATGTTTAGAATTTCAACCCTAAAGTCTCCTAGCAAGCTCTGGGTTGATAACCCAGAGCATAAACCATTCTGTGCATTTTTGAATGTACTGACCTGGGAAGAACCATTCGGAAACTGGTACTGGAGGAAAACCTCCTGACTCACCCTGTTAATAAGCTGTTCTCCTGTTTCTGAAGCTGTGATAAGTTTACAAAGTGCCTGAAGTGCAGGGTTAGGCAAACCTGAAAAACATCATCAGAAACAGGGATTGTTCAGTATCTGTTAATCTTGACTGCTAGAAATAGAGCAATCTGAACAGAACACAAACTCAGAAAATTCCTAAAATCTCTCCCTCACATCACTGAAGAGTTCTGGAAACAGCAGCAATTTCCAGAAAGCCAAAGGTTTTCCCACTCTACATCTGATGATACATCTTCAGGTTGAGAGCTGGGAGAAAGGAATAGTCCCATCACACTTCTCAGATATTGGATACACTGGTAAATGATCCCCATCTGTGACAAAATTCTCATAAACACTTAACTTCTAGAACCTCTACCCTATTAAATACTTTTATTTTTTTGATGTAAAACATCAGTCATTTTACAGACTTGCATCCAAGAAAGGCAGGGAAAGGTGGGTGTCTGCCTGGCCAGATGGGGACAGAGCCCAGAGCTGGGCTGCTGCTCACCTAGGAGGGACTGGATGGTGGTGCTGCACTGCTGCAGCCTGTCCCCGGGGTCCGAGGTTGGGAAGAAAACTGCTGCTGGGAGGCCACTGGCTGCAGGGTCCAGCCGAAATCCTACTGCAGTCAGGAGTGCCTGCCAGCCTGGAATGCCACCAACTTTATTCTCCACGCTTTGCTGGGAGGTGTACATGGAGTTGTGCTGCCCATTCTGGATTCGCTGCAGTGATTTCTCCACCTTTGGGGAAAGTACAGCATTAGCTTATTTTCTAAGAGGTTTTTACTAACTGTTTCTTTTTACACAGTAAAGAAGCAGGGAGAACAGGTTGTGAGGCAGCAAATCCCACGTGGAACCTGACCTGTCTTACATGACAGGGTGTGAGTGCACATGACAGCAGAGGCTCCAGTAATTCAGCAAAATCACTGTGGTATCTATATTCTCTGGGACGGTGTGGAAAGTAATGCCACAGGGAACTACCAGTTTGTGACAGTTTCTGTAACCCTGGCACCCGGGTTTCTCCCCAAGAGATGACTCTGGCTTAGGTTCCAATCTTTCATACACACTACTCATTACCAGGCTGCAGCTATCTGGTACACAGTAGAGAGAGATATGTGTCCACAAAACCACAAAAGCAGCTGGGATGACTACCAATAGTCATAGGTTTCCATCATCCTATGGATACTCCATATTCCTGTGGGACCACAGAGAACACATTCGAAAGAAAAGTATTGAAAGTCATGAGAGATTATTCCAGTCATCTGGCAGTTTGGCTTCAGTCCTGCTACTCCCCATAACAGGCTACTGGCACATCTGGGATAAAAGTGCCTCTTCCAAGTATGCAAGGAGACAGCAGCCACTGTGCTCTGCATCCCCATGGATGCAACATTCATAGCTATCTTCTTGTAGAAACAATTAAGCCCAATTATTATCCCATTTTTAAAGCAGAGACCAAATTCAACAGCTGAGGGAGGATTTTGTCACAATACAATGCAAGACTTGGCTTACTCTGCCTCCTTCTGCTCCAGACACTCCATCAGGTGTTCCAGTCTTTTCACACTGGCCCAGAGTTTCCACAAGAGCCTACCTTATGGTAAGGGAGGGCTGAAGGTATATATTCAGGTGGGAGTGGCTATACATCAAGGTGTTTCTCTTCCCCTTGCACCCTTTACAGATGCACACACTCTGCATCTGTGTAACTCTCCAACAAGGGCTGCAATGCCCCTGTGCTGCTGCATGTGGTCATGCTTCCTTTCCCTTACCAGATGTAGCAGGACACGCAGAGCATCTCGTGCCCTCTCAGGGTGCTGCAGAATCTCAGTCAGGGCCTGTCCTACTAGTGAAGAAGGGCTGTTCAGCTTCATATCACTCCCAATAAGCATGAAGCCTGCAGGATTCAGAATAAAAGATGCTCAGTCTCCTTTTTTCACTTAAGATGTTCAAAACAAGCAGATATCCTCTGCACTCTTGGACTAAGAGAATTATGGTTTCCTGCACCCTACAGAGTGATATTCTCTTTCCAGAGCAGCTGCCCACTCCCCACCCAGTCCCATATACTAAATTTCCAGAAAGCTTCTAGATGCTTCTTAATGTCCTCCTCTATTACATCAACAGTGTTTTCCTCTTCAAGCAAGTAGACAAACTGTATTGAAGCTGAACTTCTCATGGCACACGCCACATATCCTTTACAGCAGCAGAAATCAACAGGAGCTGAAGAGTCATCACAGAAACCGACCTCAGAAACCTGAGAGCTTTCCCTGTCTTGGTTAGAAACCCATCTTGGCTTATGTGCCATCTAAATGCCAGATTCTCCAAATGTCAGCACAAGGAGCTCTGCCTGCCCCTTCCCACCCCCTGCAGCAAGGTCGGTGGCTGCCTGTCCTTGCTCTGGTGCTGGGAGACACCATCAGGAGCTGGAGGAGAAAGGCAGGGATGTGTGGAATGAACTTACTTACATACCACGGAAAGGGCAATACTAAGACAGGCTGAGTAACTGGAAGCCTCTACCTGGTGGTGATGCCAGGCCCCCATGTCCATGCTCATTCCTCTTTGCCTAGGAAGCAGCCACTTTTTCCTTTTTTTTTTTTAAATGCTCTTTCCTTTGATACAGAAAAATCTTGGAAGGAACACAAAATACAAAGTGCACTGTGGACTGTAGCTGAATTCAGCTCCCAACTGCTGTTGTCTGAAACATATCCTAGTGCTGGACTCATTGAGCCCGAAATCACTCTGCAGACTAACTCCAAGTTCTCATTTTAGCAGCCTCTAGTGAGCTTCCCACTCCTCAACCTACACACAGTTCACATCAGAGCCACACTCACAACAGCTTCCTGATGTAAAAAACATGGCACTGCAGCCTGCAAAAAATACCCATTTGGGGAATGACTACAGCTTTCATAAACCAGATTTGCACTGGGAAAAAAACATGCAGGTGATTTGTACATAACCCTGGAACAACACTGTTAAATCCAAGACTTTTTCCTTCTGAATCTCAACTCACTCATCTAACTGAGAGGAGGCAAGCACCAGCATTTCACTCTGGAGCTTATACTGTGGAGAAATTTTGCGTGAAAGGATGGGAAACCCTTCTAAAAAGGTCAGAGGTGCAAGCCCTATAAGGTTTAGGTCACGGAAATCACAGCTACTGGTTGCTGCTGCTACTTCCAGAAGCACTCTCTTGCCTCCTTGTCAGAGCTTCACTAATTCTCAGTGAGAAAGTTCTGTAAATTTGCTCCAGTTAACTCCATTCCAAGCACACAGGAAACTTGACCCTGTAGGATTCAAACATAGAGCTATTGTATTGCACATTATTTCTTCCCAGTCATGAAACCATTGTGAGGAAAAACACTTCACAATTGCTTTAGATTATATCAAATCTGTAATCCACTTCCTACACTCAGAGAAACACTGCTGTTTTCCATAACACTGACATTCAACCACATTCAGCTGAATCAGAGTCTGAAATGCAGGTGCGAAACTCTGGGAAAGCAGAGGGCAGGTGCTGCTCCCTGCTAGTACCACTCCTTGCTTAACTCAAACAGCTGAGAGCAAAAGCACCTCCTGGAAACCCCATCTTGTTTGTCAAAAATCAGATTCTTCCTACCTGCCCAGTTGGATGGATGGGAGAACTGCTTGCTGCTCTGCACAGTTTTCATTGCTTCTCCAAGGGCTGCACTGGCTTTCATCCCATTCAAGAGGGAGGAGTAGAAGGCGTGCACAAACATTTTGGAAGCAGCCACAGGAACAGGCCAAAGTGACACTAGGACACACTGAGCCCCAGCAGCCAGGAATGCTCTTGTCAAGCCAATCACTCCATCAGCAGTGACTTTGCTGCTGGATTCTTGATAAGAGCCAAGAACCACTAATTTGACAGGAAGCCGCAGATCCAGGACATCAGCTGCTGTAAGGAGAAACTCCTGAAGAGGAGGACAGTCTGAGATGCTTTCCACATCACTGGCATCATCCTGCATCCGAAGGGATTCTGGAATTGTGTAGGGGTTCCCAAAAGAACTCTTGCTGCTAGCTGGATTACTGTCAGCATTGGGTGTCAGGACCAAAGCAGCCAGTTTCCAGGAGACATGGGTTGCAAAGTGGACACATTCTGCCTGAGTTAGAGCACTCATGACCCTCTCCTTTGTCGCTGCACAGCCAACTAAAGGCTGGCAGCCAAGTAACTCAGACACCATATATGCTTCCTCCTCTGCAGAGGGCATAGGTCCCCAAAGCCACCTGTCCATCACGGCTGAAGGGAGCTTGGGATTCCCTATGACAGCTGCCATTGAGGTAGAACTGGAGTAAGCAGGAGTATTCTTCCTTGCATGGGACTACAGAGAGAAAGAAAGAGAAAATGGGTTCAAAGATCTGTCAAGACAAGTACAACACTGATCAGCAAGAGCAGATGTGACTTAGGGCATTCTCCCTGGAGACCCAGGTCTTAGAGATGCTGGTGCCAAACATTAGTGTGAAAGCACTTCTGTGGCTTTGGCTTCTCCTTTCAGCTTCAGCTCAGGAGACATTATTTGCCTTCTCCACATAGAAAGCTACAATGCAGGTAAGATAACAGGAATGTGAGAGGACACTTGCCAAGGAAGCTCACTATTTATCACAAACACCTACATTTCTGCAGGCTGCCATGTAGTTCCACACCCCAGGACATACTATCCTTTAAATGATGATATCCAGATGATCCATTCCCCTTGTCCCTCCTGGCATGCCTGGGGCTGTGATTCTGTGCTGCAGGAGCTACCTGAGACTCCACAACAGTGGGGCTCAGTGTGCTCATCAGAACAGGGGATGCCTTGGGAAGGTGGGACACTTGTGGTTCTATTCTTGAGTTTGGCATAGCAGGACAGAGCTGCTGCTATTCCAGTATGTATAAGGGACCTGCACCCTGCAGAAGAGATTCCATGAGAGAGAGGTTTTATAAGGCAACATCAGACCTTGGAGCTGGAATTCAGCGACTGGATGGACGGCACTGCGATGAGGCTGAAGCGCTCATAGAGGTACTCGTTGGAGGAACTGCCCTTCAGGAGAGCAAATGGAAGGAGGTACAGTTCTCCCTCCAGAACCAGAATCAGCTGGCGGTGGCGACCCACAGGCCCACTGGAGTGCATCAAACCCTGGAAAGAAAAGAGAATCAGTTTGGCCCCTTCACTCCATCAGCTTCTCAAGCACCAGGCTCTAGTCTGACCATGCAAATGAAGACAAGACTGCCTGACTCATTCCAAATGAGTTCCTGAACTAGCTTGCACTGCCTCCAAACATTACTACTTCTTGATACAAATCCTGGGGCTTCAACAGGACAGCAGTAAAGGAAGGATATTTTTCAAACACTTGGCTTACATTTCATAAATAATAACCACGAAATCCTCTGAGGTGCTAGCTAGATACATTCTTCTTGGAAGAAATAACATCCATGTTCTACCTCTTTTCTGTTATTTATCAAACAGTACTCCTTTCAGTACCCCTGCTTTAGAGCATGATTATTTCAGCTGAATCTCTATTTAACAGGGGAGAGAAGAACCTTCCTTCTTTTGCTGCCAACAGTGAACTACTACTCTGAAATGTCTAATGGAAACAAACTTTTGAAACAAGGTGGGTGCAGCAGTAATGTCAGAAAATCCTGAAGTGCCGACATGTCAGATAATTAGTACAACAGAAAAGAAAAGGATATTGTGCATTTTGAGGGTGAGTATTACTACCCACGTGAAGTTTTAGCTATAGAGCTCAGACAAATACAACCTGGTCCATAACGCAGTTCTTCCTCTCCCGCAGTCTGGAGCAGACTTCCAGACTGCACTGTGATGCACTGACAGCTGATGATTTATTTTAGATACATTGGTCCCACATCACTAGCACCAAAGAGTAACAGGAATTTGCAGTCAGTCTCAAGCCTTAGTTATCAGGCAGCAGCAAAGATGAATGAACATTACTAAAGAAAAAGATCAGTCCAGTGGTCTCCTCCAAAGGGAGTCTGGAGCAAGTCAAATACAAAAATATAGGTCAACTCTGAGGGAGAACATCAAACAGTAGGATGTTGAAGAGAGACAGTGAGATGCTTTTAAAGGCTCTTGCCATTTGAAGTGAGAACAAAACTGCTGAAGGGTAAGAAAATTTTAATTTAAAAGAAGTTAAAAATAGTTGCTGATATCTTGCTGTTTCTCCTGCCCTCCTTACAGCTCTAGAGATCACCCTGCCCCACGGCCTGAAGGTGGAGATGCAGGGCAGCTGCTGACACACAGCAGCCTGGGGACCCTTCCTGCAAACCCCCTCCTCACCATCCTGACACAACCCACAGCCCCCAGGAGCCCTCCCCAGCACTCCCTGCCTGGGGTGAACCAGCATTCCTCCTCTGCAGCTAAATTTACCAGCCTCCTTTCAGCCCTTTCTGCCTCTTTCTGCAGAGCCCAAGTTGACAAGCAGCAGCTTCCCACAAGGTCAGGTGCTGCTTTCCAGAAATGTTTTGGGGTTTTTTATTTGTTTGGTTGGTTTTTTTAATACGTGTTCCATTTTACTTACTGCTCTGGGAGCTTTAGGTGTCAGCAACACAATCAGAGCATCTAAGCCATAGTGACATGTGCCTAGTGAACCTTTAATTTGTCTGTAAAACTCCTAGAGATTAATGCTCTTTTCCTCATGATGGATGTATGTGCAGAACATGTAACTATGAGGATCATTTGTGTTTCTTATTTCTCCAAGAATTAATTTTAGTGTCAACTCTTAACAAAAAAGAATCTCTTCAGTGAGAAGAAGGAGAAAAACACAAACTGCCAAGCACAGGAACATGAGTTCTGCTCCACAACAGCAATACCAGCCACATGTGATTTCTCATGCAGGTGGAACAGTCTCTGGCCCATCACCTGCAGGGAGCACAACTGTGCAGGGTCAGGAGGCTGACAACTGCTGACCCCTCACTTGCAGTGACTGATACTGCAACTGGAGGCTTCTGGTCTAATGGGACTTTCAAACCCCACACAAGACCTGAATTGCATATTCTTACACAGCTGCTAGTAAGGACCCTGTATCTGCTTATTCTGTACTCTCCAAAAGCCCTGCCAAGCCTTTCACTACCTCACTGGAGCCTGCTCTGGGCCTTGGACACCCACTGCTTTTTCTCTCTGACCTATTTGTACCTAGATAAGAGCTGCTGATTTTGCCAATTCATGAATTACAGAAACACTTTCTGCTAAGGTTCATCAAAAGCATTATACTTTGACAGATGACTGACTGGTATCAACAGAAACATCCCTTGTTTCCACCTCCCAACACACCCAGTCTGACCATCTGGAAAGACCAGGTAGAAACCACCATGCTTCAGATACAACACCCAAGCTGCCTACTCTTGCTTCCCTGCACTGAGAGGGGATTTTCGTAAGTGGATCTGTACATTTGTCAGCACCAACAGCTTACTCCTTCCATAGGTCCTATCAGTAAGTCGTAGAGTGCACGGAGTGGGGGCTTGGTAAAGGAAGTCTGCCTCCTTGGAAGAGATGATGTTCCATCCTTAACAGGCGACATGGTACTACTGAACAGACTGGTCATGCTCTGACAGCTCCTGTGGGCAAAACGCAAGTCAGAAGTTAGCTGCAGAAATCTGAGGACCACTACAGGTTGCCCTGACCTTCTAATATTGATGATGAGCCAGGCCCTGTCCATCCAGAGGACTCTGGTCTGTAAGATGCTTCATGGCAGGGCTTAATTCTCCTGTACAGCTTCATACCACAATGAACAGTGACATTACCAGCAAGGTGAACCACATCACATTACCAGCAAGGTCACCACATCACATTGCTATGGAGTTTTTCTACAAACTTAGGAACCTGAAGTGCTGTTCACAGTTTTCACTGCATACCTGTATATTGCAGTTGTCTGCAGGCAAATTTAAGACCCATCAACCACTGACCTTATCACAGGAAGATGAGTTTGTGCAAAACCCAAGTGCAAATCTAGCATGCAACAAAAAGAAAATACTGCAATGGGCAAACAACAAGACCTGAAGATTACACCTGCACTTGTTGTCCCTCCTTGAATGGCTCCATGAAGTCAGTGCTCAGTTGTTTCCATCCTTCACGTAGTGCAAATTTTAAAATCAGATCAGGAAATAAAATCCGTGCCTTTCCACCCTCAGGCATTCCTAGTGCCCTGAGCCCCAGGCTCAGAGCACATCCCTCCAGGACATCCCGGCCCAGGCAGCAGGAGCAGGCAGAGATGCAGCCCGAGCACAGCCCGGACCCCGTTCCCAGCAGGTGGCACTCGCTGGCTCACCTGTGGCTGCCACTTCAACACTAATTTATGGCAGGGGATAAAGGTTTGATTACTCTCATCAGCAGAGCCTCCTTCATCTTGGTTTCACAGCCAAGCAGCTCTAGATTTATTCCTTCACCACTCGGATTGCTTTTTATTAGAAGAAGACCAAGGGAGCATCATAAATCTTTCACATCTCTTGCCTGTGGGCAGGGAATAAGGGCTTGATTACTCTCATCAGCAGAGCCTCCTTCATCTTGGTTTCACAGCCAAGCAGCTCTAGATTTATTCCTTCACCACTCGGATTGCTTTTTATTAGAAGAAGACCAAGGGAGCATCATAAATCTTTCACATCTCTTGCCTGTGTGTTTGTGTAAACAAAGAGTGAGAAAATCCATAGGAGGAGGACAGATCTTTTGTAGCAGACAGAGCAGACCTGCAGCCCTGGCCAGCCCACTCCCCTTCCTCTCAAATCAGTACTGGCCAACACACAGCTCCCCAGGTGGCTTGTCAGGCACTGGAGTTCAGGGGACTTCAATGGGGCAAGAGGGAGACTTTTGAATCTTCTGGCCAAACGCCCCTCCACAGAGCACCAGTGCTGGCTTCTGGGATGCTGCACAGACCATTTCTACCTTGCTTTCACAAAGTAGAGGGGTCTCCCAGTTCCTGGAACAGGAAGCCCCTGCACAGGCTCTGCAGTGCTGCTTATTTATGACCCTTTGTGTAAGGCAGCTTGGCCTGCAGGCAGCAGAGGAAACAGCAGAAGCTGGGCCCAGGGCTGCCTGCTTGTACCAGCACCAGCTCTGCTTCCGCCCTTTGTTTGGAGATGAAGAACAAAGCAACGATCCCACGGCAGCCTCAGAGAAAGGGGGGAAAGCCCACGTCATGCAAGCCTGCAGCTCAGACTTGTCTGGCCAACCATCAGCCCCTGCAGGGCCTGACTCTGTTTGCAGAGGACGAGGGTAGCTGAGCAGGGGCAGGAGGGGCTCAGACTGCAGCCAGCACCCAGCTCTTCTTGCCTTGGCACTTGTTGGGACTCTGGATGACTCAAACACTACTCATGACCAAACACAGCCACTCTGGAGGGCTGGCAGTCAGACTTAACTGTTGCAGTGGTCTGACAGCCTCGGGACAACGACTGTCCACCAGGTCTGTCATTCTGCAAGCCTTCCCCAACAAGAGCCTTCCTAAAGATCCAGCCCCACATTCAGGGCCTTGGCACACTCACAGTACCAAGCTGTGGGATGCTCCAGAAAACATTCAGATATGAGCTCCCTGTGGCTGCTTTCAAGGATCCACAATTATCTCCAGAACCCACCAGTGGTTGCACAAAACCCACAGACCACCCAGCACTCTCTGCCTGTGTGGTCTGTACTCGGGCAGCTGCAGCACTGCACCCCGTACAGTAGAGAACCAGACAGATAAGAGACTCTCCAACCACTGCTTCCCTATCTGCCTTCCAAAGACCTCAGGCCTGCCTCATCACCAGGCATCTGATGATCTGGACTCTTGGCTGACTCTGGCTGCCATCCCCAGGTCTGCCTTGCTCACTTCACTGGGTGCTGAGGGATGGGGTCCCGCTGGTGTGGCCTCTGCCCTGCAGGCTCTGCTGCAGCTCCTGGCTCCCCAACATTTGGGAGCAGCTGGTCCTCATTGTGTGACAACATACCCACAGCCAGTGGGGCCAAACACAAGATGAAGGCAGGGTTCCACGACAAGAGAAGAGGGGACATACGCAAAGACATCACATGATGATAAACAGGATGAAACCCTGAGCAAAACAAGATGAAACAGTATCTTGGTGACAGCCACATTTTTAGTGCTGCTGAGGCTCCACGTGAATTGTAGCCAACTTCTCCTAGGTTCCTCTGGCTGGATCCATACAGACTTTACTCTTTCTGCAACATTGAGCTTGCTCTGGAAGTCTCCAACTGGACCGGACTGGTCATGAACCCTGAGCAGGCTGACTGCTCTCTGCAGTCATAAGGGGAGCTGGGAGATAAGAATGGCCCTGGCAGAAGAGAATTCACATCTCAAGTTACACTGCTCCTTACCCCCCAGTTTGCCCTTTACAAATGCTCACCATGCTGCACTGCAAAACCAGAAGCTGCATAAGACATGAGCATCTAGGACTATCTTGGGGGCTACATCAGTGGCATCCACACTTAGACAACTATTACCCAGTATAGAGAACTCTGCAGCATCCCTTCAGTGCTTCTTTCTCCTCCAAAGTCCGCTTCAGAAGTTCCTTACACTAACTGCCAAATCTCCACATTGTTGCTTTGCTAAACAGAACTGCCAAAGAATCATAATATTCTCTGCTTAAAAGCCAGATTACCTGATGACAGCAATCAGAAGGCACTCATCCCAGACCAAGGGCTTCTCTTCAGTCACCCACTTGTTGCCAGACAGAAACTGGATGGTTTCAAACAGTCCCTGCATCTCCAGGGCCTCATTTTCTAATATGGAACCTTAACAGCGTGTGCAATTCCTGTGCGTGAGGGAACTTGCACTGGCCCCAAGCCACACAAACTCCCTTGAGGATCTCCAATATTCAAACACAAGATGTGAACATGCATTCAGGCCTCACAGGAGGAATACAGGGCCCGCCTTGGCAGTGGGGAAGACAAGCTCTTACTCTCAGCTCCAAGCAGGCCCTACTCCTCTTTGTCCCCTGCAGTGCAGAAACCAAAGCAAACAAGACACCATACCTTCAGTCACTGCTTGTGGGCCACATATCACCATCCTCTGAAGCACCATAGCAGCAATAATGGATGCAGCACTGACCCACAGCTACAAGAGCTCACTCCAGTACTGGCTGGCAGAAGAGCCACTACACAGCTGAGCTGCAATCTAGAACTGCAAGATCAGAGCTTGTGCTTTTGCAAACCATTCAATGCTGTTGCTTAACCAGTTCCCTGTTAGAGCTCTAGACCACTACACAGGAATGCTGCCTGCTCCCATTTTATTTCTTAATCTGCTCTCTTCTATGCAGATTTTCATCTGCTTCCTTCCTGAAGCTTCAGGGCTTTTGCAAGGATGTCTCCTTGTTGTCCCAAGCTCAGTGTGCTGCTCACTGTCAGCTACACCACTCTGCACAGCTCACAAACTCCAGTGATGGCTCACACCCCTGCAGGCTGAACGTGTTTCCTTTCCAGCTGAGAAAGGCCTGGGGTGTCCTGTGCTGAAGCACAGATCTAGCTCCCAGCTCTGGGTTGGATCATGCAGCTCCCCTCCACTGGGGGAGTGGGAACATTGGAAAAATTCTGTCTTCAATTTTCATTTTGAATGCTTGCCCTAATCAGCACAGTAACGTGAAATATTGAGATCTGATCAAGTTTTAAGAGGCAGAAAATGAGCAGAGACTGTGCTGCTAGCACACAGGTCTGTAACTCTGGAGATGCAGCATATGCCCAGCTAATTAGTACAACAGTTAAGATCGACAGAAACCAGTATTTCCATAGTAACTGGGTAGCAGACAGATCCAAGATCCAAACTGACAGCCAGCAGGGACGAGCAGAGCTCCCCTGCAATTGTTCACAGTCAAACCGCGCTTGGTCCGGAGAACAGCCAATTCAAAATGGCTGCCCTTAGGACAGTGACTGGTTAACAATTGCTGACTATCATCTTCAGCTTTCAAATTCACCTAGAAACACAATGAAGATGCTACTCCCTACATCTCCCAAACCAAGCTACTGAGTTCTTCAGTGAAATACATAGTCCTACATAAGGTCCTGTCCGTGCCTGGGGTCCTCCCTCCGACAAGAGGAATAGGATGCTTTCAGACCTTGTCCTGCCCCCTTCTGACTCAAAATTTCTATTTCTAAAAATGAAGAAATAGCACCTCATGTCCTTCCACAACCTGGCAGGACTGCTTTGTCCTTCATATCCAACACTTGACTCTGTAGAACAAAACCAAACCCCAACAGGCCATTATGTGTGGAAAGCCACCACACCAGGTACTCAAAACTCCCAGGCTGGATGCACACACAACACTACATGGTAATGGACTCTCAGTCCCATCAGGAGCAAGATGCAGAGCTCTCCTGAGAGGCAGAGAGAAGCTTGTGGCCACAACGCCTCGTTCTGCTTGCTGATCCCCACAGTGCAGTGCTGGATTCTCACCTGTTCAAAAGGTTGTTCCTGCTCACCATCCTGAGGAAGCCAGTTGGGTCAGTCATTGAGTTCAGCTTGTTATTCATCTCCTCAAACTGCTGGTCCATGATATCACCAGCCTCACTCTCAGTCTCGCTACTGGCACAGGCCCTATAGGGAACAGCAGGGTGAAGAAGACACTGATGAAGGACAGAGCAACAACTTTGTGACAAATGCTCATCCAGTTTGAGAGAAAAGGCTTTTCAGACTCAACCTCAACCACATGCTGAAGTAAAACTTTCCCTGGATTGCATCACCTCCTCCTGATAGACTTTTTCCAAATTGCTCTGTATCATGCATCATCACGTACAGGTAACAGATGATGTGATTACAAAAATGTTTATAGACAGCAGAAGAACAACCAGGAAGAAAAAGAATATATAGTTACACAGCTAACAAAAACACTCAGGAGAGAAATTAAACCTCAGTCTCCATGCCTTTATCTCCTAGCTGCAAAACCACTCAGAACACTCCAACTTTGCTTCCCTCCTTGGACACTGACTGCCATCACCTCCTTTTCTTGGCCAACATAATCCCTGGAACACCAGGTTTGGTGTTCACTGCCTGTGCAGAGAACGACCTGCAGGGTGGTGGCCTCTAACATGGGCTGCTAATGGTGGGGCTGGGACAGTGCTGCTAGTGCTTCAACCACCACAGCTGGGCAAGGAAGAGGAGAACACTTGTCCACAGCCCTGGGGACTCACAAGTGTTTTACTCACAAATCTTGGTGGTGCAGAAAAACACAAAACTGCTCAAAAAACCCGACTAAAACATGGTATAACCTACATGAGCCAAGACATCCACGCACATGAGTTTTGGGGGCTGGTTAATAAAGCAGCCAACATGTACTTTTAGGTCCCCTTTGCACTAGTAGCAAACCAGACCTACAAACTGCTGGTGTGTTGCTAACACACCCAGAGTAAAGCAACTGACGACTGTGTAGAAAGCTTTACTGAAAACAGCAAGTCGCACTGCTGCCACATCCTTTAGCACATCTTATGCTTGTTCACAAAGCACATGCAAGGACAGGGACATCCCCAACTCTGCCTTTCAGACAGAAGCATTCAGAGAAAAACTACTTGCAAATATCAGCATAGAAAACACATTCATACTCATTCAATCAATGAATCAAACCAAATACCACAAGAGATCATAAGATTGAGTATAAATTAGCAAAAAAGCCTGCCTTGTGATAAATGTGTAGAATAAAAAAAATGAGGGAACAGTTGTGGGACATATTTGAATAATGGATTGGACTGAGGTTCCTCCCTCTTTGCTGAAATTCTTCTGATGGATTAATTCACTGTAAATTATTTACTCAGCTATAGCCAAAAGGGAACATATTTCAAGGGGAGGGGTGGAATTCCTATAGTATTTGCAGTTTTTCATAAGTAAACCTTTCAAAGGGAATTGATTACATTGGAAGCTGTAAGTAGGATGGAATCTGCCCATGTACAGTCAGACATGGCATCTGCCTCCTCATCCAATCTACAGAATCATTACCCAGCCAATGGGTTCAAACCTTATTTGCATGTGCACATGTTGTCACTTGGCAGAAAAACAGCCATGGAGACAAAAATAAAGCCTTTTGTTTGTTGGTGCACCGAAAATTTGCCCCTACTCTGACTCACAGTTCTTAGACTTCTGGACAAGTAGCTCACCCCAGACTGTTACAAACAGCTTTCCAGTGGGAGAGGGGGAACCAGGATGTTGGACCTTTCCTCCTCAACTTACCGGGTGTAGTAGGAATCCACCCCCAGAGCCTCCCGCACGCTCGAGATGTGCTGCTCCAGTGCGGAATTTGTTGCTGTTTGCAGGGTCATGCTGTTGGCTTCATGGAATTCCCCAGCATTTTCTGCCAGGCTGTCACCCAGATAACACTCGTGAAATTTCAGAATTCCTGCAAGGTATCAGAATCACGAGGTTATTCCTGCAGGGCAGGAAGAGTGCTGAGAGTAACTGCCTGCGAAGCTGGAACAGCCCTTAGCATTTGGCATTTCCAGTATAACTGGGCCAAGCACCCTGTGCCGCGTCTCACGGGGCTTTCCCAGCACTCTGAACTACAGCCTTGCTTTTAAAACCTGGTTTTGTACCTTGCACATGATGGTTCAGAGGCATGAAGGCAGAGCCATGCTTTTATGTGATGCTCAGAATGCATTTGCTACTTCAGCAGTCTCATATAAATTATAAAACAGATCTTCCATACAAGCACCTACCAGAGTAATTCCCATTTCAAAAGATGAACATGAAAAAAATCTACTAATAGCCTCTGATCACATAAATTGAACACACAAGGCTCAAATACTGAACAAAAGTGTTATTACTACAGCAGAACCTCCTTACATCACACAAAGATTTTGCATTTCTTTCATATTGATGAAAACACATTATATGCAAAGAAAGAAAAAGATGGATTAATATGCAGTAAAATACTAAAAGATAGTGTTTCACAATGGATAAACCAAATAAAGGACACTTGCTTCTTTTAAGAGTTCAACTTATTTCTGCAAATAAAACCTTCCTCCATGCAGATTGGCATATCCTTCTTGCTTATAATTAGTTCTACAGCCTGAGATCAACATTAAATGGCTGCTCTGGATACCCTGTTTGCCTTGACAGCATAAATTATTAAACCAGTTAAGCAGAGTGGAGGAATAAAGAAGAAAGCCACTCCTTCTGCAGCAACAGCAGCAAACACAGAATAAGGATGGAGGCTCTAAGGGTACCATCCAGGTGGAATGATGAAGATCCTGGGCTGTCACTGAACCTGCTCTCTCCATCAGCACTAATGAAACTAGAAAAGGTCAGAGTAGCTGGGCTGGAGTCACTTCTGAAGAGCTCCCCAGCAAAGCTGCTCACGGGGAAGCACCACAGTCCCTCTCCTTCCCAACACCTGGCAGTGCCATCAAGGAGGCAGCCACAAACCCACCTATTTCAAGAGTGCAACTGCTTTTCTAAAAGGCCCAGTATGGGCAAGGAGGAGACTGCTCACAAAGCCTAGTGGCAAACCCTACACTTCTAATCCATATAACTTCAGTAAACTCAGCTTGATATTAACACTATAGAAGTACTGGCACTTTATTGTGCACACTATAGGTTTAAAGAGTGCATTAGTGACTGGATGTGCAGCAGGTCAACACCATCTTACACTGACACAAGCAACATTGCAAAACACCCCCGAAAAACTGTATCTCCCAATCACTGTCATCCCATCTGAAGTCAGGCACATGTGAATGTTTTTTTCTCTTCCAAAGCATTTTTGCTGCAATCTAAATAGTGCTTTTTTATGTCTTTAGATTTGTCACAGTAAAGGGCTGCAATTATTAAATTATATCCAGAAAGAACTCATGAAAATTTAGTCATTGCTTTATTACATAATGAGCAACAGCTGTCTGCAAAAAGCAATCCTCTTCAAATTAATCCTCCTTGCTCCTCTGTGATAAGTGTTTTCCACATTCACATGAGGAGAATTCAGAGGATCAAGCAGTTCAATGGCATTATCAGGAAGTGGGGACACCCTTCTGTTTTCTGCAATCCACTTCGGTGAATGAATGTCAAAAGCTTTTGGAAGAATAAAGCACAGAAATGTAATTAAAGTGGGGATTCTTAGGCATAGAAGATTCTCACAGAGCCAACATGCTTGGAATCTCATTACTGCTCTGCCCTTTGGGAAATACATATAGATTGGAGGCTGAAAAATGGAAATATTAAGCACGTGAAACATTTCCATTTCCAGGTGAACATCAAAGCCCTGAATAAGCATTTCTATGTCATAATTGCTGTGGTTATGGCACAATTTTTAGTCTATTCACCTCTAAGGTACTAGATGGAAAGGATTTGCTTGTACATTAACTCTGATCCCAGATTCATTCCCAGCTACAAATAGTGCAATTTTCCCTTTGTAAGGCTTGTTCATAGGCTCTCACCTCCAAAAAGGACCTCACCTGCCCCAGGAGCCAGCAGCCAGCTGTACAGATAACCTGCAGCCAGTGAATAGTAGAGAACAAGTCCCCTCTGGCTGTTCACTGTCTCCAGGACCTGGTCAACGGTCACTGGAGAATAGGGATCAGAGTCCTGCTGCCCAGTCTGGCGTTCCACAAGCAGGTCAGCAAATGCCCTTGTTCGTCCTCTCTCTGCTACTGCCAAAGCTTCATCATGGTGACCTGAAAAGACAAAGCCATCTCTCAGACCTAGCACAAACGTGGTCTGCAGGGAGACGTACAGGGAGAGCTATTATCCCAACTGGAACTAAAACCTGGGAAGGGTAGTCTCTGTGTGGGAACATTGTCCCACAGATCACCTTGGTTGCAGGCAACAGCATGATATATGGGGAAACGAGCCACAAAAAGACAAACAAATGGAGGAAGCAAGACAGAAGATCCAAAGGTGACTGAAAACTAAAGCAGGACCTTATTTCTGTTCTGGCAAAGAAACACTGCCCAGCATTGGAGGAATGAGGGAAGCACCAGGAACTGCCCCCCCACAACTTCAGCTCAACTCCTGGCAAGAGCTTGGAGTTCACACTCAGGATATGATGGCATCTCTTACCGAGACTGACAAGCACTCGCTGCAGGGCCTGGTAGGAGGATGTCTGCAGGTCAAAGAGTGACAGCTTGTAGTCTGTGCTCAGCTGCACCTCGTGTCGGATGGTTTCAAACAGTGCGGAGGCCCGGTACAGCTGGGAAGGAAAATAGCCAGGGTGACTTCCTTACAGCACAAAGCACTGGCTGGGAGTGCAGGAGGATCCAGAGCTGACATACCCTCGGGCAGGGGTGGTCTGCCCCAGGCAGCCCCTCAGGATGGTAGAGGGAGGCGACTTCAGATGGAGTAGGAAGGCACAAGGGCCTGAGCCAGCTCAGTGCACTGCACACCCTCCCCAGGACACACCAGACATGTGTCCTCCCCCGAGAACAGGAATGACCCAAAGGGCTCAGAGGACACAAGCCTGCCAGCATGAGGCAGACCACGGTGTACCTGGTGCTGAGACTCCTCCAAGTTCCCACTTGCCCAGAGGGAGAGGCCGAGGCCATGGCGGATTTTGGCTTCATCTTCTCTGCGTCCCAGCTGCTCTGCCAACCTCAGTCCTAAAAAGGAGTGAGAGAGGGTCAAAATGGGTAAGGGGCTTTGACAGCTCTGTGAGCTGTTACCTCAGATGGGCCCTAGGCTCCCAGGCTCCTGTGACAGGTAGAGACAGCCACAGAGCTGCCAAGTGCTGGGACCCATGGGACCCAACCATGGGACACCCAAGCCAGGCAGTGCCAGGCATCCTGCCAAGGTCAGCTTCAGGAAAACCAGACAAACTGATGTAATTAATCCTTTAACTTCCAGCTTTGTACACTCCAGCTACACTGCTCATCTCCTCCATCAGAGCCACCACCTTGAACAGATGCTGCTTGCAAGCTGGAGTTCCTTGCAGCAACACAGCTCACAAGCCAGCACTGGTTCTGGTGCTCAGCAGCAGCAGATGGTTTCACCTCCCTAAGAAACAACTTGTTTTCACTCCCAGCTTAGAGGACACTCACCCACCTGGTCTCACTCCCACTTTTATGCAGTAGGAAAAGCCAGGTGGCTATCAGCAAGGCATATATCAGTTTGACACCTGCTCTCAGGGTCAGAGATCTGTCAGACCTGATGTGATTTTCCCAGAGTCAGTTCTTGGTATACAATCCTATTTATTGACAAGGTTTACACCTTGTAGGGTCAGATGTAAATAAGCTTTATAAAGAGACTCTGCCAGTCTGGATTCAAGCTCAGAGCTGGCTGAGACGGCCCCAGGAAGGCAGAGATTGTGCTTTGCAAAGCTGTGTCTGCAGGATGCCAGGAAAGCTCTGACTGACACAGTGTGCTGACCAGCCTTCTTAGACAGTAGCTATGGATGTCTGCAAGAGCTTTTGCATCAAAATCCACCAACAAAACTATCCTTTTAGTGCCAGGCTCACAGTACCTCACATCTCTCAGTATCTTCAGGCCTCTCCCCTACCCCCCAACACCTACTACTACATGCTGTGCTGCATTATTCAGCCTCTTACCTTCCTGAAGGTACATCACAGCCTGAGAGTAGTTCTGCAGGGCATGGTGAGTCCTCCCCAGACTGCTGTAGGACAGAGTTTTGGCTACAAGGTCATTCATTTGTGCTGCAATGCTGAGGTGCTGCTCCTGATAAACCACTGCCCTCTCGTAGGTGCCCAAGGACTCGTAGGTCAGCCCCAGGTTCCCATAGGCACGGCCCTGGCAGGTGGGGTTGTTGGTCTCCTCTGCAATCTGCAGGTCCAGCTGGTGGTACTGCAGGGCTGTGTCATACTCCCCCATCTGCTGGTAGACCCCACCGAGGCCACAGGCTGCATCGCTCTCCAGGGCTCGGTCCTTCATCTCCCGAGCGATGTTCAGCTGGCGCTCCAGGCAGGAGATGGCTTGTTCATAGTTCCCCAGCTGGCTGTGCAAGCTCCCCAGCTCCCCGTAGGCCTGGGCTTTGTTAAATGCCTCCCCCAGCTCATGTGCCACCACAAGCCTCTTCTCAAAACACACCAGAGCCTGCTGCAAACTTCCCATGGCCCTGCAGGGGAAGAAAACAACAGCATTTATTTTGTCAGTACTTTCTCAACAGAATGTTTTGTCATCTCATCTAGAGGCCAGCTCAAACCTTTCAGGCAGAGCCAAGTGCTCCCCCCAGGAGACATCCCTGGCACCTCTAAATCAATCTCCTCCTCCTGCAACCCTGTAAACTTCTCTTCCTCTCAGGGCAGAGCACCACCAGCTTTGTTCCTGAGCTGGTAGCACAACCCTCAGCACCCAGAGGGCTGTTACTCACTCCCATGCCAGATCCCCTGTACAACAGCCACACAAACACCCCCATCAGTAGCTCAACACACCCATGTGTGCTGGTGCTTCCCTCTGTCACCAGAACACACAGGCAGTGCTCCTCACCTGTGTCCATTGCCCAGGCCCCGGTAGGCCTTGGCCTGATCTTGCATACGGTTCAAGCTTTGAGCCACAGACAGGTACTGTTCGTAATACTTTATAGCTTCCTCAAAATCTCCCAGAGCCTCGTAACAATCTCCCAGGTTCCCATATGCTCGGCCCCGATCTAACACAGACTCGTTTCCACTGAGCTGCTGCAGCATGGCCAGCTGCTGCTCAAAGTAGCCGATAGCTTCCTCCATGACATTCATGTTCATCTTGGTGATGCCCATGTTACCATAGACTTGGGCTTCTATGCTGGGGTCCTTCAACTTCTGCCCAAGCTCCAGTTGCTCCTCGTAACACTTGAAGGCCATGGTGTACTTCCCCAGCGACATATACACTGCAGCAAGGTGACCATGTGCTCTGCATTCACCAGGCATATCTCCCAGCTCCTGGTACACCTCCAGCTCCTGCGTATGGTAACCTAGAGCCTTGTCACACTTCTGTATCATTCTGTATGCAGAGCCCAAAGCTGCATAAGCACTGGCTTCCAGTCTTCTGTCCTTAACATGATGGGCTAAGCTCAACTGCTGCTCATAAAATTTTATTGCACCACTTATGTCTTTTTTACAGACAAAAATATCCCCTAAGTTCCCCAGAGCTCGAAATTTGGCCTGGGAATTGTTCAGAGACTGGGCCAGGGACAATAGGTACTTCTGACACTCCTCTGCTTTGCTGAAGTCCATCAAGGCTTTGAAGGCAAGGCCAAGGTTGCAATAGGCTTTGGCTTGGCTCAGCTTGTCATGAAGATCCTTTGCCAAGGCAAGATCCTGCTCGTAGTACTTAACAGCTTCCTCATAGTTCCCAAGGCAGTAATGGGCATAGCCAAGGTTGTGGCAAACCTTCCCTTCGCCTTCCATGTCCTGCAGCTCCGGGGACAGGCGCAGATACTGCTCGTAGTAAGGGGCTGCCTGCACAAACTCTCCTCTTGAGCAGTGGAAGTTGCCCAGGTTGCTGAGGGCCCGAGCTTCGCTCTGGATGTCTCGCAGCTCCCTGGCAATGTTGAGATGGTTTTGGTAGTGCTGCAGAGCACGGTCATGGGCACCCAGTGCTTGGTAAGCAACTGCCAAATTCCCATGTGTAGATGCCTGGGAGGCACGGTCATTCACTTCCATCGAGATCTGCAGCTCCTGCCGGTGGTACTTGACAGCCTGGTCGTACATGCCCAGAGCGTTGTAAGCGTTGCCCATGTTGCCGTAGGCCCGGCCCTGGGCCGCGTAGTCGCTCAGCTCCTGAGCTATGGACAGGTGTGTCTTGTGCAGACGTAGAGCAGCATCGTAGTCACCTTTCATCTGGTGAATGATCCCTGAAAAGTAACAGAAATGGACTCAACACACTCCTCCACACTGACCCTCCTGCAACATCTCACCACGCCAGGGCTTCCCTGCAGCCAGGCCCTCCTGTAGGGCTGAACATCCAAGTTCCACTACCTCAGCACGAAACACTCTGCCTGGATTACCTGTAGTTCTATTTAAAAAATCTGTTCCCTTTCCGACTAACATGAGGCTTCTGGATAAGGCAGTTTAGAAAACATGGGCAGAAGAAACCAGGATCAAAACAGCAAATCCTTGGCTGCTGCTGCCTGTTTCTCTCCTGCCCCTGCCCTGCACTCATAATCAAAGCTAGATGTCAAGGCAGGAGGGGGAAACTGGCTCCCCAGTATCTCAGTCCAGCTCCTGGCCAAATCCTTCTTCAGCTCCAATGGGCCTACAGCTCTAGTTGATCAGCTTTAGCTGTTGCACCTCTGGCTGATGCCTCCACGAGACAAGACACGCCATTGCTCTCCACCAGCCCCAGCCCCACCTCCTCTGAGGAATCTGGTGTGGGTAAGCACTCAGCTTGGAGTGACTGCAGAAGGGAGAGAGGATGGAAAACAGGTTAAGAGCAAATTTGAGTTCATCTGACTGCCTAGATAACTTCTTATTTGATGAGACTGTTCTTACTCAAGAGTCAGAAATCAGAAAAGGACAAACCTTATAAAAAAATGTAGTGGTGATTTTGGCACAAAGGAGGTGAGTGCTACTCAAGATGTACCGATGAAATTCAGCCAAGAAGAACTGCTGACACAAAGAAGGATGAGATCATTATGGAGGAAGGATTGGACAACCTTGTGTACCAGAGCAACAAGAACTCAGCAGTTTGAGCAGATGACACTATGTAAACATGTGCACTTCAAAACTGCAAGGGCAGGGAGTCACCATCTGGAAATGAGAAGGAGCTTGGTTTGAAATCCATACTTCAGCTTATAATTTCTCTTGTGCCCCAAAAAATAATTCTAAATAGCTCTCATACTAGTATATCTACTGGTAACTACAGTCGTCAGGGCAGATCCCTGTTGTGCTTAATCAGGCTGAGGTTCCTCTCACCACACAAGAATCACCAGCTTCAAGATGTCAATCTGACTCCCATCACAAAGTCCCTCTCCTTATTTTTCCATCTCAGCTTTCCTACCCTCCTTGGAGCAACATCTTTGGCAGCACTGGAGATTATTTTGGCAAATATTTAACTGACTTGACAAAGACAAAAATCTTTAGTATCCAAGGTGATTCAGAATATCCTTGTGAACAGACAGGATGCAACAGCTCAGCCCCAAAGCTTAAGGAGCCTGAAGAGATTCTACTTCACTGTGTGGAAGAAGAAAAGTCAGTGCACACTGACAACTCAGGATCTGTGTCTGCAGCAGGAGTGGTGGATGAAAAATGAGAATGCTAGGTAGAAGTCCTGTGCTCACTGTAATTATCTGTGGAGGTGGTGGAGGCACTGTCCCTGGAGGTGTTAAAAAAAATGGGTAGATGTGGTGTTATGGGAGATGATTTAGTGTTAAGGGGTTGTAGGGTGGATGGCTGGACTTGACAAAGGTCTTTTCCAACCTTGACAATTCTATGATCCTACCTCTCTTCCTCAACATGGAGGAACTCACAATGGAGGAAGAGTGTTGGGGATGCTGACTCAGCCCCAGACTCCCACTGCGACTTCATACCACACTTGAGGATAGATAAGGAGTATCTGGGGCTCGAGAGAAAAGAAATTCCTGCCCCGGGACACCAACCTTTCCTGTTCTGCATGAAGAAGTGAAGTGGGAGAGGAAGATGGCAAGTCAGACACACAGCACAGCTTTGAATGGCAAAGAGCAGCCAGGGAAGCAACATTCACAGTAAAGGTTAGAGCCTAGGTTACTGAAACAGCCGGTGCTGCCCTTCTCTGGAAAGGCTATGGGTGGAGTTAACAGAACACTGGAAGAGGCAGCCCAGAGAGGTTGTGGAGTCTCCTTCTCTGGAGACATTCCAAACCTCTACGGACATGTTCCTGTGTGAACTACTGTAGGCGACCCTGCTCCAGCAGGGATTGGATTAGATGATCTTCAGATGTCCCTTCCAACCCCTGCAACTCTCTGGCTCTGAGTTTCACCCTGGACTCTATGTCCACTGAAAAGGATGCTCTCTGTCACAAGTCCTGCTCAGGCAAACTCCTGGAATTTCACCTAAAAATTTAAGGTTGCTCTTGGGAAAAGAGGAACCTGGTAAGAGACCCCACACAGCACCTCCTGGTATGTTTCCATCATTTGCCAGGGGTAATTACAAAGGATGGCCCAGGAAGGAAAGGTTCTGACTCAGACGCCAAAATCGTCACCTACCAAATATATTCTCTCTTTGTTCATTCCTCAACGGACAAAAATGAGGTTCGTAGATGGATGGGAGATGAAGCCTTCACAGTTCTAAATGTTTTAGTCAGCCTCATTACTGCCAAGAAAGGAGAAAAACAGTGAGCAAATGTTCACCAGGAGATACCCAGGACAAAATCAAGTAGCATAACAGAGAACAAAGCTGTGCTCTCTTCAGTCTGCTATCACATTAGTTTGCTTGAGCTGTCACCCATCTGTTCATAGATGAGGGAAAGTGGTCCTGGGCCCCTTGGGCTAGTCCTCCCAACAACTGGGGAACAACTGGGGAAGAGATGGCCAAATGTCACCACCATTTTTGACACTAATTGCAAAAATGCTTCAAGAGAAAATACTTGGCACCAGGACACGAAGATAGGCATAGAAGTTCTCTCGTAACTACAAAGAAATGGTAAGAACTGAGGGAGAGACTTTAAACTGTGTTTTATCAATAATCCAAAGTGTCCTCTCCATTGCAATGGCAACCCTTAAGAGCTGCTGAGGCTGACAAGCCAGCGCTCAACATGGAGCCCTGGCATTTGGAAACACCATCTGCCTTGCAAGACAACCCAAGACTTCTGGTTAAACTCTACATCTCCTTGTTGTGAAGGGCCTGATAACTTGTGACTTGCCTTCAGTCCATTACCTCCTGCTTACTGAGCCACAGAGCGCCTTGCATCTCCCTGCAGGTCCTTGCAGCAGCTGGGCTGTGTTACAGCCTGTGGCTGTCTTGCTCAGCAGCAGATAGCACACTTAAGAGAGCTTTCCATCTAAATCACTGAAATGCAAACAGAACATTTCTGTTGCTTCAGCAAAGAGGCCAACTCAAACATTCTGGCTTGGAAACATGCATTAAGATATATTTTTTTGCCCATCAGCATGGTTATTTTGATGAGGTTTTGTTTTGCATGTGGATTAGATGAAAGAGACAATTACGGCTTGACTTTTTAATTCGTACTGGATGCATTTTAAACAACAGCAATAGACTTTCTCAACAAGAACTGCGTGTTCTCTTTCTCTAGTATAACTTAACTCTGACAGAGAAGACACAAAAATATAGCCAAGTAACAGATGAAACGTGAGATCCTGCACTCAGAAGCCAGGGAAACTATTCTAATACAGAGTTTAGAGTAGCTGAGTCAGCATACCAACTAAAAGTTATATTTAGGCTTAAATTCAACAAAAGAAAAGCATTCTCTGCTGTACCAACACTTTTTTTTCCCCATCCAAAAATTTATGGAATTACATGCTGAAAGGATCATTAAATCCAAAGCTGCTGTAAGATTAATAATGATATTAAGATGAATTTTCTAGTCCCAGCATGACTGATTTTGAGCCAGCAAAACAGTGAGAGAATTTAAACTGCAAAGTGAGAACCATGAAGGTAGAGGAACAAGAGCAAGCTGTTTTCTTTTGCAGCAGTGCTTGTTTCATCCTGGGATGATGCAAAGCAACTACTGCGAGCACCAGCACTTGCAGCAAACTGCTAAGCCCATTTCTCAATGTCTCTGTACAAGTTTGTTGGGGTGTTTTTATGCTGCCGAGCAGCACAAAGGCAGACTATGTTGAACATACAGGCAGCTGGAAGAAAGGGTACAGGACTTGAATCAAGCTTGCTCTGCTAGCAAAAGAGCTGTGCTCTGCCCAGAGGCAACGGGCTCACAAAAGAGACAATATGGAAAAGCCAGCATGGTTCATCACCATACCAATATAAGGAAGAAAACCAAAACCAAGTGACAGCTTCCATTTCCCCAAACTGCATTTCCTCGGTTTTCTGGATTTGCTCAGGAAGGATTGGGGCAGTTCTCCAGAAAGCAGCAAGTGCTTCAAATGAAAGACAAATGAAAGGGGTCCCGACCCCTGGAGGATGTCCACCTGCCTGTTACAGGTGCCCATAGCTGAACACACCATGCCATCTCCCAGGTAACTATGCCAGCAGAACAGCCTGCATACCCTCTGTTCAGCTTCCACTGGAAACAAAACATACCAGGTTAAACTTCACGCAAGAGGAACTTTCCCTCAGTCCTGACCATGAGAGGGAAAATCAGTGCTGCCCAGGCACAGCCAAGGAGAACGTCTCCATCTCCCCACCAAGGACCCGAAGTTACATGTCCTCCTGCTCCCTGCTTGGACAATCCAACGTCCCTGCCTCCACATGGTCCCCTCTGTCCCTGTCACAGACCAGTGGATCCCTCACATCTCTGCATTATCCCTAAGCCCAGCCTCGCACTGGCAGCAGAGATGGAGGATGTACAGTTTGTGCTTTGCTAGATGCATCTACTGTTGTTCTTTGCAAAAGCCCTTAGACAAGTGTTAGAGAAAGCCAGATGCAAGGCTTCATCCTCCCAGCCCCCTGCCTGTGGGGTGCTCTGTCACACTACCAGAAATGCCATCAATGCTCTCTGCTCTCTAATGCTAAGCTTGCCCCAGGCACTTTTGCCTCTCAAGCCCATTTTGCCTCACACATTTGCCCTAATTTGTGTAAAGAATGAGAATCGCAAGACTAATTAGAAAGCTAGGACTGTTTTGTTTTCTCCAATTCACCTTATCTTCTTCATTCAGCTCCTGAAGCCTCAGCTGTTAAGAGAAATTAAGTAATTCATCAAGCCCTTTTCAATTACCTGCTGTTGATAACATCACAGTACAATTAGCATCTACAAATGAACCAAGTGCCAACTGCCAAGCAGAAACAGAAGCTAATTTACAGCGTGGGGCAACCTAGAAGAGCTGAGATTCAGGGGCTGCCAGCAAAAGCATATTTTGTTACAGCAGCAACTGCCCTGTTCTGCCACTCCCAGGCAGCTGAGAGCACATCCTTGGTGACAGCTGGAACAACAGCAGCAAAACACCACATCCCACAGCAGAGACAGAAACACATCTCTGCTCCTTTCCATGTCTGCTGCTGTGAAGAAGCAGCAGAAATTTAATTCAGTCCTTCCCAGACTGCCAGCAGGTTGCCAGTGATTCCTCTTAGAAGAGCATGACACTTCTACATTGTATTATTTTAATGTGTGTGTTCTGAAAAAACTTAGGATTTGACCCATGTGTCTCCCAGCTGACAAGTCAGCAAGATGTTGGCACATCCAGCTGACAAACTCCCAAAGAAACGGTCAGGTAACGTAGCACATCACTTCCTATCTTACTGCAAGACTTACTTTTCTTTCTGACACTCGAATGGCTGGCTCTTCAATTGCACTTTACCATTTCACTGTCATGAGCTTGTGCTTTCTGGTGCCTTCCCGAGCAGGTTAATAATCAAACTTGGGACACGCGCTCTCAGTACACAATGTGTAAAGTGCCTGAATTTATGAAGACAATCTGGTGAAACTTGGGTAAGTAACAAAACGGCACACAGCAAACCTCCTGCATCCTAGCAGCAGCTCTGATAGTTACAGCATTCCCTGCCAAATTCTGCTCCATGCCAGGGCCTTACCTAGATTGGAGGAAGCTCTGCCTTCAGCAGCTCGATCCTGCAGGCTCTCAGCAATGTGCAGCTGTTCTTCATGGTACTGCTTAGCTCTCTCCAGGTCCTGCATACATCTAGCTGCATGGCCCAAGCCAGCGTAAGCTCGCATCTCAATAGCCTTCTCAGCCAGCTCCTGGGCCAACTCCAACACGTAGTTGTGGTACGACATGGCTTTGTCAAAGTTCCTCCGGTAGTGGTAGGCGCTGCCGAGGTTGCTGTAGGCTCGAGCCTCCTCCCGCTTGTTTCCCAGCTCCTTGGCGATCTGAAGATGCTGCTCGTGGCACTGCACGGCGTTTTCAAAGTCCCCCATTGCAATGTACACTGCTCCCATGTTGCCCAGCTCCCGTGCCTCGGAGAGCTCATCCTTGGCCTGCTTGGCGAGGAGGACACACTGCTTGTGGCTGGCCAGGGCGTTCGGGTAGTCCCCGATGGCTGTGTACACGTGGCCCAGGCTGCTCAGCGCTGAGGATGCTGCCTGCATGGTAAGGGAAAAAAGTAAGAACAATTATCCACAGAAACAAACAGGATGGCTTCAGTCCTAGAAATCAAAGCCACAAAAGGCTATTCTGGAGAGTGTGACTACCAGCGAGAAAACCTGCTCTCTGCAGCTCTTCACACTCCTAAGGGAAGGTCAGGCAGAGGCAGAAGGAACGGGGTTGCCTAGGGAGAACAGGGCTAAGATCACCCCTTTCTCTGAAATGCACGGTGTGCCTGTGTCTCTGGTAGAGGGAGAGGACAGCACTGCAAGGCTGCAGAGACCCCTGAGGAAACGGTGGTCGCTGCAGAAATCTGCACTCTAGGACCAGCTTGAGCTGTCTCACAGAGCAAGACTTCCCCTGTAGGCAGTCACACCTCAGGTCCCCTCTCATGCTACTTCAATATCTACACCAAGTCCTGCTAACAGCAAACAATCCTCTGTATAGCAGCTCTTCAGAAAGCAGACAAATAATAGTCACCTGCAGAGAACACCACAGAGAAATGCCGGCTCTGTTCCACCCTCCACCCAGCAAGCCCATGTCAAAGCAACAGACTCCTGAGACCCTGCAGGCCAATGCCAAGGCACTGGCAGAGACCAGCAGCCGAGCACACAGCTTGGTGTAACCAAGCTGCAGCCCGAGCCACCACGA